>NC_081418.1:47893293-48199267 GCF_949786415.1 Peromyscus eremicus
CATGTTTGTGATAGAAGACAAGACCAACAAAAATCAAAGATCTAAACATTTAACTTACAAAGCCACTGAAAAATTAGTAGAAAAAGTAGATGGAAAAGTTTTATTCAAAGAAAATGCAGTAGAAGTGGGATAAGTAATTGAGAAAACCAATAAGATGGAAAGCCAGATTTGAAGGCTTACATAATATGAGATCTCTATTCTATGAAACTCTAGAAACATAAAACTATAAACACACTATTCAGATTTGAAGGCTTATATATTATATGATCTCTATTCTATGAAACTCTAGAAACACAAAACTATAAGCACACTGTTTAGATCAGTGGTTGTCTTATGTCTGAGATGAGGCAGAAAATGATTGAGTGAATATTTTGCCTTTAAAAAAAGGGCTAGTGTTTTGTGGGTATGCATTTTCAGAAGGCTTCATGTTCAGGAGAACCTTGAGCTTTTTAAAATGCTCTGCTGTCACTCTCTTGAAATGCTTACTCATGTTTAGTAATATCTAATACAACAATATTTTTAAAAAGACATATTCATTTCACTGGTGTCTGAGAACTATGTTCACCAATCTCAGACTATTTTTTTCAGTGATTTCATGGCTGCGTCTATTTACCAAACTCATGAAAGTAGGCTTTTCTAAAAAGTGGTTTAAAGGTTTGAGAGACAGCTCGGTGGTGAAGAGTGCTTGCTGTTCTTGCAGAGGACCTGTGTTCAGTTTCCAACATCCACATAGCAACTCATAACTGCCTGTAACTCCAGTTTGGGGGGATCTGACATGCTCTTCTGGCCTCCCTAGGCTCTACACTCACATGGTGGGCATGCATATATGTAGGCAAAACACTCATGCACATGCAGTAAATAAATAAACATTTTTAACAGTGGGTTTATTGTTTAAGTTGCATATAACTGAAAATTTAATATCTAAAAAGGAATATAAGCAGCAGTAATATCTACTTTTCCACTCACCACCACTCCTGCAAAGCTTGTACACAAAGAACTTCCATGCATACTACCAGAAAATGAATGAATGAATGAATGAATGAATAAATGAATGTGATCCAGAAGGATGTCTGAAAAGATGTGTAAAAACCAATATTACATAGTGTTTTATTCCTAAAGCTCCATGCTTTTCACTGCAGTTCATAAAAATAAAATAATAATTTTCAAATTGAGAGTGGTACAGGGGACTTTAGGTGGTTGAACAGATATACCGAGCCTCCCTGTTTCCTCAGCACAAAAGAAACAGATGAGTACACGGATTATCAGGTGAGTAACCATGGGAGAATGCAGAAAATAAAGAAGAAGCTAGACCCTCCACATATTCAGAGATTAGAGGCAGCAGCATGTTGTGAGAAATAAAAGAAGCACTTTGTGTAAAATTAATTCAGAAGGATCAAAGATCTAAGTGTGAGACTTAAAATGGGAACCCTAGAGGGAATGTGGTGATCTGAATGAGAATAGTCCCCACAAGCTCATACTTCAGTTCTTGGTCCCTTGTTGGTAGACTGTTTAGTAAGGATAAGTATCTGTGGCCTTGTTAGACAAGATGTGTCTCTGGTGGTGGCTTTGAGGTCTCAAAAGCCTGTGTCAGACCCAGTCTTTCTCTCTACTGTGTGCTTATGACCAGATGTGAGCTCTCAGCAACTGCTCCAGCACTGTGCCTGCCTGTCTGCTGCCTCACTGCCCACCATGATGGCCACAGACTCATTCTCTGAAACTGGAAGCAAGTTCCCAATTAAATGCTTTCTTTCATAAGCTGCTTTGGTCATGGTATCTCTTCACAGCAATAGAACAGTGACTAAGACGGGGAACCATAGAGAAAACACTTCAAGTCACTGGCATGGAAGATGAATTGCTCACTAGGAAACCAAACTACATGAAGCAAAGCAAAAATGGACAAATTAGGTTACATCAAAGTAAAAAGCTTCTGCATTATAGAGGAAACACAGTAGAATGGAGGAAAAACTATAGAGTGAAAGGAAATATTTGCCAACTATTCATCAGACAAAATGTTCTATGTTATCAGACAGAACATATATGGAGTTCAAAACCTGAACTGCAAAAAAACAAGCATTATAATTAAAATTAGGTAAGTAAGTCGAATACATGCTACTGAAAAGAAACCTATAAAGTCCACAAACATATGACAAAGTGTTCACTATCTTTACACATCAGGATAACACAAATCAAAAAGACAGATAAGATCTTACTACAATTACAATGGCTATTATAAAGAAAATAACAAATGCTGGCTAGGTTGTGGAGTAAAATAAACTATGGTGGGGCCATCATTGATATATCCATATGGGAAACTGTATGGAGAGTACTCAAAATATAAGAAATAGAAATGCCATCTGATTCAGCAATCCCACTCCTTGGTACATATCCAAGAAATTGGAATCAGTATGTTGGAGAGATACTTGTGCTCCAGCGTTCAGTGTAGCATGGCCACAACAGCTAAGACATAGAATTAGCCTAAGTGTTCAGTGATGGATGAATGAATAAAGAAAATGCAATACATAAATTAATATATTATAATATAAAAGGTAGCATAATGTAGCAAATATATTACACTGTGTATTACATTAGAAGTGTACACACACACACACACACACACACACACACACACACACACACACACCATTATGCTTCCTTAAATAAACTAGGGACATAAAGACAAATTTAAAATATCACACAATCTTACTTACACATGGAATCCAAAATTAAGATGAACTGTGGCAAAAAGAACAGTGGTTGCCAGAAACTGGGGATTACTAGGAACTGGGTAAAATAAACAGTTTTTAGTTGCATAAACAAACATAGACAAAGTTCATGAGCACTAGTGTTCTGTCATTTTGACCATTGCATAGTCATTGTGGAAACCACACTGAGTGAAAAGACATTGCATCTCAAAATTGTTTAGCAAGTACATTCTAAGTATTCTTACCATGAAAACATAAGTGAGGTGATACATTTGTCAATTGGCTTGACTTAATCACACTCTAATGTGGTAATAATATGGTGTACACTATAAATGTATACAGTTTCCATCAGTTAAGACTCTTGGGTTACAAACAAGAAAATAATTGACATAATTGCCATTATTGGTAGTGGTTCAGTGAGCAAAGTTACTGTAAAATTTTATCTGCAATGTTGCCTAGGCAGACTAACGGATACACAGAATGGTTTTTAATCATTAAGAGTTTTGCTGTAGAGAAAACTGGTAGCTTTGGGTGGCAACTAGAGTAGAACAGAAACTCAAACATCAGCCGTCTGTAGAAAATCTGGTGTAAGAAGTCACAGCCATACTTCGGTATAAGCACAGGGCACCGGTAGGAACAATGAAAACTGCTGCTAAGCTGAAGAGTGTGTAAGCCAGAGTTCAGATTGTCTCAGGGTGTGCACAAGTACTGCCTGGGCATCAGCCTAAGCAGCTTGTCTCAGGGTGTGCACAAGTACTGCCTGGGCATCAGCCTAAGCAGCTTGTCTCGGGGTGTGCACAAGTCCTGCCTGGGCATCAGCCTAAGCAGCAAGGGCATTTGACATAGTGCTGCACAATCTCTATTTCCTGCCTTTCTGAAGGCTCAGTCTCCTAGCATTGTCTCCTCTTGGAAATTTACAATTCACCAAATGTCCCATCTCTTGTTTTAATGCACACTCAGAGTAATGAAATTCAAAGACAAATGTCTGAAAGAATATGCCTTACCTGTCTGCCCTGGCCCAGCTTCCTCTAAAAGGCAGAGGAATGGTGCCAAAAGAACATGACTTTCTCATCCCATTGGGACTGGCTTCTTTTGGGAAGACAGTCAGAGAGTAAAACTGGGTGCCATCAAATCCTCTGAAGCCTTTAATTAAAAGCCCGATGATTCCTTTCCTCCTTCTAAGTGTGTTTCTGAATTCATTGTGAATGGAGATTTATTCAAAACCAGATTCTGTTATGTCTCATGGACTGAGGCTAACTCTGCTCTCTTCTCTTCCACCCAGAAGCTATAGTTTGGCAGAGGAGGAAAAGCTTATTTCCAACTAATGAAAAATAGTAAGTTTGCTTCTGTAGTAAGACAAAGTTTTGGGCTGATTTCTATGGAGGATGAACAGAAATCCATTCTTTGGACAGAATTATGAAGAAAATTTTGTTCTCAATTGTAGCCAAGCCAGGCATCTCCCAGCAGGAAGCCACTGGACACTAAAGAACAGCATGCTGTTAGCTAAAAATCAGGACATTATTTGAAAACATAAAACTTTTACTTAATATGCTTACTTATTTTGTTGAATTCTGGTGTTTTTCTCATGTGAGTCAAACAATTAAAAATATCAGTTATTTTCTGTTTTTAACCTCTTCGTGTAGAATTATGTGTTTTTCATTTTAAAATAATAGTATTTGTCACTGAAATGCATCAATCAAGATCAATAAGAAAATTAAAATGTACATGAAGTCCAATCCAAGCCATTCTTACCAGTACAAATTTGATGTGTATTTTCAGTTCTTTCTATGAATATAGTAGTAGCTTTTAAAAAATAAAAACACATATATAAGCAGCATATTTCCAACTCTTCCATATTATTGAAAAAGTTGTTTGCAAGGAATGTGTTACAGACACAATGTGTTCCTGATAAACTCCAAATTCTGTGAAAAATTAGTGAAGTGGTGTTCTTTTTAAGCAACTGAGAATCTACAAGAACAAAAGTATCTGGGGTAGAGGTGAATGTAGCACACATTTGGAAGCTGAAAGCAGATGGATGAGTAGTAACTGAACTAGCAGATATGAGAAAGCTGCTGGGCAATGGTACCCAGAGAGGTATAGGGATGAACAATGCCAGCTACATCCAAATACTTGTGAACTGGGAACTAAAGGTGGGTGTGACTCAGTCTGCCACACCCCTTGCTCATCCTCCACACAAGGAAGCCTGTTCTCTTTCTAAGGTTGTGCCCTGAGGATAATTGAGACTGTCTCTGCAGTAGGGCACCAGGGGAACAGCACACACTGTTGGAGAATTGGATTTGTGAAATGAAACCTTTAGGCTTCCAAATTTCCTTTCCTAACAATATCGTACACAGAGGCATAAACCTTTCAGATATCAGATTTAAAATATGATTCTCTAGAAAACTGAACAAGAAAGGAAAATGTAACTGTATTCATAATAGGGTTGCCTACAAAAGGCCAGGCAGCTCACACAGCTGCTAAGCCAGGGGAAAGAAATCCCATTATATCCAAAGCTGTGATCAGCATTTCACCTATTCTTACAGGTAAGTGGGAAAAAAAAATCATCTGAAGAAATTACCTGAGAAAGAAAGACATCTATGAAAGAAAAGATGATTTGGGAGAATCATATGCCAAAGGAAAAGTTTGCCTTTCTTGAGGATTCAGTTTGAAAAGTGTTAACCCTGAGAAAGGACGCATGGCCACTTTGGTGCATTGATTAACACACTGAGTCCCTGAACTCTTGCCTGTTCCTTTTCTCAAATGCAGAATCCTAAAAGCTCATCCCCAAAACCCTAAAAGTGTGTTTTTTTCCCCTACAAAGGGTCCATTTCACAGTTAGTAAACAATTCTATGTTATTTTTGCCTCCCGTACATTCATTATCCCGTAAGTGATTTTTTTTTTTTACTGATGCTCCGCCCTTACTCTATAATACAATCAAATTTCATGGTCTGCATTTTGTATTTGTGTTTTTTTTCTAACTAAAGAATAGCCTTTTTTTTTTATATTTTGTCCTCATTACATTTAGTGTGGTAATTTGAATGAGTGTCTCCCATTGTTCCAGGTATTTGAACACTTGGTCCCAGTAGGTGGCGCTGTTTGAAGAAGTTTAAGTAGTACTGCCCTATTGGGGAAAGTATGTCCCTGGGGACCACTTTGAGAGTAAGAGTCTTCACCTGCTTTCAATTTGCTCCCCCTACTTCTTGCTTATAGCTAAGAAGTGAGTTTCCAGCTTCTGACTGCAG
Organism: Peromyscus eremicus; assembly: GCF_949786415.1. NCBI lineage: Eukaryota > Metazoa > Chordata > Mammalia > Rodentia > Cricetidae > Peromyscus > Peromyscus eremicus. The sequence continues at coordinate 47,899,239 of NC_081418.1, forward strand.
CCTCCTGCCAGGCCTGCCACTTGCTGCCACCACACTGGGTTTTCCACAGGGGTGCTGAGGATGAAACTCCCTCAGGTCCTCATGTGTACATAACAAGGACTATATCAACCAATCTACTACTCAGGCACCGGTAAAACTACCTTAAACTGTACCCTTTAATATTTATTAAGACAATTTCAAATTGATAGCATTAAATTTTTCTGTAAAAAATAACAACATGTTAAAAGGCATTGTGGTACTTGCCTTTAATTCTAACACTTAAGGCAGAGTTAGATGGATCACTGTCAGTTCAAGGCCAGCATGGTCTACATCACAAGTTCCTTCCATGCCAGCCAGGACTACAAAGGTGAAATTGTCTCAAAACAATAAACAAACAAACAAAAGCTCATGTAGCAGATCTAGGCAGCACATAATCTATCTGGAAAATTAGTACTCCTTAGTTTTTAGTAAACTTGAAATGAGAAAAATAAACAAAAGACCCCCAAAACAACAAATAAACACAGACATATAAAAAAGCTCTCAGAGAAACAGCAAATAATAATTTCTCACTAGTCCCAAACTGTAAAACTCTTTGATATTTCTTTTACCTTAAATATATGGCTTTATAATGTTTAGCATATTTTTTCTTGCTATTATCAACTTAAATTGGAGGACGAAAAGACTCTTGGCTTTTATTGTCTTTTTAATTTTTTTTCCTTTCCGGATTTATTCATTTTTTATTATTTTAGGAGTAGGGATGTTTTCCATGTATGTATACATCCATCATGAGTGTGCCACAGTGGTCAGAAGAGGGCGTTGAATCTTCTGAAACTGGAGTTACAGCCGGTTGGTTGTGAGCTGCTGTGTGGGTGGGGAATTGAACCCAGGCCCTCTGCCTGAGCAGCAACCAGTGTTCTTATCTGCTGAACCAATCTCGAGTCCCCGCCCCTGGTTGTCTTGATTTTTCTTTTTAGTGAAGTGTTTTCATGGCTAACGTACACACAGAAACCCCAGATTTCTGAAGTTTCAGGCCACCCATTCATAAGCGCCTCCTTGCACATAGCATTGAGTTTGACACATTATGACTGTGCCAGTAATTTCTATTTTCTAGTAGACAGTCCTGGTAGAAACTCTATTTTGCAAGAGTATCCTAATCACAATCTCCTTTCCAATCATTTGTATGAAATTGATCTATTTAGGCTCTCTATTTCTATCAAGATCAATTTTGGTAAATGACATTTTCTCAGGAGAGTGTTCATATCATATATATATATATATATGATATGTTTATATATATATATATATATATATATATATATATATATATATATATATATAATGTTCATGTGCAGCTAAACCTACAGCTCCTGTGCCTGTGATGACCTCATCTCCCTTTTGCCAAAGTCAATAGTTTCAAAACCTTTCTTTTTGCTCATTGTACTGCCTGGGATATAAATAAAGGAACAATACCTGAAGGTCTCTATGCTCATAGATATTCTGTGCACTAGGAAGAGAAGAAACATGGGCAACCCACAGGATTTACCGGATGAGGAAGAATTCTCTAGATTAAAAACATATGATTCCCATGGCACAGCTCAGAATATGTTCACAGAAATTCACTCTTTTCATATTCATCTATGGGACATGACAATGTTAGGAGAAAGCATGTGGCCTATCAACAATTGAATAGAAACAAATAATTATGAATTGAGGAATTCACTGCCAAGAAAGGCCAACTGCCACATGCAAAAGTATTATGGACTCATTCCTTTTGTCCTTGAAGAAGAAATTCTGTGCTCATATGTGTTCTCGAAACAAACATAGTAAAATAAATATTAATAATGTTGGGCTAGCTGGACAGACTACATGTGTCTGTACTTTTGGGTCTGTGCCTAAGGTCCATGAATTTCAAAAATTAGTGCTTTCTCCAATCATTTCTGTTGTTTGTATTTTGATTCTTGTAACTCCCTTATAGATGACTGTAATGGTAAAGAACAGGTAACTCCAGCCTCCTTCAGGCTCTGAATGGATGTAAATCTTGGACACTGTCTAGACCCAGGACACTGGGAGGAGAAAGACAAGACAGAGAGTCAGAGGGAGGTGGGGAGGGAGACAGCATGGACTCAGTCAATTCCAAGTTGGGTGTGGCAATGGAGACCAACACAAATACAGAAGAAATCAAAGAAATGTGAAAGAATACTTTGTAAAACTTGAGGAGAACTAATGTAAAAACCAAACAAGTGTTATTTATTGACAAAATACATATTTCTAAAACTGACTCCAAGTGAAGTAAGAAAATAGAAGTATATCAATACCACAAGAGATTTGAAAGTTCTATGTAGATGTCTGTCAGGTAAGGAATCATAAATAAAAGGCACCATAGCTCAGCCCTAGAGGTAGATGATGAGCAGATAATTCTAGTAAGAGCAGAATTTAGAAAAAGATGGTAGTATATCAACTAAAGTTAAAGGAATACCATGTTTTAAATTAAAATTTGTTAAAGTTGGTATAAGTTATTTTTCATCATCAAATATATGTGACTTAATTCTAATTACAGAAAAATCACAATCACAACCCAATCATTAGGTACTGCATGCTCTGGGGATCAGAGAAAGGTTCATTTTCAAAAAATTAAATTAAAAGTATAGTTCTGAGATAAAAATTATTATGTCAGTAAAGTTCAAAATGAATTTTAAAAATTTAGTAATCTTTCCTTAAGAGTGTGCGTGTGTGTGTGTGTGTGTGTGTGTGTGTGTGTGTGTGTGTGTATGCTAGGTCTGTTGGTTCATCCCATAAAAACATTTTATTGGACTGGTTTGTTTATGTATTTTAATCAACCTGAGACTCTCAATCTATTGATTCCTCAGCTCATTCATTTATATTCATTGGATTTAACCACTGCATAGACTGTCTTGTATCTTATGTAATTCAATTTATTTCCTTATTCATCTTCTCTAGCAAGTACATTATATTTTTATGATTTTAAATATTATACAATCCCTACCTTTGCTATGGACTTAATTTTGATTCCCCACAGTTCATTTAATGAAGCCCTAACCCCTAAGGTGACTGTGCTTGAAGGTAGTATTTTTGAATGATTAAGGTGAAATGAAGACGTAATGAGAGGACCTCAGTGACAGAACTAATGGTCTTATAGGAAAAGGAAGATGTTCATTCTCTCTTTCCTTCCCTCTCCCTCCCATCTCCCTCCCTCCTCCTCTCCTTTCTCTCCCATTTCCTTCTCTGTATTCTGTGTTCTCTCTACTGCCCTCTCCCCAACACTATCAAGGAACATTCACCCAGGTGCATAAGCACACAGGAAGAAAACAGCCATCAGCAAGACATGCTGAGATAGACGTGCTGGCATGCTGACCTGGGACTTCCAGTCGCTAGAACTATGAGAAAATCAATTCCCATCAATTAAGCCACCCATTCTGTCCTTTTGTTTTAGCACCTCAAGTTGACTACTACAAAGTGTTTCCCCTACAATCATATACTACACTTGGGAGAAGGAGCTGGGATGAAACGGTTATAAAATATTCACAACCATTTTCTTTACAATTTTCTACTTTTGTAGCTTGTTTTCAACCACTGACTTTCTGCCAAGTTCTAGTGTAGTGATCCTGAAATAGCGCCTGGTATTTTTGTATTTCACTTGACCTCAGGCTGTTGTGTTTCCCCCATCATCTATGTTATGATGCCAGGCTTACGACGAACTGTGTGTGTTTGAGGCAAGATAGGAGGTGGCACATCACGGAGATGCTCTTTCTCCTGGGCTAGGAGCCAGACTTCAGAACAAGCCAAGAAACGCTGGAGTACATGTGACTCCTGTCGTCACCCAGTTATTAAGACGTTACTGATCTCTGTGTTTCCGCAAACCCACAATCAAAATGTTTTCTTGTGTTAGTTTTGGTAGTACAATCGTTTCTCTGTGTGCTGAAGAAAATGTAAAACATCTTGTAATTTTATTGCCTTTCTAACATGGAGTTCAGAAAAACTCATCACCGGGTCACAGGCAGAAGGTGCCAGTGCCTAGGTCTATTTCAGGACCCATACCTTGTAATGGACTTCACCCCCCCCCCCAACTGAGTTTACAACTGCCAGAAACTGACAGGTCAACCCTGAGAATTTTTCCAAATAAGGGAGAGGAAGACCAGCCCAAGGAACCTTCTTGTTTCCATCTGGTGTGAGAAACTTTGAATGTATAAATACATTTATAAATAGTTTGTTTTCTATCTGTCTATACACATACTGTATATAGTCTTATTTCATTACTTTTAAATTCTGTCTCAGAAAAACTAACTGGAAAGCCACATTGTACACATGTAAACACTCTGCAAATAAAGTATTTTCAATAAAATTGTATTTGTGATCTGTTTCCAATGACATGAAGACTATCTCTGCCTTTAGCATTTCTTTTCACTAAAACTGCTCTTCTTATTGTAATTACTGTGTCTTCTTCACACTACTTTCCCTCTCTATGAAAATAGGCAACTAGATAAAAATGATAATAGAATACCAATTTTTTAAAAGCATTTTGGTGGGGTTTATCTTGTTTTTCATGAAAGAATTATAGTCATTATGAGTATTATGAACATCATTTTCAGATTTGTGTCTGAAAAGTAAGACAGTTAGAAAGGTCTCTTTGTTTCTAGATGAAAGAAAGTCACCACTCTCCTCTGTGGTTTGTGCATCTTTTTAAGAAGAAAATAATTGAGAACTGTGTTGAGAGTGTTCATACCCTCTAAACCCAGCAGATTTCTCTGTCTATCTCACTAAATACAAACTTAATATAATCAACATTTATTTTAGTCCAGTATTTGGTTTCATACCAAGTGATATCTGTCAGCTGAAGAATTTCTCACGCAGTCCTACAAGACTCCTGAGTTCCCTTTATCAAACACCAGGTCACAGGGGCAGGCGAGGCGCTCTGGCCACCTCTATCCCATCCAAACAGAGGTTGAAATGGACAGAAATATCCAAGATGAATAAGAATGGCACCAGGGAAGCCCTTCATTCTTTTCCTTCTTTCCTAAGATTACAGTGTCAGAGCTTTGTTTGGAAGCATGAAGCCAGGGTTTACAGAGAGCTCATGATAATTATATTCACTGCAATCTAGCCATGTGAGTTTCCTCCATGAACACTCAGGCTTATGTGAAGCACGACTGACCTTAGACTCTCGGATTTCACTAGTAAGAAGGAAATGCTTCTAAAGTAAGTCCTTACAGAGCTGACATGTGTCTCAGTTACTGTTCTACTCCTGTGAGAAGACACCAGGGCCAAGGCTACTTAAAAAAGGAAGAGTTTATTGGGCACTTGCTTACAAGTTCAGAGGATGATTCCATGACAATCATGGTGAGGAGCATGGTGGCAAGCAGGGATGGCACTGGAGCAGTAGCTAAGAGCTTGCATCTTGAAACAACTACTACAAAGCCAAGAGAGGAAGAGCTAACTGGGAATGGCAATAACATGGGCTTTTGAAACCTAACCCCACATCCCAGTGACACACCTCTTCCAACAAAGCCATGTCTCCTAATCCTTCCTAAACAGTTTCACCAACTGGGGACAAAACATTCAAATATATGAACCTATACGGGCCATTATCATTCAAACCACCACAATGTGACAGCTTCCTCATGGCAGCATTGGTGATAGCGGATTAATGGCGAAGTTTCATCCAACTGTATATTTCTGAAAGAGGTCTGAAATAAAGAATTACTGACTTGCCAGTCATCCACATTAACTTGTGACTTTATGGAAACTTCATGATTGTTTTCTTCCTTTCCCAGTTTATTAGAAAAGAAACTTTTTGAACTGTTAGATGGTTATCAATTCAGAAAAGAAGAGATGGGCTTGCTTGCAATTTATGACCCACAGATAGAGAAGAAAGTGTTCGGTTGCTAGAGAAATGCTAAATATTCCATGAAATGAAAGACAGACTCCCATATACAGGAAATGCAGAAATGACTTGGTAGAGTTTGTCTCACTCAAACAGTGATATAAATAATTGGTATAAAGGAGTTGATATACTCAATATTATTTAATACTTGTGTGTATGTGAACATGTCAATATAATACTCAATCTCCCTTGTGATTTTCAACAAGACCTATACAGTCATAATATTTGCATTAGGGGCATAACTTCCTAATGTGCAAAAATAGTGATAGTATGATAAAAATTAAGTTGATAAAATGGTTAACTTAACATAATTATTTTACTTCTTAAAAGAGGTGTTAATTGGTGAAGCTAGTTATAGAGTAGGTAGAATGAATTTCATGTTGGAACTCAAGCATGCAGAAACACTAAGTACTGTATAATGTATCAGTTCATTTATACCAAGCATAGACTGCTCCTTATATTAGTATCCTTGTACTCCCATATTAGTGCATCTCTCAACCCTCATCAGAGAAGCTTCTTTTTGTGTTAGATGATGACTAACAGAGATCCACAGCTGGTCAACACACAGACAATAAAAGACTTTGGAGTGCCCATCTTTAAATGGGAGACCTAAATCATACCCATTCCTCACAAGACTCAGGGTTCATCACAGAAAAGAACTGTGGAGATTCTAAGATCCAGAAAGAGTGGGTATCTGGAGCAAGACAGTGTTTTCTGGACGTGACAAGGCCTTCACAAAAATAGGCTCACAGCAGCTGTGGCTGCATGCACAAGACCAAGCCAGTCCAAATCCTTGGATGAGGAAGGGATTCGCAAAGTCCCACCCCTAGCTGAGAAGGCATTGGCAATTGGTGGCTGCTGGAGAGAGATAGTAAGTTTCGACCCCCTGACGCTTCCCTGCTCTATTAAATGACCCTACACTCACATGCACACAGACAACACTAAGGGTATTCAATGCATTTAAAAAGAGTGAGTGAAAAGCCGGGCGGTGGTGGCGCAAGCCTTTGATCCCAGCACTCGGGAGGCAGAGCCAGGCGGATCTCTGTGAGTTCGAGACCAGCCTGGGCTACCAAGTGAGTAGCAAAGCTACACAGAGAAACCCTGTCTCGAAAAACCAAAAAAAAATTAAGAAATAAAAAAATAAAAAATAAAAAAAATAAAAAGAGTGAGTGAGCACAGGAAGTTGTGAGAGGAAGTTGGCAGGGGAACCGGGCACTAGAGGAAAGATAATGGGAATGTGTGTGTGTGTGTGTGTGTGTGTGTGTGTGTGTGTGTGTGTATTTGTCAATAAAATATTCTTGAAATAAAACATTTAGCTTGTATTTAAGCAGGACTCTGAACTAATTTTAAAAGAAGTAGTAAAAGGCTCAAATATAAAGTTATCACTTTTCAATACGTATTTCTTTTTAGGCTACAGGTATAAATTAATTATATTTGATGATTTTAGGGTCACACCTTTGGACCTAGTAATACTTTAAGACAACACCAAAGATCTAAAATGGGTCCGTGATAGAAGAGTACACAGGATACAACCGACAAGGAAAACTGTTTTACCTAAATGTCAGAGCAATTTCTGAATTGCTTCAAGCCGATGTTTTTTTCTAATAGAGTAAATTTGTTTCACATTTGCAGGGTTTTGTTAGCTGGAGATAATCGTTCATTCTAATGGAAATTTGTCACTTTCTTCATAGATCAGAAATCTCAAGAAAAAATCAGCAGCTTGACAAGACAGAGGGTCTGTGATTGCTTCCTGAGTGACATAATATCAAGCATCTGTCCCTGAGTACCCATCAAAGATCCTGAGCTTGGGCCAAGACAGTGCAAAATTCTAAGTACAGGGAAGAGAATTTGGGGTGCACGTGTGGCCTCTCCTTTGTTCATAGGAGTTATTTTATTTTTTTTTGAAGGTCAGGGGTGCTTCTTGGAGGTTCTGATGAAGTCTGTCTGGAAACAAGTTTCATTCTCATGTAAGAGAATGAAACACATAAAGAAATCCCTGCCACAAGCCTTCAAATGAGAGGGGTAAATGTTCCCCATTTGATGTCAGAGATCAATCTCTTTCATATTTATCATTGAATACTAAAGAGTTCTGTTACATTGACCAATAATTTCTTTTTACATCCTGAATCCAAAAGAAACTGTTTTGAGTTGTGGAGATGCATCAGTCAGTCAGTAAAGTACTTGCCAAGCGTGGTGAACTCAGTTCAGATCCCTAACACTGGTATAGAAGCTGAGCAAAGTGACATTAGTTTGGAACCCCAGTGCTGGGGGACATCAACAGATGGGATATCTGGAGCTCAATGGACAGCTAATCAAGCTGAAATGATGAGCTACAAATTCACTGAGAGACTGTGTCTCAAGAATAAGTGATAGAGAGCAGCTGAGGAAGACATTCAATGTCTGACTCTTGTCTGCATGCACACACACATATACACAGACACACAAATAATAATAATAATACATTTTAGTATAGTGTTTTGAGAACTTTCTCCTACCCTCTCCATATTCTCTCTGGAAGTGTCATTTGAATGAGCCTTATGCGCTGCCTGAATTCGAGCTAATCATATCACAAGACTGGCTTTCATCCGTTTTATTCTGTTCCTCCAAATTGCCTAAATGCTAGACCTAAGCAACCACTTGTAAGTGGCCTACTGAGGTAAAATCTACAATACCCCTTCAGGATTTTGCTAAATGTGGTTATGCTTTTCAAAGTGTGTGCACTCATTGTAAAATTATCTTTGCACAATTTTGTCCTCTGCTTTATGTGTATTTTCGCCCCAACTTAGCATTCTCTGTGCCTAGTCAATCTACTATTTTACATTATTTTCATTTCTCAATAAACAATTTAAAAAGTCAGTCACTGATATAAGCCAGATGCCAGTGCATTAATAAGTTTATACTGTCAAATTTATATTCACTGTCTTTCCATCCCTACCTCTGGTCTTATTCTCCATTAGTTTATTTGGTCATTTTCAACTAATAAAATTACTCATTGATGCTCTTATTAAAGTATGTGCTTTCCTGTAAGATGATTTAAAAATAGAAAAGAAAGCTTCTAGTGACAACAGGGATAATCAGGTTTGGGATAGCTATATCATTACCAATATCTGCATTAATTAGATGGGATCAGAAACCTTCTTTCCCTATGAGTGCTCCCAATAAACATCTATCCAATCACATATGCATTTGGACTCTACTCACACAAGTAGTGAGGGCCATAGCAATGGAAGAAGCTGGGAAGATATCAGGAAAGCTGTCACTGTAAATATTTCCTTTTGCCATTGTTGTTACTGCTGTTCACCTGATCTTGCATCTACATGTCTTGTTCCAACAGCTAAAATTCCAAGCACCAAATGGGATGCTCAGTTTTCACTTTCAACTTATACCACATTGAGAGAGCAGAAGTCCCACTTTGTGTGTCCAAGAAAAGAGGGTAAAAGTAGCATAAGAAGAACAGTATTATTTCATACATGACTGGGGGCACAGTATTAGTTTATCATTTTATTCTTGTGACACCAGGCAGAAACGATTTAAAGGAGGATGGAGATACTTTGGTTTTCAGTTTTGAAGGGTTTATTACTTGGTCCCATGAGTTTTAGTAGAGCATCATGATGGTAAGAGCTTGAGGCAGAGGGGATTCTCAATTCACATTGAGCATGGAACAGGGGGAAGACATTGCTGTAAGGGATCAAGAAAAGATAAATATCCCTCTTTGACCTGCTTCCTCCAACTATGTCCCACCTCTCAAAGAGATTTCAGACATATCAAAATAAAGATATCAGCTTGGACCAAGAGTTCATCATATGAGTTCATAGGGTATGTTTCATATACACATCATAAAATGTTCCTAGAGCCAAAAAACTTTTGTCTAGATTATCAGGATGTAGCAAATGAAATTGAATGAGAAAACTACCAAAAAGCTTGAAATGTATAGTAGAAATGACTTTCCACATTGAGTGTCCCACAACAGTGATACTAATGGTACAGAAGAGAGACCCCCCCCCCCGTGTCCTTGGGATCCACTCAGAACTATGAAGTAGATCCTTCAGAAACAATGAGATTGAAGCAGCAATAAAGAACAACCCACTTCCAAAGAACTCAATCCCAGATGGACTCATTGCAGAATTTCCAAAGAATTAAAACTATTGCCTCTCAAATTATGTTATAAAGTACAAAGGAAGGAATGCTCTGCCTGATGTCACAAGAAAAAAATGATAAACTAATACTGTGCCCCAGCCAACATTACACTAATAAATGAACTAGATGAAATATAGCAACAACAAAAAGAAAGTGACAGACCAATCCCCATGGTGAACACAGATACAAAAATTCACAAATACCTGTGAACGCATCAGAATCATCCACCACAATCAGGTTGCTGTCATTCCAGAGATGCAGAAGCTTGCTATATAGCTTTGGCTGGCTTGGAAGTCATTATGTAGACTAGGCTGGTTTCAAAGCATCAATCTCCTGTTTCTGTCTGCTAAGTGCTAGGGGTATAGGCATGAACCATCTCTAGTTACGTACACTTCTGACTACCATTGCTATCAGTTTTACCACATGATTCACCCATGAAGTATTGGGCAATAATTAGCTATAATGGAATAAACATTGTCAAGTGAAAAAAATTAGACACTTGAGAGAGTTCTGTGAGTATGATTCTCACAAATAATGCTTCTGGAGCTGGTGGACTGCAGTTCAGTCTTGGGTCAGGCTAACAGAAATGTTGCATAACTCCATGCAAGAAAGGATGGTTCCCCTGCTGCCTGAACTAACTAGTTCCCACCTGCAAACTCTGCATTTTCAGCAAATCAGGAACAGCTTGTTTCTCAAAGGACAGTGACTAGACAACAAAAGCTTCTGGAAGCCATGATGCATAGGAAACAAAGAAAGCATGAGTCTGACTCTGGATCACCTTACAGCTCTCAGGAAGTTCCTTCTACTTGTTTTCAGAAGGACTTGTAGTAGAAAGGATGTGCCTGTCCTTTGATGCTTCAAAGAGCAAGGACACACAAAAAAAGAGCTTCGTAGCAATGTATGTAGGGTAAAGCACGCCTCCTCACTCTGGATGGTGGTGGTGGTAGTGGGTATGTGCGAAGTTTCCCAGGCTGGGTTTCCCAGCAGAGGCTCCATGACCATCTGGTAAAGATGCAGCCAAGAGAATTTCTACATCAGGTGGGAGAATCCAGGAATGGATCCCAGATTCCTTTCCAGAGGCAAACATTGTGCCTCTAATTGGGCCAAAGACGTATGGCCTCACTTCACCTTCTTCCAGAACCATGGAAACACTTTTGGGAGGAAAAATTAAAAATGGACTTTGTCCCATACCAAAAAAAAGGAGGACAAGAAGGGGGAGGAGGAAGAAGAGGAGAAAGAGCAAGGAGGAGGAGGAAGAGAAAGAGGGAGGAGGAGGAGGAGGAGGAGGAGAGTAAAGCAGAGCCACTCTCCAGGTGAGCCCTTACTTGATGGCATGTTTTTGGACTGGCTTGGACTTCTCAGATTTGAAATTATATTTTGTTTTCTCTTATTTTCATTTTTTTTTGTTTTCTAACTGGAGAAATTTGATCTTGAAATTCTCAAGCTCCCATAATTACAAACACAGGGGAAATCCAACTTGGATACAACACATAACCATTATTTCTCCACAAGTGAGAATTTTGGGCAGGATTAATAGGTAGTATGTTGGTACACTCCATTTTTAGCAGTTTACTATTACCTGCATGTTAAGGCATATCTTCTATTCTGGACATGCCTACACCACTCCCGAAGACTAGAATCTAAAATTTCTCAGTGAACATGTTAAGTTGAATATGTTTCCAATTAGATTTATAAGTGTATGTTTTCTCTTTCTAGTATGTAAAAGTCGACAGATTCCTCCAAACGTTTCATTCCTGCCTAAATTGGCAGGAAAGTTTTCCTTCCTTTTGGCAAATATCCTTGTTACTAGGATTCGTAGAGCACCAATGCCAGACTTACTCAGTGTGGTGAGCTTGTGTTTGGGCAACAAGCTTATCATCCACAATGAACACATGGCTTTTAGGCACAGAAATTAATCAGTGCTGGAGAGACATCCTGGCATAGGTTCCGGGATGCCTGCTTGCAGAAGCCTACATTTGGGATCTATTATACAGAACAGGAGCCAGGGCTACAGAACACAGAATCCCAAACACAGTTATCTGTCAGCCTCAAGCTTTTCATAAAGTGCCTAACAGTTTGCTGGAAAATAGAAATATGGGTGGTTAAAAATTGGGTTAGCAATGAAACATTTTCATGAACTTTACATGAGAATCAAAGAGAACAGTACATGGGAAAATTAATAATATATGTCCTGCCTTATTTTTAAAAATAACTTGAAGTGGTTTATAGTGAAATGTAAATATAGCAAGACACTATAAATTCAAAATAAAGGAGTCTAAAATAGTATGGATACCTAATGTGAGTTCTATGATGTTTGCTGTTGGTTTTTAATGAAATTATATGTAACCATGTTTTCAGTTGACATGAAAAGACATCCAGTTAGTTCAGTCATACATGATGTTTATATGATTAAACTGCTCAAAAAAGACAGTTAGCCCATAGGTTATGGAGATAGGAGCTATTTTTCTGTAGATATTTCAAAATAGAATACTCCCTGCCATGTTGAATAGGGTAGCTTTCTCAATAACTTACTTTAGAACCTGACCAGGTTACATTGTGATATAGTCCAAATAAATCAGAGGGCTCACGTAGGAACTCTGTTGGTTGGACTTTACAGACTGAAGTGTGCCAGGACAAATGAATTGGCTATTGGCTACAAGTGAAGCACTTTACAAATTGCAAAGCATTGTGTAAATGCAAGCAACAGTAAATTTTATTACTCCTATGGCTTTGGAAGCCAGGTGGTTAAAAAAAGAGACTTAACAGAATCACAACAGCAAAAAATAAAATACAGACAAGCCTAAGAAAAGTCTGATTTTCCTTTTGTTGGGAAACAACCATCTTCCCCAACATATATGTTTCTCTACACACATATCAAACTTGGGAAGGAAACATTGGTTTAGAAACAGCCTCTAAGCTAAGCATACCTATTACTGATAACCAGGCTCTCACAATAAGGAAAGACCAATAATTGGTACAGAAGAAGCCCAAACAGGAAAAATCTAAACTACTGAGCACATCATCTGTATATTTTAATGTAAGTATTGTGATATTTTAGAAAACATTAGCTTTCTGAAATCAAATCCATATCTCATTTGCAAGGACCTAAAAACAAACCTCTGCCATTAAAGTACTTTTTTTTACAAAACTTTTGAAGACCTTTCTTTTGTTGAATTTAACTCAAGATGTATTTTTTCAACTGGAGCATCTTTTTCTGTAAATATATGATCCATTTTACTCTCCTGTTTAGTGAGAACAAAGGGAGTGCTTTTTGTGTTGTTTTCTTTCTAACTAAAATGACTCCCTCAAAAATTAATACAAAGATCTTCATTGTTACTGAATAAGAATAGAAAAAAATGTTTTTTTATTAAATATTTTTTCAGGCTCTGCAATGGACCAGGCATTAAGTAGAAAACACACATCTCTGTCTTCAAGGAAAATAATAATGCTAACAATAGAAAATCTGTCTGGTTCTATTTACTCAGCAAAGCATCACTCTTCATCTGCATCACTAAACCTTACCAGCCAAGTAAATCCACAAAACAGTCATTGTCATCTCCATTCATCAGATGAAAAAATTAATACAGAGATGTTAATAACCATCTGAAAGTCAGGGAGCTGGCTGCAAAGCTAGTAACAAAGGATTTTGATTCTTGAGCCCAAACTTTAAGTAATATCAAAGTGGATGCTTATATCTTCTTTGTAAGGCTCATCCATAGAGTGGTAGCACAACAAATAGGACATGAAAAGGCATAAGAGATCATGGTGGTTGGAAATAGAAAACAATCCCAGTATCCCTGGAGCATGAGAAGACTTTGTGGAGGTGATTTAAGCTGAGTCTCTAGGTTATGTGAGATTTAGTCTGGTGGAGGAACAGGGAAGGGAGAAAAAAAAGGAGAAAATATTCCAAAAAGAGCAGACAGTGTATTTCCTCCCCGCCTATGAAATGGATATAAATTTAACATAAGACATAGTAGAGAAGATAGTTATGAGAAAAAGATTCCACTGTGTATAAAGAAAAGCCATGCAACATCAACATGAAGATTGGACACAAAACAAGACTCCATTAGCAAGAAAAACAAGATGGCATTTGATTACACTGAGGTCTGGAGGTGTAAATCATATTGAATTGTTGTTCTCTCCTAAGATGGGTAATAGACGTCTCTGGATTCTCTGCACAGCTTAAAATGCCTTCAAGGACTTTCTCACCTCCACCAGCTTATCCTCCAGCTTTAATTTAGTCATCTTATCCAGTGACACTTGAAATATTGTCCTAATTAAAGCACTGGCACTTTAGGGGTATTGTGAAAATTCTCCTGGAAGCATGCCCTCTTGCCTTTCTCATCATGAAACCAGGCAAAGGGTTGAGAGACTCATCATGTTTTGAATCTTTTTAAAGCCTCTGGCAATTCATAGCATCATCTTTCCCGTGAGTGACTGTCAGATCTGAGGTGAAGGATCACTGCGCAAGGCACAAAGGTCAGCTTTTGTGGCATTTTTATGCTTTTCAAAATTTCCATAAGAAGATAAACGCTGAGGGATCAGTGATCTAAACAGCTTGGACACCCACTGCTGCCGCACAGGCGTGTGAAATGCCTCCATCTGACTCATGATTAGAGATGTAAAATTGTCATCTTGCTCAGGATTAGAGCTTGACATTAAAAGTATTTATAACGCTTGTGAGCAGAAACTGTGGGCTTGGCAAAGCTTTGCTGGGAAACCAGAATTCTTAAAAAGAAATTCCTGCAGGTTAAAGGGTTCTGGGCAAAATATGTAAATATGGAGGAAATAGTCTAACTACTGTGACATCTTCTAATTATTTACATACATTATTTAAGAGCAGATGATGCCTTATAGTCTTATTTACACAAGAAAACCATCCTATATTTTTCTCTTCCTGTTTTGTGGCGTTAAAAAGCTATTCCTACTTTTTCCCAAGCTGGTAATCTTGTTAGTATATTGCCATATACCATGAATTTGCTTACTCAATTTAGAGATATTCATCAAATGCTTATAGGCAAACTGCTAAAATTATGTATCCAATCCTGTGGAAAATGTGTTTCTATAAAATGATAAATAATGAAGACTCTGAAATGAGGCAAATACTGTTGTACCCCCAAACATACAAGGGATCCCATATTCTTGTTTCATAACTGTAGGGAAGGTTGACATGGAGTTAAGTTCCACAGAACCAGAATGAGAACTTAACCTTTGGATCGTTTTGCGGCTCTCATCTTCCACATATGGGACGGATGAAATGCAGCACAACCTAGCAATTAAGAGAGAAACTTCCGTAATTTTTCTTTGAGAATAAAACAGAGAGAAGTCCCATCGAATCCTGGTGATTTTACCGATAGGCTTTTATTCAACTGTGTTTCAGACTTTGACTTTTACTTAAGGATACTTTAAATACTTTTAGAAAGAAACAGTTACATTTTCCATGTAATATCAAGTAATATGCTGGGTGAGATGTGTTTCCTGATATGATAGTTGGATCAATTTTCACAAAGATTTTCTACTCCATGTTTGCTAACTGATAATGGCAGCTAATTTATTTTTCTTTTCCAGCACCAGGATTTCATTTGATCAAATAAGGCCATTTCAAGTAAACAATCACTGCTTCTACCACTTCATTAAATAAAAACATGACTACTAATTTCAGAAAAAAAAATGAATTCAGAATCTTTAAACTGGAAAAATTTAATTTTATGGGAAGCATTTCTTCCTCATATTTGTTAAAAATCTTTCCAATAATCGTCATTGGCCAGGAAACCTGCATTTGGTATTCACTATACAAATTATTCCCTAAGAATCCAATTGTTTCCCGGACTTCCTGGTATGTTGCAGGAGAAGGCAGAGTTTGGTTACCAGAGGTGTTTGTATGGTTCTCTATTTTGGATTAAGTGAATCTTTTTTCACTATGCAGACCCCTTCCCATGATGTATCTTACATAAATCACATAAGCATGCTCAATTATGCATACATGTAAGACGATAAATAAGGTATTGTCTCTACCTTTGTCTAATTGAATATAGACCCCTCCATTCCAGTCCAAGTCAGGTGGGCCTTCATTCTCTTATACCTAGGTATACCAGGAATGTGTTAGAATAGAAATGTCCTGGTTTATTAGTAATTAAGGGAAGAGAAACTTATTTCACTATTCAAAGTGGGACATGTTTTCAGCTCCTCATAGGTGGGAGTTCTAGGTTGCCAACAGGTCATGTGATTCATGGTTCAGAGATGGATGTCTGTGCACAGTATATGCAGAAGAATCCTAAGTTATCAAAGAAATAGCCCAAACCAAGTGGAGCTCCAAGTTTCTAAACTACTCCCTATGCCTGCCTGCCTCCCCAATACTCAGGAAGCTGGACAAGAGGACGCCAAGTTCGATATTAGTCTGTACAACACAGTAAGCCCAAGGTACTCTTAATATGCATGACAATATCCTCTCTCAATCAAGCAATGAAACAAACAACAGTATTGTGGGATATTTGTGTATTGTGTGAAAATGTATTGCTGTGATTGGTGTAATAAAAAGTTGAATGGTCACTAGCTAGTCAGGAGGCATATAGGCTGGATTTCTGGGGAGAGAAAGGAAGTAGAAGGAGATAATCGAGGTGCAGAGGAGACACAAAGCAGATATAGATGAAGTCGGACATGCAGAATGAAACAAAGGTAAAAGGCAAAACATAGATTAATATAAATGAGTTAATTTAAGTTATAAGAGCTAGTGGGATAAGCCTAAGCTAAGGCCATGTTTTCATAATTAAAAGTTTCCATGTTATTATTTGGGAGCTGGCTGGCAAGACGGAGAAAGACTTGTTGTAAATGGCACCCAGCGTGTGGCACATATACAGAGCCCACTGCTCGCAGCATACAGAGGCATGGATCTTTTAAGAGGCCCCGCTGTGCAGCAGAGCACTTGAGCAACCAGCGCACTAGGTAAAATTGCTTGCCACTGGGACTCAGCAAATTCCCAGAGCTGAGGAAGTAAATGCAGCTCCCCACACGCCCTACCCCCCAGGCCTTCAGGGACTCAAGAGGGCCAGAGCCAGCTGCTATGGAGCCACAGTGGCCGCTTAGCAGTTTAAGGTTTGGCTCAGAGAATGCTGCCTAATTAATGTCTCCATGTAGTTATTTGAAAGCTGGCTGGTGGGACCATGAAAGACTTGTTACACAACGACAAAGCAACATTCAGGTATAAATTCTCTATACTAAATTTCTAAAGTGTAATGGATTAAGGAGCTTAATTTATCAGGAGGAATGCTCTGAGAATGGGTGGGAGTGGGATCTTGATTCACTGTCCCTCATAAGAGAGTTCCAAAGAGGCAGCAAATGGATACAACGGGGAAGTTAAACTGAAATGCAGAAGAACGCATTCTAAGAATGCTGGAGTCCAAAGCAAGTCCTTGCCTTAACAGGCCCGGAATTCCATCGCTGGTGGAAATCCAGAGAGGTGCTGGAGCTCACAGAGGGCAGTCCCTTAGGTTCCAGGTTCAGTAGAGGAAGGGGCAGGGTTGTATGACTGAGACCCTGTGGTGTCACAGCTGGAGAGCTTACCAGTTTTCCCCAGCCCTGTGTTTACTGGATGCCACCCAGTGTCTACTGCCAGCGCACACATACCCTGAGAGGCATTTCAGTCACCTCACTGTTTTAGTGGAGAGGGGCTAAACATCCCAGTATCTTTTGCCCCAACAGAGAAACTGCCCAAAGTTTTCCTTTTGTGGACTTTTATGAAGTGGTGCTGAGCAATGCAGCATTTCTGCCCTCTCTGGAGTTCTTAGCTCCAGAACCCATCTTGGTGGAGAAAGGAAGGCCTCCAACACCAGTGTGCACAATGGTTCCTTTTCTCTGTAACCCAAAGATTTCTTTCTTTGGATTTTCTCTATTCTCCTCAAAATTCTGTTGTTTGGATATCTTAGCTCATACATCTTCTTTTCTCTCCTATTTTTCTTTTCTTGTCTATTTGTTCCATTCAATTGGAGAGTTTTCTTAGCAAGATTTATAAATATTCTAATATTTTAATTTTTCAAAATTAAAAAATGTTTTTCAACAAAATTTTTAATCCTTACTATTGTGCCTATAGTCATTTATCACCAGTGGGCATTAAAAAAATGGCTCAGGGCCAAATTCTGGTGTCCTCTATTATTATAATCTGATTCCAAACACTTACTCTGAATAAATTCCTTGAATTGCGTGTTTGGCATTATGTTCTTATTTCATGGATCCAGTTGCTGGGGTTTGTTCTGTTTTTTGTCTTTGCAAATCAATGGTAGTTTTGTAACCTCCACAAAACTAAGTGGGAATCATGCTTCCCAGAATCCCTTTTGATCTCCTGTCCTGAGGCAGAGTGCAGGGGAATCCAAGCCCAGGGATGCTACTGTGGATCTCCTGGATGCACTTGGCAGCTGATCACAGCAAATCCAGTTTCTATCACCTATCTTTTTTCCCAAGTGCATTAAACCCAGGAAGAGGCACAGCTCTGTGCCTGATCAAAGGTGCCAGTGTTGCTGTGGGTAGTGAATCATTGAGAGATGAGATGACATCATGCCATCCAGTTTGCTTAGGTTACACCTTTTCCTTATGACTAGGAGCTAGTCTTGGTTGTCTTTCACTTCCCACTCAGCTTTTCCTCCAAATTTCCGTGATTCACCATGACCATCAAAAGCAAAGACTACAGTCGAGACATTGTGATACACTCCTGCAAGTGTGTGAGTCGAAATCCTTGTAGTAAAGCCCTTCTTCCACAGTGATGTTACATTTCCCTACGTGAACTTGTGTTCTCTTGGAAAAGAGAAAGGAAAAATTTCAAATATGTCTGATTACCTAATTGGAGAAGTTAAAAGCTGTATGTTACTAAATATAAAAGCAAGTACTGAGTCAATCTAAAGGTCTTCTAACTATATTGTTCACTTGGGGAGCTGCCTCTAAATTCTCTTTTGTTCATAATAGGATATTAAAAGAATAAATAAATGTGAAAAATAAGTAAAACTAATATTAATGCTGACTAATTAAAGGAAAGACAAATAAAACTAGCCATAAAAATTAGCAAAGATATGTATGCACATACACAGACACACACACACAGAGAAATACAAACAATGGGAGGCAAACATATAAAACAATGTAAAACCTGTCACAGCCTGTAGGAAACAAAATAAATAAATATTTGACTAGGGAACTTTGCACAATTTTGATTATAGTAGTATAGATTTGACTTGTGCATGTTTGGAGGAACATGAATATACATTAAAAAACCTTTTATCTACTAATATCATAGTGTAAGAATGTGAATTAATTCACCTGTTTCATCATAACAGTGATTTACGGTGTGGCCCCCACAGGTGGAAGTGTGAATTTAAGAGATGCAACAAGATAAGTAACAGAGAAGTGAAGACTCTTCCTGCTGCTGTTGATCTTAATAGAAGCTGGGAATCAAAGCATGTGAATTTAGTGTTTCCAGGATACACTGGTCTCTGCTTCTCAGTGTCTTACTCACTTACACAGACCCGTGATGGTATCAGTACAATACCATGTTTCTCCCATTCCTACGTTGACTGACATCTGCACAGGAGCAGTTCCTTAGTTGGATGTTGTTGATGTTCACCACTTGGAAGTCCCTGGCAGGCAGTGCTGACTGTAGCTGTCCTGCTAACTGGACTGTTCACCTGTTCCTTGTGGCCCAGAGGAATCCTGACAGCGTACAGTGCAATGAGGCTCCTTTTCACACTAATCGAGAAGTGGAAATGTTAGAAGTACTGGGCTGTGAAGAATAGGAACCAGTGAGCAGGGATTTCTAGAGTAAAGGGAAGAGGCTTCTCCTATGAGCCTTCTACAGTATACATTTTAAACTGCTTTTCACAATTAGTGCTTTGGCAAAAAATAAAAATAAACTTAAAATGATAATGAAGAAGTATTTTCAAAAAATGAAATGTTAGTTGACTACACCTGGGAACTGTAGCAGAATTACAGGTTAATCATACAAGAAAACAATTGAGGATTCCTATACCTGCTCAAACCATCAGTTGAGATGGTTTGACATATTTTGAGATATGAAACTTATAAAATTAATTTTTTCATTAATCCTTTCTTAGGAAGATAGCAAAATGTACATTTATGGAATCAGGAAAGACAAAGAAATGAGGTATCAAAGAGAATGAACTGAACACAAGAGGGTATGAAGACAGCATCTATAATTCAGGCCAGGGATGGTCAGGACCAGGGAGGCAGAGGAAACTAATTGAGATTATTGACACAGCACAGCCTGTTAATGTCCTAAATTAAACACTGAAAAGCTCAACAATAAATTTGCAGCAACAGTGACATGGTATATTAAAAGCCCAGACTGCCCTGGAGAAGTTACACCAATAGAAAGCATTTGAATTATTGATCAGCCCCAGAATGCTGTATAGAAAGTAAAACATATCTGCCTGGCTGTCTACCCATGTCACATCCCTATGATGGAGGACTAAGTGACCCTTCAAAAAAATGAGGCACATTTAGATTTCCTGGTGTAAAACAATAGCCAGCATGAACTAGGAATCTGAATAACAACAATAAAGAGTTCTGGGAATTATAATTTGGATATAGCTCGAGTGGCTACGGTTAAGAGTTCCCTCCATCCCATCACCCAACCATGTTCGGGAAGAGAGGAAAGTGGGGTCTGATATATAAACATGTGCCGAACAAGGACAGCAATCGACATGCCCAAGTGACAGGGGTAAACCTAGGAGCCTCAACCTACACAAAGAACTACAGGCAACTAAGGAATGCCAAGAGAGGGGAAAAGGGTACATTCCACAGGGCAGAGCCCACCAACTGGTTATCCAATACCAAATGGTTATCCCTAGAAACATACATACCATAATATATGAACTGAGTAGGTTATGTTTAGCAATATATTTGTATACATACATATGCATATAGCAACAATTAATAAAAAAGAGGCCACGAATTTGAAAAAGAGCATGGAGGGATATAATGGAGGGTTTGGAAGGAGGGAAGGGAAGGGGGGAATGATATAATTAGATTATATAACCCCCTAAAAAGAAATAATAAAAAATTAAAAAGAAATACTTACACAAAGAGAGTTCAGGAAGTGATTAAGACAATCTATGGAAAAATTCCCACTAAGTGCATGAAAGCATAGAGATATTGAAATGTATGTGATATACATGTTTGGTATTTAAAAAGTAAAATAAAATCTGGCGCCCGGGTTGACGGTTCAGTGAGTCAAAGTGCTTACTGCCCAAGTGTGGGGATCTGAGTTTTAATTCCCAGAAATGATGTCAATCCAGGCATGGTAGCAGGTCTGTAATTCCTGTGTATCTATGGCAAGATGAAAAGTGGAGACGGGAGAATTCCTAGGAATTCAAAGCCTTACTAGCCTGGCGTAGGCAGAGCTGAGCAAGAAACCCTGACTCAGCCTGGGGAGACAGCTAACAGCTAAGGCAGGGATTGGCCAGTCCTGAGGACCGGAGATGGACTCTCTAGCACCACATAAAAAACGTGGTGTGTAATCATGGTGCAGTGGGAGATACTCTCTTCTGTGGAACAGTCAGGGGACCACTGGGGCTTGGTGGTCACCAGGTTAGCTCCAAGTTCAGTGAGAGAGCCTGTCTAAAGGGACTAAGACTGACAGTGCGTCTGAGACCTTCTGTCCTTACTTGTCCACGTGCACATGCACCACACCTGCACATACATGTGCACAAACCACAGACATGCAGCACACATACAAAGGGACCCCGCCTCAAGGACTATGGAAGGTGAGCACCCACACTTGAAGATGTACCATGGCATGTGTGCACTGACAATTTCACACACATGAACATGTACACACCAACACAGACACATGCGTAGACATCACATACAAACACACACAGATACAGTCATTTGAGATTTTTCTCTAATTCTATGATATTTCTGTAGTATGATTATTTCATGCCTTCCTCTTTATGATCAATTTTTTAAAAACTACCTCACCCACAGCCTCCATTTCTTGAAGATTCAGTTTGCCATTCTATTCTATACTTTTATTGACTAATAAAACTCTTTTGAAAATAAAATGTCTCTCATCTTCCCGCCACCCGAGTAGTAATTCCTACTGTTCCTTCACTCACCCTCTCTACGTGCAAAGCAAAGCTCTTTGGTTTGATGACCTCTCCACACTGAGGAGGAGCATCCTCTAATGCAGGCCTCTTCTCTACCTGCAGGCAGGAAAAACAAACTTCTCTTTCCAACTATCTCCACCCACTAATAATGATCTCTTTGCCTTTGTTTCTCTGAGAACAGCCAAAGTTCTCAACTGTAACTGGATTGTGTTCACTGAGTAATTCACTATCGCCGAGTTGATGCCACACAGCTCAAGGTTCCAATGAAACAAGATTGACTGGACACCTTCAGTTGTAGCCAATTAAGTCACAGAGTCTAAAGTATCAATTGACCTTTTTGATGAACACAATCCTCCTGCTTCTCTGTTAAGTCTCAAGGGCAGCAGTAAGTCAATACTCCGTTCTAACACACTAAATCATTTCACAGTTAAGTGGATTTCTGCTTATAATTCTGATTTGTGTGAAGCTAAGGATTTATTCACATTGATGGCAAAAGCAACCAATCTGAGCTTTGATTCCATGGTCTGACCCCGTAGAGGATTCTAGCAGGTGGCGGAATCTATTCTAGCAGGTCTCTATTAGGCAACAGATGCCTGAGAGATTGGAGGGCAATATTTATGTTAACCCTGAAGATCCTGTAAACTCCGATATTTGGAAATGCAGGGGTGAAAGTGGTTAGCAATTGGCCCTTACATTCATAAATGGAATCTGTCGGTTTTTGTTTTGTTTGCACAAATTACATTTCTATATTTTTGAAAAAAAATCAAATCCTGTTTTTTCCTCTCTAAAACTAAACTTTATTTTCTAACGTAAATTTCTGTACTTGGAAAACCAAATCTTCTTTGTCCTTTCCAAACCCAAACTTTATCATCTAATTTTGTAATCATGGCCACAAAAGTTGAAAAAAAGTTAAAACTGGAATTTCAAGACTGAATGAAAAAGAGAAATAAAAAGGAAAGGAGAGGAGAGGGGAGGGGAGGGGAGGAGAGGAGAGGGGAAGAGAGGGGAAGGGAGGGGAGGGGAGGAGAGGGAAGGAGAGGGAAGGGGAGGAGAGGGAAGGAGAGGGAAGGGGAGGAGAGGAGAGGGGAGGAGAGGAGAGGAGAGGAGAGGAGAGGAGAGGAGAGGAGAGGAGAGGCAAGGAGAGGCGAGGAGAGGAGAGGAGAGGACTACTCCTTGGTATGGTGGAGGAGAAAGTTTATTGTAGACATGTGGGAGAGCTTAGCCTGAGGCAAGGACATCTGGGAGAGTCCAGAGTGGACATGACCAGGCTCAGCTGGGTCATGTAGGGAGAGAGGAAGGGGAAGAGAGAAGGGAGAGAGGAGGACCAGGTGCTGCAGCCAGGAGGCCAACGGTACAGGAGGGGAGGGTAACCTAAATGTCTGGATTATATAGGAAGAGCCTCTGGGGGAAGGGCAGCCCAGCCCCTGGGCTGGAGATCTCATGGTAGAGTGTGGGGTATGCAGTTGTGATCCATACCCTGTAACAGTTAGGAACTGAGGGATGCTGGGAGAACCTGGCAGCCAGGTCTGCCTTGATATGTTAAATAGGCATCTCAGCCACTTGTCCGGGGCTTGAAACTTAACAATGATTATACTCATTTGTAATGGTCTCTTTTAGGAAATTTTGACCTGGGTACAGTACAGCATCTAAGCAGAGCTTTCAATTGAAATGGAAGGGAATCCCTAAGGTGAAAGATACACTTATCATTAGTTGCTATACAACACAATTTCTTCAGACAATTGAGTAATTTCAAGTTACAAGAATGACTGTACTTCTCATACTAAGGCTGTGGGAAGAGAGAAAAGAAATTTTAGCCATCAGGAAACTCAAGTAGAAAATGACAGCTTTACTATGGAACGACTAATATACAATAAACTTCACATATATTAAACACATTGTCTGATGCTTTTATACCTATGTACATTCATGAAGCCATCACAACTAAGGTACTGAACAAACCCATCATTCCACAAATTCCCCCAATCACCTCTCACTCTTCCTCCCTAATCCCAAAAAGCTTTCCATCTGCTTTAAATTCTCCTAATTTTTGAAACAAGGATTTTTTTTGCTGACTTCTGTTGTTTTTTGTTTTTTGTGCCATATACTGACCCTAAAAAATACCTATGTTGTGGTGTGTATGAGTAATTCATTTTCATCGTTAAGTCATATTTCACTGTGTGTGGATACACCACAATTTGTCCACTCCCATGCTGATTGGACATTTTGTTCCCTTAATAGTGTGAATTAGTAAAATGAAAACTGCTAAGAATATCCATGTTCAAACCTTTGCACGAACACCCCCAGGAAAGGAGTGTCTGCATCAGATGGCAGGTTTATGTTTCACTCTATGTACTGATCAGACATTTCTTAACTCCAGTGAAATTTTTACCTATGCTTTGCTTATGAATTTTGTTACTTTAGATTTTATATTTAGTGCTATGGTACAATTTGAATTGGATTTTATATATAGTAAGATATGTGTATAAAGATCATTTTCCTTTCAGATATAGGTATCTGATTTGCTAGAAATACTGCTTTGTAGGAATATACTTACTTATTAAATTTTATTGGCATCTGTTTTTTTTTTTATAAATCAGATATACACGCATGTGTGGGTGTATTTCTTGGCTCTCTGCTTTGTTCTATTTTTCTATGTTTGCACCAATAACACATGGTTTTGTTGACTGTATCTCTATAATAAGTCTTGAAATTAGATAATGTTAATTTTTTATTGATTCTCATTTTTTCAAATGCTTTGGATGCTCTGAGTCTTTTGTGTTTCCATGTGGCTTTTTTTGTTTTGTTTTGTTTTGTTTTGTTTTGTTTTGTTTCAAGACAGGGTTTCTCTGTCTAGTTTTGGTGCCTGTCCTGGATTTTACTCTGTAGACAAGGCTCACAGAGATCCACCTGATTCTGCCTCCTGAGTATTGGGATCAAAGGCATGTGCCACCACTGCCTGGCCCATGTGACTTTTAAGATGGCTGTCCATTGCAACAACAATGTCCCCTGGGATTCTGACTGGCACTGTGTAGCAATAGCCTCACATGAATAGTAATTTTATCTCTTGATTCATACGCAGTGTATCTTTCCACCTTATGCAGTGTGCTGGTTTGTTTCCACTGTGTAATGCAGTGTGCTGGGCACAAGTCTCTTAACATCTTTTGTTTGACTGACCACTAAGCATGTCATATTTTTGTTGTTATTTTGTAGATTGCTTCTGTAATTCCCATGTGTTTTGTGAGTCCATCAAATTGCTGTATCTTGCCTCCAAATTTATTATTACTGTGAGTAAAGTAAATATGAATTTCAGAGTATGAACTCTATTCCTGCTTCCAGCATCATAATTCTTTTTTTTTTTTTTCGAGACAGGGTTTCTCTGTGTAGCTTTGCACCTTTCCTGGAACTCACTTGGCAGTCCAGGCTGGCCTCGAATTCACAGAGATCCTCCTGGCTCTGCCTCCCGAGTGCTGGGATTAAAGGCGTGCGCCACCACCGCCCGGCATAATTCTTAATCAATGTTCTTCAAAGCATTTCTGATTCATATTTATTGGAATGATGTACAAATCTATACTTTATCTACATATGTTGTAAAGTATGAACAGACTACTGTGCTAATAAACTAAATAAATATTTTATTTAATGCATATCAATGTGAAGAATTTTTCTTAATACTTTATAGACCAAAGTTCAGATACTCTCACTATATACAACAATTACCTTTGCAATATCTTTTAATGCTAAAATTTTACATAGTAAATTCTAATAGTATTTCAAGAATATTTTAGAATATTATGTTTTTATGATGTGTAAGTCATTTCAAACAAGAATTACATTGAAACAGAAGAAATTTAATATAATAACCCTTTCCTTACTCTTCAGCTTTTTTGTTTAATTTGGGGGCTCTCTCTTTTCTTTTTTCTTTATTTTTGACAAAGTCTCATGTAACTCAGACTAAGCAAGGATTCTCCATGTGGCTAAGGTAGACTTCGAACTTATGATCAACTTGCTTCTCCTTCATGAGTACTGGGATTACAGGCGTGCACCACAACACCTGGCTCTGTAGCATCTCTTTCAGATCTATAGCTATGTGACTTCTATATGAAAAGTCTCTAATACTCCAACTTCTTTGTCCCCTGATAAAACTTGGAATCAGACAAAATTCCACACAGTACCAGCCAAGGCCCCAGGAGACACTTTTGTTGTTGCAACTGACAAGCATCTTAAAAGTCATGTGGAAACAAAAGATTCGGAGCACCAAAAGTATTTGGAGAATGGTATTAGAGTGTTTCTAGGAGAGCATAACACAAACACAGACATCTAATGTTAGCTATCTAAGTGACTGGTGAGCTGCTGCTAGTAGGAAATGGGGCATCCTCAATCCATGGTGACCAGGAATAAAACTGTTGTCATCACCTATCAAGTCCAAATAAGTGGCAAAGCTAAGTAGTTAACGCCATGTAATTTTCAGCAAGAAAGCTAAGTATTTAAAAAGCAGGCTTCATCAGCTGCTTCTGTGTGTGTTCCTGTACGTGCGTGCGTGTGTGTGTGTGTGTGTGTGTGTGTGTGTGTGTGTGTGTGTGTGTTACACATAGCATCTATGTGTCTATGTGCATGTACACATGTGTTTGCAGGCTGGCAGTTAACGTCAGGTATCTTCTGTCTCTCCCCACCTTATGTTTTGAGGCAGTGTTTCTCACTGAACTTGGAGCTCATTGGCTCCAAGTTGGCTGGGTTAGAATGGCTAACTAGGGAGTTCTAGGGATCCTCCTGTCTCTGCTTCCCCAGATCTGGGATTGCAGGCGTACACCACTGTGCATGGTTCTTACACGGATGCTGGAATCCTAACTCACGTCCTCATGGTTTTTGGCAAGTTCTTTACCAGCTGAGCTGTGTGGCCTACTAATGTCCTTCTACAGACACTGTGGAGCTTAAAAAAACAAATGATAAAATTGTATCAAATAGTCTTGTGTCTATTTTTTTTCAAGAAGGAATTTGAGCATAGATTCTCCTTTTAAAAGTATGGGTTTTTTTTTTAATTTTTATTTTGCAGTGCAATTCAGTTCTACATATCAGCCACAGATTCCCTTGTTCTACCCCCTCCAGCCCCCCTCACCTTCCCCACATCCCACCCCCTATTCCCACCTCCTCCAGGGCAAAGCCTCCCCCGAGGACTGAGATCAACCTGGAAGAGTCAGTCCAGGCAGGTCCAGTCCCCTCCTCCCAGGCCGAGCCAAGCGGCCCTGTATAGGCCCCAGGTTTCAAACAACCAATTCATGCAATGAGCACAGGATCCGGTCCCACTGCCTGGATGCCTCCCAAACAGATCAAGCCAATCAACTGTCTCACCCATTCAGAGGGCCTGATCCAGTTGGTGACCCCTCAGCTATTGGTTCATAGTTCATGTGTTTCCACTCATTTGGCTATTTGTCCCTGTGCTTAATCCAACCTTGGTCTCAACAATTCTCGCTCATATAAACCCTCCTCATTCTCGCTAATTGGACTCCCAGAGCTCCACCCAGGGCCTAGCCATGGATCTCTGCATCCAGATCCCTCAGTAGTTGGATGAGGTTTCTAGCACGACAATTAGGGTGTTTGGCCATCCCATCACCAGAGTAGGTCAGTTCGGGCTGTCTCTCGGCCATTGCCAGCCGTCTGTTGTGGGGGTATCTTTGTGGATTTCTGTGGGCCTCTCTAGCACTTTGCTTCTTCCTATTCTCATGTGGTCTTCATTTACCATGGTCTCCTATTCCTTGTTCTCCCTCTCTGTTGTTGATCCAGCTGGGATCTCCCGCTCCCCCAAGCTCTCTTTCCCTCAATCCTTGCCCTTCATTACCCCCACTCATGTCCAGGCTGTTGATGTAGATCTCTTCCATTTCTCCGTCATTGGGCGATCCCCGTGTCTTTCTTGGGGTCCTGTTTTCCAGGTAGCCTCCCTGGTGATGTGAGTAGCAGTCCAGTCACCCTTGTTCCACATCTAGTATCCTCCAATGAGTGAGTACATACCATGTTTGTCTTTCTGAGTCTGGGTTACCTCACTCAGGATGATTTTTTCTAGATCCATCCATTTGTCTGCAAACCTCATGTTGTCATTGTTTTTCTCTGCTGAGTAGTATTCCATTGTGTATATGTACCACATTTTGTTTATCCATTCTTCAGTTGAAGGGAATTATGTCACCTCCCCTCCTATTTTTCTTCTCCTGCCTCTCCCAGCTACGCTACCTTGTGGAAATCCTGCATGGCACCCCAGTTTCAAGTTGATAGCCTCTTTTTCTTTGATTATTATTGTGTTTTATATACATATATATGCACAAATATATGTATTTGTTACTTACTGAATCCATTTTTGTTGTTTGTGTGTATATGGTTTCAGGGCAAATATACTCGAGTCTATTTTTAAAAATTTCCTACAGAGAAAATTCTGAACCAGGATAGCTTAACTTCTAACCTTTAACCAAACTTTAAAAGATGTAATGATAGCATTTCTACACAAAGATTTTCAAAAGTAAAGAAAAGAGGACTGATTTTCAGTACAGAATGGTATTCTCCTAGACACAGATTCCACCCAGACAGACCAGAAACTGCAACATAAGAAAACTATGAGCCAATATGCCCCGTGTACATAGATTCTGAACTAGCTTTTGCAAATTAAACCCAATCACATAGAATATACAATCATTTACGATCAAGGTGAGCTTATTTCAGGAATGAAATGTCAATATAATATGCAAATTTTAAACATTATAATTCAAACTACTAGCACATTAAAATAAGGTGGTTACAATAAACATGAAAGAAAGCATTGAGAAGACCCAGCATTTATTCTTAAATAAACCTCAAGAAACAAGACATCTATGAGCAAAAGAACACCTCCTCCCCAAGATGAGGTCTACCATACTGATATTTGTAGTCTGTATCCTTACTAAACTTCCAGCAAGTGTGTGTACATGTTTCATCAGTTTCCCCTTAAGCAGACAAGGACTGTGAACATAACTTTTAACCCAATTTTGCTTCTCTTTTTCTTACCTGCATTTGCATTCTAAAAGCTCCAATTCCAAACAGAGTACAAAGAGTGAAGGTAAACATTTTACGTTGTTCTTGGTCATAAAAGCATGGGTATACATTGAGACCCTGGGTTTTCTCAACTAAACAAAGAAAAAATGAGAAAAATGAGAGCAAAA
Organism: Peromyscus eremicus; assembly: GCF_949786415.1. Classification (NCBI taxonomy): domain Eukaryota; kingdom Metazoa; phylum Chordata; class Mammalia; order Rodentia; family Cricetidae; genus Peromyscus; species Peromyscus eremicus. The sequence continues at coordinate 47,928,542 of NC_081418.1, forward strand.
TAAGTTTCTGGAAACCCTGGGTATTAATTAAATAGTTTAGGTGTAGATGGACTTTGCTTCCCCTTTAGGCCCTAAAATAGAAAGGAAAACTCCACCCAGGCAAGGCAAACCTCAACTAGGCACTAGGCAAGTGTTCTATTGCTACCCTGTATCTTCAATCCTAATGATGTTTTTTGTAGCATTAAATTACTTGATACATGGGAAAATAATATCATCACCTTGTCTTTAGCCCTTCAAATTTGTTTGGCAATTGTTTTACTTATTTTAATTACTTCTTTAATTACATTTAAAGTCCAGTCACATAACAGAAAAATATCTTTATAAGGGAAGGTATTTCCATGATATTCTTTTTCCCTGCCTTGACCATAGTATGACTCTCCAATTATTTTGAGTTTCTTTTCTTTCTTCTTTTTTTTTTATGTTTTTTGAGACAAGGTTTCTCTGTGTAGCTTTGCACCTTTCCTGGAGCTCGCTCTGTAGACCAGGCTGGCCTTGAACTCACAGAGATCTGCCTGCCTCTGCCTCCTGAGTGCTGGGATTAAAGGCGTGTGCCACCACCGCCTGGCTTATTTTGAGTTTCTTAAATTGTGTTTTAAAAATATGAAACCTATTCTATAAAATTAATGATATAATGTATTTTGTTATATTTATTCTTTGACATATAATTTGTTTTAATTAGATATTATATTTTATATGTTTGTAATTTATTATTTTTTTCCTGTCTAGAAAATGCTCTTAGTTGTTCTATTTCTTTTCTTTTCTTTTCCTTTGGAGATACGGTCTCTTTATGTAGCCCTGTCTATCCTGAAGATTATAAGAGTGTGTCATCATACCTGGCTGTTCTACTATTAATATTTCCTAAATTATCTTTAGTTTTATATAGTGATACTGTGATTGATTTAAAATAATAGTGAGTGTATGAAAGTTTAAATTTTCTGCCAGGCTGCGGTGGTGCATGCCTTTAATCCCAGCACTCAGGAGGCAGATCCAGGCAGATCCAGGCAGATCTTTGTGAGTTCAACACCAGCCAGGTCTACACAATGAGATTCAGGACAGGCACCAAAACTACACAGAGAAACTCTGTCTCGAAAAAAAAAAAAGAAAAAAAGAAAAAAGAAAGTTTAAATTTTTCTATTAATATTACATTTCATTATTATTATTATATTTATTAAACACATAATCAGATCAGAAGAATCCCTTTACTTTTATTATTTGCAACATGTGATTTTATCATTAAAACCATCTTTAATTTGAATATGGTCTTGAACTTAAGTCCTAGCTGAACTTGGAACCCTCAGTCAGTTCTCTCAGTTCATGGAAGAAAGTAGTAATTAAGATGTGCCTATTCTCAATAATTTGCCATAGTGTATGCTTATTAGCAGCCATACACACATATATCAAATTATGTGTGCATGCAAAATTTAGTTTTTCATGGTTTTAGTTTGACATAAAGAATCATGCTTATTTAGATTCCAAATTTACTTTTCTAATCAATACTATCAGAATGAGTGGCATTCATCTCCTTTGTTGATTATATTTTCTTATTTAATCTGTGATTAAAAAAGCAATTTCTGACTATTGTACTAGTGACAGACTACATAATTCTCTTCATATATGTATGAAATATATATTATATACAGCTATAATATTTATATTATATTATATATATTAGGGTTTTGTAAAGATTAAAAGTGTAATTCCAATGAGCTCTCCTGTGCCGAGTGCTATGCACTTGGCATATACATACTCAGCATAAGCAATTGGATATTGATCGAGTCAGGACTCAGAGAGAAAATCCCAGCTCTGTGAATTTGACAACATAGCTAAAATTAGAGATCTTCAAGGGAATGAGAATAGACAAAGATGAAAAAGTTCAACATTTTTTTGTTTCAGTGTTAGGATGTTAGGACAACCACGGGTGAAACAGTTACTGGTGAAGAAACAAAGAAAATGTAACAATTAGGTGACTGTGATGTTTTAGAAGACAAGTTACAAAATGCAATCAATAATGAATTAATGTTAATGGAGACTCAAAGAGGTGAAGACCATCATTGAAGCTTACACTTCTCATCTGGCAATGCTGAGGTGTTTATGGCATTGGCAATTTGCAAACTATCGGAGTGAAAGCCTGGTTGAAATGTGCTTTTAAAAACTTAAAGGGGGGGAAGGCTGGGAGGTGGGAGGAGGGAGGACAGGGGAATCTGTGGTTGATAGGTAAAATGAATAGAAAATCACTTAATAAAAAAATAAAAATAAATAAAAAAAACTTAAAGGGCAGGGTTGGGGAGATGGCTCAGGAGTTAAAGGTGTTTGCTCTCAAGCATGATAATCTGAGTTTGATCAAAGTATTTTGTACATATTTCATAAATATTATAATTATTATAATATTGTTTCCTTCTCTTTCTTGTTTGTGGTGATATTTTATTTGTGCTAACATGTGATATTTTATTTGTATGTTAATAAATAAAGTTTGCCTGAAGATCAGAGGTCATAGTGAGCTATAAACAGAAGTCAGGTGGTGGTAGTACACTCCCTTAATCCGATCACATGGCAGGCTGAGTCTCTGTGTGTTCAAGGACACAGCCAAGCGTGATGACTCACGCCTTTAATCTCAGTACCAATCATAGAGACCTGGAAGTCTGTATAGACAGGCAGTGATGAGGAAGTGAGGTGGCTGGGCTTAGAGCCAAAGAGAAGGCAGAACAGCAAGGCAATAAAGGCTCAGGTTAGACAAGAAGAGGCTCTCCTGGGAAGCTACCGCAACATGGTTAGTTGGTGGCTATTGCTCTGATCTCTATGGCTTGCACCTCTGTATTTGGCTCTGTGTTTTTTATTTAATAAGACTGTTTAGCAATTCGTCTATACTTGTTTCCACTGTCAGTCTTCAGGTACCACACTCAAGTTGCTTGAGAATTTTCTTTTCATTTTTTTATTTTCCCACTGGTTGTATGATTCCAGGAAAAGATATTTTTTCTTAGTATAATAGAGATATTACTTCACCATAATCTATTTTGATTTCCACTACTTTTATTTAAAGGTAAATCTCAAGCTGATTGCTGTTCTACAAAACATTACCTGTGCATGAACATTTATAATATCTGATCTTGACTGGTCTCCACTATGCTACTTTTAAAATTTTTAATGTATTTTGGATATATTAATAATATATCAATTTGATATGTTAAAATACATCACTTTCCCCTTCCTTTTCATCTCTCCAAACCTTATCATGCCACCACCTTCATGCCATCTGTATTTGATGATAGATGACAGATAGACAGACAGACAGATAGATAGACAGATAAAAATATAAATTTACAAATATATAAATAAAGCTTGCTGAGTCTACTTTTGTTGTTTATGTGTATATTATTTCAGGGATGACTACTTTGTATTGAAGACCACTTTGGGGTCTCATTCCTAGGAGAGACTAATTCATTCCCTCTCTCAACAGTCATTAATTGCCTATAGATGTTTGTTTAGGTTTTGGACCCTGTGAGATTTTTTTCACCCTGGTGTAGCTGTCACCCCTCATCAAAGAAGTTCTTTTAAGGCAAATGAAAACTGTCACAGAAAAACACAACTGAACACAAATCAAAGATCATCCGGTCATGATGAGCTAAATCCCAAGGGGTACATCTACAACACAGTGCCTAAACCTAAGACTCAGGGAACATCATGGAAGAGGGGGCAGAAAGATTGTAAGAGCCGGAGGACAGCTAAGTTTGCTGTGAGGCTGTTTCGTAGAAATGGCCTAGACATGAACAATTGGTTACTTTTAAAAGTATAGCTTCAGAATTGTTATGTTTAGAAAACATTTAGGTTCATGTCTCCCACTAATGGTGGGAAACATTTGACCTCCAGGTACTAACTCAGTATATTCTTTCTCAATTTTATTAAAAATAATTTCTCCTCTCATACAATACATCCTGGTCACAATTTCTTCTCCCTCTACTCCTCCCAGCTCTCCTCAATGCCCCTCTTCTCCAGATCCACTCTACCTCAGTTTCCCTTCAGAAAAGAATAGATCACCAAGAGACAACAACCAAACATGACAAAACAAGATACAATTAGACAAGGTAAAATCCCTCATATTGAAACTGCACAAGGCAACCCGAGAAGAAAAAGAGCCCCAAGAACAGGTAAAAGAGTCAGAGTCACACTCACTTCCACTGTTAGGAGTCCCACAAGAACACCAAGCTAACAGCCATGACATACACGCAGAAGACCTGGTGTAGACTCTTGCAGGCCTTTTGTATGCAGCTTCAGTCTGTGAGCCTATACGAACTCTGCTTAGTGGGTTGAGTGGGCCCTGTTCTCCTGGTGTCCTCCATCCCCTCTGACTCCAACAATCTTTCCTTACAATTAATTGAAAGAAACAGTAGACCTTGTTTTGTTCTCTGTGGCTCGACCTGTTGTTTTTTATTGGAATTTTTTTCAGATATTTTCTTCACACATATCTTCCATTTTACCAATTTTCTTTTTAGTTGTATCTGCTCTGTCACTGAAACTATCTTACATAACATTTAGTTATCTGTTTCATTTTTAATTCCAGGAATTTTGTTCTTAACATGTCTCTTCATTTTACCATGTCTTAAAACTCATATTTTGAAATCCTTTACATTTTATGGAATACCAGAGTCATACATATGCCATATTTCATATCAGCATATGTGAGTTCACAAGTCTGATTTCTCCATCTGCTGCTTCTGCCGCACTGTGCTGATGCTACATCTTCTTTACATGCCTCAGAATTTTTGACTACAAGAACATATTTTCCACAAGTTATTTTTAAGGAATCCTTTGACTCTCATGGGTATATGCATACACAAAAGACTTTTGCCTAAAATTAGCTCCTGCCTTGGGGCTTTTTCAAATGCCACAAATATTGGATGTTGAAGTTGTGAACACGTATGTCTATGGATTTGTAAGGATGCATTTTTCTCCAGTCTACCAACTTCCCCCAGCTTTGGCATCTGTTTTCCCTGCACCACTTTCAGGAGTCACGTTCATCTACGCTTTCCTCAAGGGGATGACAGTTGGAGTTCCAGTACTATTTAGGAGGATTGACTGTTAGAAGGTCCATCAAAAAAAAAAAAAAAAAAAAAAAAAAGCTCTGAATTGTTCCCTTGGGGAAATTATTGGGCATGATAACAGCTAAAATTCCATTTCACTAGACACATGTTTTCAAAGTAAATGCAGCCTTTGCTCCCTTGCCTATCCAGGAGATTTTGGGACCCTTGGTTTGGGTTTCTCACCAATGTTCTAGCTCACTGATGATTTGCAATGCTTTGTAAACAAACGTTTTATCTAGCAAGAGTTTGGTCAATGTACCCAGGCCTAGATCATAAGACAGAAGTGCAGACTAGATTTGAAAGTACTGACAGAAATAATTTAAGAGTGTTACTCAATTATTTAGTTATTGATTCAGCTGTGATGAAAAATATCCTTCACGAATTATTCATTCCTTCAAGTACTTTCATTTTGTTAGCAAGAAGGTGTTCATAATGTTGCCCTATTACTTGAAATAGTTGTAACATCTCAAATTCTTTCTCTTTTCAGTAGCAACACACTATGTGTCTTCTCTGTTACTATGGTGATGTGGGATGCCTTAGTACCAACTTCCTTTACCAGTATTATGTGCATCTTTAGAAGTCGTTGTTTAACTCCCCCTACTATCCTTCCTTATTCTTACATCTTATCCTACACAAAATTTAAAGTCATTCCTTTGAAAAAATCATTTGTTCCTATAGCTTTTGTCATCAGTGAATGATGGTGAATATGATCCCTACATGGTATATGTGTATGGAATTGCCAAAAAGTGTTCTAAAGTTGAATGGGATGATAATTTCACACTCCTATGGCTATGCTTCTATAAAATGCACTAAATTGTGTAAATGGAAAACCACATGCTATGTGAATTATTTGTCTATAAAGATTTTATTACAAAAAGGCTGACGTTCATGACAATTGCAGCATTTCTTAGACTAAACTATTTTCAAGTACCCCCTCATAAAGTCTGTGATAATACTGGTATATGAGGAGACTATAAGCAAATTATGACTCAAGTTGCATGTGAGTTACCCCTAATGTCTAATATATCTTATAATTGTATGAGTTTAAAAAAAAAACAGTAGAAACTCTACATCTGATAGTGGAAGGCAAGAGAGAATCAATGTTGAGCTATCTGACAAATGATTGCCAAGAAAGACTGTGTGTGTGTGTGTGTGTGTGTGTGTGTGTGTGTGTGTGTGTGTAAGAGAGAGACAGAGACACAGAGAGAGAGAGACAGAGACATAAAGGCAGAAAGAGAGAAGGATACAGACAGACAGACAGAGGTTAATCAATGTCTCTCTAGAAAAGCTAAACAGAGAGTCTGTGTAGAATGGAAATGTGAAATGAGAAGACCTGTAGAATTGCACAGGAAGCATACGACCTTTAGTGTGGACATGACACTGTTGTTACTCAAAACAAACATTTTACACACACACACACACACACACACACACACACACACACACACGAGTTTTGCTTCCTAATCTATGGGAGAAGACTACTCCATGTTTCTCCCTTTCATCCTTGTTTATTTTTCAAGATTAAAATCACAGATCCTTGATTAACTCAATCATTCACTACTAGAGTGGCTTAACTGTTTCAAACAGTTGTAAGTTGGAATTGGCTCATGGATATGCTATATCTTTCCAAATATATGGAGAAAAGAAGTTATTTCACACCACTTCGTGTTCACTATCTTACCTATCTTCATGTCTCTTTACAAATTCATGCTACCTAGAGGTCTTCTTCATAATATAGGCTTAGATCAGCTTCACTCCCTTAAGTTTCCAAATGAATGCTGAGGCTCTCTTAGAATCTTGTATTCCTCCTTCGTGGAAACTATGGCACTTTCACAGTGGTGTGTTCTTCGTGTAGGCCTGTGTGCAATAGGACATGTGTTTCATTATTATGTCTGCCTGCCTTGTAAATGCACTGACCTTTGATATGAACATGATGAATAGCTAACAGAAATGAAGAAAGAGATCCAGTGTTTATAATTTTATTCTCACAGAATCTTTGCTATCATGTTACCTAATTTATGCCAAGTTTTATGCCAAAAGGGCTCCTTTTTCATATATCTCGGAGTCATATATATAAAGCCATTTTATACTCCATAGTTATGATTGACAACTCTCAAGGGTTTTTGTCACATTAGGACATCCTCCATGATGTAAAACTTTTGGTGGACATACTTTCCTTATACTTTAGTGTGTATTATGCCTCACGACTTCTCTGTTTTCATTTGTCTAAATAGTTCCCTGTCTTAGGGTCTCTGTGTGACATTTACCTGTTTATTGGACCTTGTAGACATAGCCAAACACTCATGCTCCAATGCAAGAGACAAACAGAACTTTCTCCAGCTACTTTCTTCACTGTGACCAGTAACTTTACTTTCCCTTTTAAAAATGTTGCCTTTCAACTGCTCATCTCAGACAACACTCTACATAATTGTGAGTCCTTGATGTCTGACCAAAATGTGCATTATTTTCAAATTGAGGGATTCACTTTTTAAAAGCATCGAAGTATGCCTAAAAGGAAATAAGAATCCCTAATCTTTTGACTGACAGAATACTTTATCCTTTGTTAGTTGTGTGATTACTGAAAATTTATTCAGCTCTGATCTTTGTTTATTAACTAACTGTAAGTTTCTGAGAATAATATTTAATTCACAAATAAACTGAAATTAAAAGATTTGAGGTTGAGCAGTTGTTCAGTGAACATTACTTGCCCTCACTTATGAATTATTTAGACTTAGATATGCTAAAAACACCAGACAAGGCTGAAAAATCAAGTTTATTGTGGAAAGATAGGAATTGTTTGTTCTAAAACAGTGCTCAGTCAATAGACTCTTTTTATCTCCCTAACTCTTCTGCTGGGGAAACTCTTAATGAGCATGTTTTAGATATCACAAAAGCAAATCTAACTGACACCATAAACCCTTAATCTAATGTGATTCAATAAATATGCTTTGAGAGCCCATTAAGTCTAAGGCACTGGACTAAGTGCCGGGAAGCAACACACGTGAGTACCAGTCGCTGCCCTTCAACCAGGCTCACAATGAATCACTGACAGGGGCCAGAATGGAAGACGGATGCCAACAGAGCTGTTGCAAAAGCACTGTAATCACATCCCAGCACGCTAAAGAGATGGAGAAAGCATGCAGAAGAGAGAAAGAGAAATGTGTCAGGATGCTGGGAACCTTCCACACAGGGCTTTACGGGTTTCCATGGAAACAGTAGACTTGAATGCATGGGTGCATAAGGCCCTCTTACCAGGTGTCCCTTATTGGTTTGGTGGACAGAAAATTACATTTTCATGACAGTTACAGATTAGCTGAGCAAGTAGCTTTCTAAAGTGATGTACTTGCAAAAGTAAATAAATAAAAGAAAGAAAGAAAAGAAAAAGAAAAGTTGGTACTGTCCAGAGCAAAATGTTTATATTCTCTTGTGTCAGCTGAGTAATTAGCCCTCCCCTCAGAATGGTCCCGCTCACAGTTTGTACTTTCTGACCATTTAACTGAAGGTAGCAAGACCTTCAACACAGCAGCAATTTTCTGGCAGGGTGAGTTTCATAATAAATAAGTAGACATTAGGAGAGAAATTGAAAATGGGAGAAAAAGGGCCCAAAGGGAACCATGTAGATTATTTGGAGGTTACTAAAAGAAGTCTCACAGTACAAGGGTGTGTGCACATAAGAGGTTATGCAATATTTAAAATGATATCAGAGGTCAAAATGTGCAGCTGTGTCGTGAAGCAATGATTTGGAATTTAAGGCAGCAAAACCCAGTCATCTATCCCAGATCAAAGAGGTGACAAAGAAAACTAGACAAGGTAACATAAAGAACATAATAATGTGAATATAGCCTGAGTCAAGAAAACATATATATGTATAGTGTTATCTTCTAAACATGCATTGCTATACACATGTTGATATTCAACTTTTAATGTAACTTATTGATAACTCATATACAAATATACGTCTCTGTATTGATTGTGTTGTTTGTTGAATCCTGGTAGAGAAGATAATAGTGTTAAAAGGCAGCAGCTATCTCCAAAGAATATTTTAAACAATTAATACCCAGGGCTGTGGAGATGACTCAGTTGTTAAACTGCCTCCCATCAGCATGAGGGCCTGAGTTTGATCTCTGGAATCTATGTAAAAACTGAGCATAAAGGTGCCCAACAGTAATCCCAACACTCGGGAGACAGGGAGAGGGGGGCCCTTGGTGCTTGCAAGCCAGTCAGCCTAGCAAAATCAGCAATGAGAGATCCTGTCTCAAAAACCAAAGTGAAGAGTGATAAAGGAAAGCACCTCCCAAAACATGTGCACACACGCGCACACACACACACGTGTACAAACAAGCACATTCAAATACATACATACACACATACACACACATCAGTCCCTTTAACTGTCACAATTCAGTGCAATTCCTGTGATGTTCTGAGTAAAGGATTCCAAATAATTGAGGAATATTTTTGAAGGGTGTGGTGGTATTGTGTTCTCCAAAATATGGTGTACCTTAATAAACTTATCTGGGGTCAGAGAACAGAAAAGCCACAAGATACTTAGGCTAGAAAATGTAAGCACACGCCTTTAATCCTAGCATTCCAGAGACAGAAATCCCTCTGGATGTCTGTGAGTTCAAGGCCACATTGGAAACAACTGGCATGGTGACTCATGCCTTTAATCCCAGAAAGCAGCCTTTAATCCCAGGGAGTGGTGGTAGAAAGCCGAAAGGTTTATAAGGCGTGAGGACCAGAAACTAGAAACATTTGGCCTGGTTAAGCATTTGGCTGGTTAAGCTTTCAGGTTTTGGAGAAACACAGTTCAGCTGAAATTCATTCTGGATGAGGACACAGAGGCTTCCAGTCTGAGGAAACAGGACCAGCTGAGGAATTGGCAAGGTGAGATAGCTGTGGCTTGTTCTGTCTCTCTGATCTACCAGCATTGACCCCAATAATTGGCCTTGGGTTTGATTTTATTATAAGACTCTTTAAGATTCCTGCTACAAAGGGAGTTGAATTTGGAGTCATATTTCACAAATGTGGTGGGCCTTGGGTCATTACTATGAAGACAGAGTCCATGTCAATGTGTGTAAAAACTGAGTTTAGCCCAACACAAGTCTTAAGCTTTGAGCAAGCTCTAAAACAAGACAGCACAACTGAAGGGAAGCAGCAGCAAGCCCGGAGTCATGTCCCTCCCCAGAGATGCAGCTGAATTGTTCACCACAGTTGGTGGCTTGCTGCCTCCATGGGGTGTATTCTCCAATCTGTGCCTTCCATCCTCTGTTACCAGTGTGCCAGGAAGAGATGGAGGTCCTGGGTACAGGAACAATGGTGTAGTCAGCCCTGGGCATCCTGTGGCTTTAGAAGAACAAACATCCTTGCAGTAGCCACTTCACTACAAGTACATAAAATACAGAAATATAGAAAGACTCTTAACATTTCGATGCTTTATGAAATTAGTGGGAATTTTTGAGTATTTTCCTTTCCCCCTCACTATTTTTAAGAGCATCACAGTGTCTATTGCTGAAATAAAGGGATGTGTAGGAAACTAAGACAATCTAAACTATGTATGTCCTTAAGGCCTGAGGAAGAAGCAGCATACACAAGCTTGATGTCAATCATGGAAAGACTGAAGGGGCTGTCATCCAGATGCGTAGCTCTGAAGCATGGAGATGTATAACTGACTACTGATTCCTATGCTTACTAAATGAGTAAACTTAACCAACCTATTTAATATTAATGAGGCAAAATTCTTTTAAATGTAAGATGGAGATAATAATACCAAATTTAGAAGGTTCTGGTGAGGAAAAACTAATTTCATGCAGTTTGTTTAGTTATTTACCTCAGCAGTGACTAAATATTAATCAGTAATTTTTAGTTTTTAAAAGAATTAGATCCAGGACCACAGAGGTAAAACATAAGACGTTGTAACTACCTATCTTAATAATTTCAAATTTAAATCATGTAAAAACCAGATGTATTCCATGTCTATTGCAGCACTCTTCACAATTGTTAACAGATGCAAACAACCATCAACTTCTGAGCAAATGCAGAATGCGTGGTGCTTAAACACAGGGGAGTAACATCCATCCATCCCAATGAAATCCTCCCATTTGATGTCACATGGGTTGACTCCATTAAATTAAGGAAGAAAACCACGCAAAGAAAAGCCATCATTTTATAGTCTCAAAAATGAAAGATGAGAATGATGATCTCAAAGAAGTCAAGTAAAATGGTGGCAGCTAGACGTCTGTGGTTATAGGCTAGAGGTAGGCAGGAAGTTGTTCTGTGGGTTCTCATCTACAGTTAGCCAGGAGTGAGAAGTTCTGGTGTGCTGTTAAGCAGTAGGCTGACTGCAGATAGCAAGTATGTACTACATACCTCAAAAATCTATTTAAAGGATTTTGAAGGGTTTCACCTTAAAAGGTAATAAATGTTTGATAAGATGGATAAGTACAACTGACTGAAACATTACATATGTGTTCAAGTATGGAAACCCATGTTACATATTAAGGCAGGCCCATCAGAAACCGCCTGATCTTGTGCCAGACAGTGGCTCACACATTTAATCCCAGCACTCAAGAGGCAGAATCAGGCAAGGTGGACTCTGTGAGTTCAGGGCTAGCTTGGTCTATAAAATGAATTCCAGGATAGTCAGAGCTATTTCACAGAGAAACTCTGTCTCGGGAAAAAAAGAAGGAAAAAAAGAAAATAAAGAAAAATAAAAAAGAAATTATCTGATTTTTATGGAAACTTTAAAAGCCAAAAGAGCTTGTAGAAATGCACTTCAAGTCCTGAGAGACCATAGACGCCAATCCAAATTACTAAAACCACCAAAACTATCTGTCATAATTGAAGGAGAAAGAAAAATATTTCTAAGACAAAGGCAACTTAGGTCCACTGTGCATGCAGTTTGAATATGAATGGCCCCCTTAGGCTCATATATGTGAATGCCTAGTCACCTAGTCACTATTTGAAAGCAGGAGGTGTGGCCTTGTTGGAAGAAGTGTGTCACTGGAAGTCGACTTTGAGGATTTGAAAGCCCATTTCATTAGATGCTGAAAAGGCCTTTGACAAAATCCAACACCCCTTCATGCTAAAGGTCTTAGAGAGATCAGGAATACAAGGAACATTCCTAAACATAACAAGGGCACTTTACAGTAAGCCAACAGCCAACATCAAATTAAATGGAGAGAAACTCAAAGCAATTCCACTAAAATGAGGAACAAGACAAGGCTGTCCATTCTGCCCATATTTATTCAATATACAATGAAGTTCTAGTTAGAGCAATAAGACAGTAAAAGGAGATCAAGGGGATACAAATTGGAAAGAAATAAGTCAAACTTTCACTATTTGTAGATGATATGATAGTATACATAAGTGACCCCAAAAATTCTACCAGGGAACTCCTACAGCTGATAAACGCCTCCAGTAATGTGGCAGGACACAGGATTAACTAAAAAAAAAAAAAAGTAGCCCTCCTATATACAAATGTTAAACAGGCTAAGAAAGAAATTAGAGAAATATCAACCTTTACAATAGCTACAAATAATATAAAATATCTTGGGTCAACTCTAACTAAGCAAGTGAAATACCCGTATGACAAGAACTTTAAATCTCTGAAGAAAGAAATTGAAGAAGATATCAGAAAATGGAAAGATCTCCAGTGATCAGATCGATGAGTATGTATCGTAACTGTCATCACAGAGCTTTTCTCCAGTGACTGATGTTGGCGGATGCAGAGATCCACAGCCAAACTCCAGGCAGAGCTCCAAGAGTCCAGTCGGAGAGAGAGAGGAGGGATTCTATGAGCAAGTGCATCAGGATCATGATGGGGAAACCTACAGAGACGACCAAACCAAACTAGTGGGAACTCATGAAAGTTGGTTCAATGACGGTGGAGCCTGCATGGGATTGGACTAGGTCTTCTGCATGGTGATACAATTATGTAGCTTGATTTGCTTGGGGGGCCCCCTGGCGGTAGAATAAGAATCCATCCCTGGTGCATGAGGGGGCTTTTTGGAGGCCACTACCTATAACGAGACACCTCGTGCAGCCGTGAGGCAGGGGGAAAGGCTTGGACTTGCCTCTACTGGATGTGCCTCCCTATGGGAGGCCTTGCCTTCTTGTGGGGGAAATTGGGGGTAGGTTGGGGGGATGCTGGGGGGTGGGAGGAGGGAAGAGGGGGACCTTTGATTGGTGTGTAAAATGAATGAAAAAATTCTTAATAAAAACAAAAAACAGTTACCGTGGTCATAGTGTCTATTCACGGCAACAGAACAGCGCCGCAGACAGTTCTCAAGGGAAGGCTTAGAACAGAAAAGACTGAAAAACACACCCAAGAAATTTCAGAAAGGGTAAGATACTAAGATGTTTGTTTAAAGATGCAAGTAAGAAAACACCAAACACTATAAAATCAACAAAATGACAGATTTAGTACATTTTAATAATAACTTTTAATGTTAACAGACTTGATTCATCAATCAACAGACACAGACTAACATTTTGGGGATCCCTCAAAACAGTACCCCGCTTTTTGTTACCTCTAAGAAGCACGTCTTGCCACGAAAGACAGGCACCACCTTAGAATAAAAAGGATGAGAAAAGCTATTCCAAGCAGATGGAACCAGGAAACAAGCAGCAATTGATGTTCTGAGGCCTGAAAAAACACATTTCAAGGCCGGGCGGTGGTGGTGCACGCCTTTAATCCCAGCACTCGCGAGGCAGAGCCAGGCGGATCTCTGTGAGTTCGAGGCCAGCCTGGGCTACCAAGTGAGTTCCAGGAAAAGGCGCAAAGCTACAAAGATACCCTGTCTCGAAAAAACAAAACAAAACAAAACAAAACAAAACAAAAAAACCAAAAAAAAAAAAAAAACACATTTCAAACTGATACAGGTTAGAAGAGATGACGATCATGTTATACTGTGTTACCATTTTAAACATTATATATATATATATATATATATATATATATATATATATATATATATATACTGAACATAGATGCACCCAATTTCATAAAACTAATACCACTAGATGTAAAGTCTCAGATTAATCCCAATATGGTAATAGTGGATGACTTCAATACACCACTCTCACTGATGCACAGGTCATCTAGATGAGAAATAAAGAGAGAAATAGCACAGCTAATTGACACTATAGATCAAATGGACTAACAGGCATCTACAGAACATTAAACCCCAATATTATGTAATACACAGTCTTCTCAGAAGTTCATGGGGTGTACTAAAAAACTGATCAGACATTAATATATAAAGCTAGTCTCAGTAAGTACAGGAAAGTTAATATTAATACCGTATCATATCAAACCATAATAGTATAAAGTTAGAAATCAGCATTGAGAAGAACCACAAAAAATACAGAAACTTGTGAAGATTAAACATCAAACTGTTGGACAATGACTGAGCCACTGAGGAAATCAAGAAAAAAAATTAAGAACTTCCTAGAATCAAATGAAAATGAAAACAGCTTATCAAAAGCTATGGGTTACACTGAAGTCCTAAGAGCGAAATTTATACCCCTTAGTCCCGTATTATAAAATCAGAGAGATCTTAAATAAATAATTTGATGATATTTCTCAAGGAGTTGGGGAAACAAAAACAAAACAAACTTCAAAGTAGTAGATAGAAATAATTAAGAACAGGGTAGAAATCAATGAAATAGAAAGACATGTTTGAATCAATGAAATGAAGAGCTGGTTCTTTGAAAAAAAAATAAAGAAGATTGATAAACCCTTAGCCAGATTAGCAACAACAACAAAAAAGATGAGATTCCTAAATCAATATGATTAGAGATGGAAAAAGATACATCACAGAAGATACCAATGAAATCTGGAGAATCGTAAGTTCATACTTCAAAAACCTGTGTCCCACTAAATTGGAGAATCTTTTTAAGAAAGGAGGAGAGAGGATTAAATTCCTAAATGTATATGAGATTCCAAAGTTAAACCAAGAAAAAATAAAAAAAATAAGCAGACACATAAGCAACAAGATTGAAGTAGCAATAAAAAAAACTTTTTGGCCAAGAAAAGTTTAAGTCCACAACAACTCATTACATAATTTTACAAGCTTTTAAAGGAAGAATTAACACTGATGCTCCTTAAATTCCTCCAGATAATGGACAAGGAGAGAACCATTCTGCATTGTTTTTACAAAGCCCTCATTACACTGAGAGACAAACCAGATAAAGAGAGAACAAAGAAAAGTATAGGCCAACCTCCCTGACGAACACAGATAACAAAAATGCTCAATGAAATACATTCACACTGAACTTCACAACTCTGAAACTTCTAGATCAAAAAGCAGGATATACACAGAGAAGTTTAGATATAGGTAAGATCTTTCCAAATAAGATTCCAGTAGCTCAGAAAATAAGACCAACAATTAACAAATGGTACTTCCTGAAGTTAAAATGTTTCTATACATCAAAGAAAAGTGTCAATGGAATGAAAAGTCAGCCTACAAAATGGGAGAAAATATTTGTCACCTATACATATGATTGAGGATTAACATCTAGAATATAAAAATAATTCAAAAAACTATATATAAAGACAGAAAACAACACAATTAAAACCTGGGCTCAGGAACTGAACAGAGTTCTCAAAATAAGAAATATTAATGGCTAATAAGTGTCTTTTAAAATGTTTGACATCCAGAAAGATGCAAACTAGCATTGTTTTGATATTCTATATCACTACAGTCATAATGGCTATCATATAAAAATATTAAAAGTTAGCAGATGCTGGTGAGGTATGGGGAAAAGGGAAAGTTTAGTTTCTGTTACTAGGAGTGTAGACTAGTGTCCCTACTATGAAAATCAGTGTGAGGGATCCTCAAAAGGGTAGAAATATAGCCACTGAATGATCCAACTATACTTCTCCTGTGTTTATAATGAAAGGAGTCTGTATCCTACTATGAAGATAGTTTCTCATCCAATAGCTAGGATATAGAACCAGTACAGATGTCTACCAACAACTCCATGGACAATGATAATGTACACAAAGGAATTCTAATTGGCTGTAAAGTAAAATGAAATTATAAAATGTTCAGGTAAGTGGATGGAAACGGACAGTATTAGACTGGGTGAGGTAAAACAAGCTCAGAGAAACAAATGTCACATATTCACTCTCATGTGTTGATCCTAGCTTTGTGTCTTTAGTTTTATGTGTATAACTTGGAGAACCATCAGAAGCCAGGAAAACAGAAAGGCCCCATTGAGGGAATGATAGCTTCAGGGAGGGGAGCTAGTAGAACTTAGATGATATGAGAGTGGAGAGGGAGGAATGTTGAGGGTAGGAGGTGTTACCCATTTGAGACCCTACAATGACAACCTGCAAGGTAAGGAGTGTCTGCTGGTGCAACCGTATCATGGCTGGTATGGAGGCAATTAGCTGCTTGGATTTGAGGATGGACTGGACAGGAGAGAATATGTGCACAGCACTATAACCAAGTCAAAAATTCATAGCTGGAGAGGTCATAGGCGCTGCAGGGGGGACCTCAGGGCTGTTGTTTTGTTAAATCAAAGTGGTATGAAATTGCGGTCTAAATATATATGCTGATACCCCTAAGAATACCACCCCTTCTGTTCCTGACAGGTGTAGTGAATTCTGTTTATCACATCCCCTACCTACTCTTTTCTCCTTCTCAAGCCCTGTCACCACCACCTTCTCCTTATAAGGCCCTTTTCCACATTCAAGCCTTTTTGTTTTGTGTCATGATCCACTGATTTTTAACCTGTGCCTTCTGTGTGGCCACAGGTTTGACATTATTCGTTGGAGCCTGGTAGTACACAAGACTCAGTAAACACTGTGGAATAGGGAGCAGAAAGAATTGTAAGAGCCATAAGATAGAGAGAAGGATCCTGAAATGCTATCTTTAAGGAATAATACAGCATTACAAATCAGACAGCAAATAAGTTTGCCTATATTAGGCGCCCCCATAAGACTGAGCCCATCAACAGCCAAACATAGACTAGGGAGGAATCAAGGGATGCTAACTGTCCCTATTGACCTAATGGTCTCATGAAATGGAGATGTCATTGCCTGTGGTCTTCAGTTGTAGGGATGACAGGGGTGGGAAGGAGAAAAGAGAGGGTAGAGACATGATAAACAGAATTCACTATACATATCAATGAAATTGTCAAAGAACAAATTTAATCAATAAAAAATGATAAGAAAAAATAAATTATTGGGAACTGAAAAGATGGCTTAGCAGTTTAGAGCACTTCTTGTTCTTGCTGAGGACCTGGGTTTAGTGCTGTGAACCAAACATGTCACATGGCAGCTGACAACTTTGTGTAACTGCAGTTCCAGGGTCCCTGATTCACTCTTCTGACCTTAGTGAGCACCAGGCATACACAAGGTGCGCAAACACACACACACATATGCAGGCAAAGCATTCAAACACTGAAATAAAAGTTCATAAATAAATTCTTTAAAAAGTAAATACATTTTAAAATGGAAAAAATAAAAATTTAAAATTCAGTTGGCATGTTGCTAGATCTCACACTAAACAATGGATGCTTCCATATATTTTATGTCTTTTAATTTTGCAAACTGATCCAGAGCCCAAGCTCTACCTATCTGTTCCTGGTGATTTGTATCAAGCAGCTCACAAGTCTGAGTGCTCTGTGTTCATGGTATTAACAGCTGCTTTGGGTCAATGCTTACATTCAACAATCCTCTAGGGTTGAAAGCAGCTGATACTATACTTTTATAATTAGTTTTTATCTATTAATTAAAAATGGTTTTATAAAGAGATGTTTATCCTAATTCATCTGCATAGTTGTATAAAGTTTACTTGAGGGAAAGGAAAGATAAATATGTTAATGTTTTGCTTTATTTACAGTTTCCAAGGTAATGAGTCATTTTTCTGCAAGCACCAAAGGCTATCAATCAAAATTTTAATTGTATTGTGAACTCATGTATTTAAACATGAGGATAAATTGATGTAATTCCTTTTGAGAAGCTAGTATTATCTCTGGCCAGTGGGAACCTACCCAAAGGAAATTAACTTATAATAAAATAATTTGTATTTCATAATGCAAAGTCAGGCCTAACTACACTAAGGACAAAATAAATTACATGATTTTTCTAATTACACATGGAGACTCTACCAAATTTCTAAAAATGTCGACTGATATAGGATTCTTTTTAAATAGTAAAAATTTTTTGTTAAAGTTCCTCTATTCATAGTTCTTAACAGTCAACTCTTTCTTTTTCTGGGTATCAGCATTTAAAGATGTTAAGTCCAATACTCTTAACTACTTTTAAATGCCAATAGCACATAATATTTCATAATAACCAAAATTATGCTAGAAAGTACACTCTAAAACTCCACATGTTTTTCTTGTTGAAAACTGCCCCTTTATCTGAAATGCACACATTAGTCTTACTTAAATATCTTGTGGCTACATTTTCAATATGACTCCTTCTGAACATCATGGTGGCTCTTAGTGTGGTGCTGGGGTCCCATTTCCACTCCCTCTGGTGGATTCAGAAACAACATTGCAGGACACCAGCACCTTGTGAAGTCTGACTGCCGAATACATCAGGCCTATTTTAGGTCATGTTTGCTTCACATAGTGTGGATTCCAAAGCAAAGAACTATCATAGTGCAAGAGCCCAGTGAGGGACTGTGGGAAGTAAGCTCATTCCTTTCTGTGGGCATGTGTTTGTGAGCTTGCTGTGTGTGCTGGGACATGCCTACATCACACACACACACACACACACACACACACACACACACACACACACACACAAGAAAATTAAAAGGAACACAGAGAACTCACTGTAAATAAATATAACAAAAGGTGTTCCCTGGAGATTTCTGGTGATGTCCTGGCCTTCGACTGCCCAGTGCTGAAGACTCACACTTCTGTTTTCCAAAGTTCTGTACTCTTTGGTCGGTTTCTACAGAATGTCCCTGTGCTGGGCAGTACAATCTCACGGCAATTTCATCCTTGAAGTGACGATTGTTATTTCACAACTTACTTGGGTCGGGGTCACACATTTCACAAGCTGAAAAGACTAAAAACAATAGATAAATTGAAACAAATTAGCATGCCTAAAAGTGTAAGGTTATTTATACCAGAATGCTTATCATTTCCAATGTAATTTTAAATATTTTAATAACTCAATTTTTTGTACATCCCTTTAATTTCATTCATTCTTATCTTATTGCTTTTGTCTGCAGATTTTCCTCATTCTGTCTATCAACCCATTCATCCAAGCCTACATACTATTCCACACCCATGAATATTGTAACTTCAGTTTTTCTGAAGTTAGGATATTGCCTAATATTTGTGTTCCTGGGTGTGTTAATTTGTGGTATTAATATGTATATTGAATTGCATATGGTAGTCTAGAGTGAGTTTTTAAGCAGAACTCAGAATGTATACAAACTTTGAAATAAGTATTTCTTCTGCTGTATTTGACTATTCTTGCACTTAAAATTGTGTATATAAAATGTACATGTATGTGGATTAAGACTGGATGAGAAAAGAAGACTTACATGCCCACCCAGGCATCTGCCCTGGGTGGGGAGGAGAAAACAGAAGCCTGCTGGAGCTGCAAGGTCGGGTTCTTTTATGGTGAGCAAATATATGGTGGGGTATGGAAGAGAGAGAGACAGAATGGTTCATGTCTGTGGGAGCCCATTTTCGGGTTCCTCGTGGCTTTACCCAGCAGGTCCGCATAGAGGATGATTAGGACCATGGGCCTGAGTGCAGGTGTCTGAGATGGTCTGCACTTGGCTGTGCTGGGGGGAGGTCATTTGCTCCACCCCTTGGCGTCTCTATAAAAACCCTGGGGCAGAGACAGTCAGGGCCCGTTGGAATAGGTTCCAGGCCCTCTCGAGGCTATCCTTTATTTTCTATCTGTTTATCTCCGCGATATTCTCCGCAATAAATCCTTCTATCTAATATTTCCTGCTGCTCACACTCAAGAAAACTCTGGGGAGCTGTGGGGTTGGTGGGTAAACGCCCCACACATGTCCTGTGGAGAGAGGAAGATCTAAAGAGGTAAAAGTGGGGAGGAACAGGCTGAGGTGGGGGGCCTGCTTGCCACACCAGGGTCATAATGATATCTGGGCCTGGGCTGCTGCCAAGGGCCATGTCTAGGCCTGTGGCCCTGCTGCAGCTATGGTCTATTTTGATGTTTGTGGCTCCTGTTACCACCAAGGGCTGAGAGGATAGGGCTGCACAGAGTTGGCCCCGCCCCTCATCTGCCACATGGTGGCATGAGCAAGGGAGAGATGCCCTCCACCTCCCCTGCACCCCTCCCCTTCCCCTGCACCCCTCACCACCTGTGGCAGGAGGGAGAGCTGGTCCTGCCCCTCACCAAAGGCAGCACTCAGGAAAACAAGCATTGCACCTCACCTGGGCAGCACAGAAGAGCTGATCCTCTTGGCAGGGATCCAAGTGAGCCAGCCCTGAAGGCCTGAGAGTGGGAGAGCTGGCCCCACCCTCCTTGTCTGCCACATGGTGGCAAGGACGAGGGAAAGACACCTTGCTCCCTCACCACTTGTGGTAGGCAAGAGAGCTGACCCTGCCCCTCACCAGCAGCAGCTCCTGGGAAAGTGGGCCCAAGTAAAAGTGGAGCTGGCACCAAGATCATGAACATGAGAGATCTGGCCCCACACCTCATCTACCATATGGTGGTATGGTCTAGGGAGACGACTTCCCCATGAGGCCTCACCACCTTTGGCCCATGAGAGAGCTGGCCCTGAGGTTAGGAGAGCAATAGAGCTGGGCCTGCTTCTCACCAGATGTAGTAGAGTGGCCCCTGTACCTTGCCTGGGCCACACAGTAGAGCTGGCCTCCAAGTGGTGTATGTGTGGATGAGACTCCCCTAATGGTATAGGAGCAAGAGAACTGGCCCCGCCCCTTGCTGCTTACTGCCTAGGGTGAGCTAAGTGGGGGAGTGCTAGAGAGCTCACACTGGTGGTGAGGAAGAGGGAGAGCTGGTGGGCTGACCAATCCAGCAACCACCCAGGCCCAGAACCAGAGCTGTGAGTTGGCCCATCCCAACATCCACCCCATCTACAACCTGGGGCTGTCCTGCAGACCCAAAGTTACAGGATCTCCATGACACAGAACAACAACAGGATATCCAAAAAGGAGTCCCAGTGAGGGCCCAATATCGATAGTGCAGCAGAAACCAAAGGCCTCGAACCAGACCAAAGACTCATTGCAACTGAAACTTGCAAGTAAAGATGTGTGTACTAAAGGGTGTACTGTGTGACTCACTGTCTCATCATATTACAGCTACCACAATGAGCACAATGAGATTTTTCTTTTCTTTTTAATTTATTTTATTTTATCTTGGGGAGTTAGGAGGGTTGCAAGGGCAGAGGGTGGGTACAAAGGAACGGGGAGATAATGGGTTCAAGATGCATGATGTAAAATCCACAAAGAATCAATAAAAAGCCAAATTAGAAAAAAAAGCATGTATATGGAGCATTTTCCCATTAGAGTAATATATGTGTATAGTAGCATTGATGTTTGTGAATAGGAATGGTTTCCTTTCTCTTCATGTGAGTGCATGTATGTATATTTTCAGATATTGCATATAGATATAAGTTCTATATGGTTTTTCACATTTCAATTTATGTTCTCCATACACCCACACAGACAATGCACGGTTGCACATAAAATTCAAAAGCACCCTCTATATATAATACTTGGTTTTTATATTGTATTTCTCATGGGTCTACTCCTGAGCATACCTGGCCAATTATGTCTGAATTTATTTGGGCTTGTTGATACAGATCCATTTCTATATTGTATCTGCATCTCACATCCTTATCTCAAAGTGGGTCACCTAACTATCGCTGTTCCCAGGCAGTCAGTAGATACCTGATGACACGATTGGTAGGTATTTAGGAAGTAAAAATGTGGGCACTCCAGGCTGTGTGTGTGCCAGGGTAGGGGGAGATAACTGAAAATTTCTCATAAATACGAAAAGGGTGCCTTCCTAGAACTACAATGAGAGAAGAGGGACATTGTAGGAACTAAAAGAGATGCTGGCTTTCAAGGTATTGCAAAACATCACTTGAGGTCTTAATAAAGTTAATGTACTCTATGTGAAGAACATGATGAGTTCTTCACTCGGACATTCTACATCTTCAGACACTTTATTGAACCTAATATTTTAAGAGATTTATATATATATATATATATATATAAATATATATAATATATATATGGTGTTTTGCCTGAATGCAGTAAGTGCCACCTTTGTGTGAGATGCCCAGGGATGCCCGAAGAGGGCATCAGATTCCCTGGACCTGGAATTATAGCCAATTGTGAGTTGCCCTGTGGGTGCTGGGAACTGAGCTCTACAGTTTCTCCATAATCTGACTCAAGGAATTACATTTGTATATATTCTTCCTAGCATTGTCAGACTTAGTTATGCATTTTGGTGGGCACTAAGTTTCTGTGGCTATGTATTTAAGACTTTAGCAATTATTAGACAAATAATCTATACCATTTATTTTGGTGAATTTAAGATTATTTCTTTCAGAGAATACGGCCTCTCAACACAAGAACTTCTAACATTTTGTGGCTGAAACACCGTAGTTTTCATAATTTCTCATGCTAAATTTTTCATCTCACATTAGTCACTCAAGATAGCTAAGCTTCCACCATCAGGGGCATTGCTGCCATGAGAAATGACAGGAATAAGCATGCATTGTCTAGTAAAGACTTTTTCCCTAGGATTCACAAAAGTCACATCTACCATATTCATTAGTCAGCTCAAGCCAGATGCCCAGGGTATCATCAAAGGTCAGAAGAATGTCAATCCTCTCAGTTTGTAGAAGATAAGGAACTAATAGATTATAAGCAGCTTCAATGAGACCACAGCATACATTTCTGGTAAGAGAACATTTAGTTATTTGTCTTCCTTACAGAAGAAATATGACTTCCTTCTCTACTAAAGGGTATAATTCAAGAGTTCATCCCAGTCATGGAATCAGTTTCATAACCTAAGATATCTAAGGGATGGAGGTAGATTTGTGTACTGTCTATATATT
The DNA here is from genome assembly GCF_949786415.1 of Peromyscus eremicus. Taxonomy (NCBI): domain Eukaryota; kingdom Metazoa; phylum Chordata; class Mammalia; order Rodentia; family Cricetidae; genus Peromyscus; species Peromyscus eremicus. The sequence goes on from NC_081418.1 coordinate 47,951,658, forward strand.
TGTGGATCCTGACTTGAAGATCTATGAACTGTTCCAAAGCTCAACAGTAGAACCAGGACAGACAATCGCAGAGAATATCTAGAAGACAAACTGGATATACTGCTCACTGAACAAAGACATTTATGAGGCAATTCTTTTCTTTTCTTTTTTTTTTTTTTGTTTGTTTTTCAAGACAGGGTTTCTCTATGTAGTTTTGTTACCTGTCCTAGATCTCGCTCTGTAGACAAGGCTGGCCTCCAGCTCACAAAGATCGCCTGGCTCTGCCTCCAGAGTGCTGGGATTAAAGGCGTTCGCCACCACCTCCCAGCTCTCTGCAGCAATTTTTTTAGAAGGTTCTGGAAAGACATTTTAAGGACTCCTCACATTCTGAAAATTGCTAAAGAATTATTTTTTAATAGACTTTGACTAGAAATAACTAATTCGTTCACTCTGTTCACTATCTGGGTCCACAAAAGTGTGACTCTGCCTTTTGGACAGGAATCTCTAAAACTGTATCTGATTGGACATCAGCAAGATGTTCTTGGACCTGAGCAGCTCCCTCTGCTCACTTCTGGCCTGGAGATACTTGGGAGCACCAGATTCTTTTTAAGACTCACACAGTTACAATGTATTGTAGTCTGTGTTGTGTTGTGGAATATGTATTTAACTATGTAAAGATGTATTGCATTTGTTTAATTTTGTAAAGATGGGTTGCTGTTTTATCTTGCCTCCCTAAGGCACCTGATTGGTCTAATAAAAGGCTGAATGGGCTGGAGAGATGGCTCAGCAGTTGAGAGCACTGGCTGCTCTTCCAGAGGTCCTGAGTTCAATTCCCAGCAACCACACGGTGGCTCAAAACCATCTATAGGGGGATCTGATGCCTTCTTCTGGCATAAAGTCATACAACCAGATAAAGCACTCATATACACAAAATAAATATATAAATCTTAAAAAAAAAAAAAAAAAAAAAAAGCTGAACGGCCAGTAGCGAAGGAGGAGGTATAGGCAGGACTTCCGAGTAGGAAGAATAAGGAGGAGGAGGAGGAATTTAGGCTCAGGAAAGAAAGAAGAAGAGATGCCAGGAACATGCCGGGGTCCAGCCAGACATGGAGGAAGCAGGAAAGTTGGACATACAGAATGAAAGAAATGCAATTTTGGAACAACTCTTAATTTTGACTGATTTTTGACAGAACATTTAAATTGACTAATATTAAAAAATTTTTAAACTCTTTAAGATTACACTATCACATATGTACTATGCATTTACTTTTCTTTTGATAATAGGAGCAAAAGAGTTTGACCTCATCAACTCTTAGAAAAATTGGAAAAAAATGATACATTTATGTTTGATTTGTAGCACCTAAATATATAGATTACTATAAATGTTTAAAGTTGCCTTTCAAAAAATGTAAAAAATAATAAAATGAAATAGAACAAAACAAAAAACAGAGACAAAATGTATACGAATAGAAGCAGGCTAAATTAAGTTAAAAGAGTTAGTGGGACAAGCCCAAGCTAAGGCTAAGCATTCATAATTATAACTCTGTGTCTTTATTTGGGAGCTGGTTGGCTGCTCAAAGAAAATTGTTGTGGGTTTTTTTGTTTGTTTGTTTATTTGTTTTTTGACAGCATAATGTCACAATTCTCGTACATCTTTTTGGTTCCCCTGCTTGCAGTCAGCCCTGTGGGCAATGATCCCCCACTCAAGTCTCTTTTCATTTGAGTCATTATATCTCTTTGCTTTCTTCTCTCCCTTCTCCTTCTCACTTTCTCCACCAGGCACCTCTACAAAAACTGGGAGCTTTTATGAATTCAGCCATAATATAACAAGAACCCATTCTTGTGCAGTCTGCCCTTTCTCTCTACCATGTAACTCACCACGCTGATAATAGTCTTTTGAGGTTGTTTTGTATAGTTTCCCATGTAAAGGTGCTAGCAGCTGAAGCAGAAGAGTGGGCTAGATTTTACCATGGTAGTTAATAATCCCCAAGTGTTAGTAGTTTATAACAACAGACTTTTATGTCTTTCTCAAGAATTGAGGTTGATACTTCCTCTTTTCCATATAATCATCTTAGAAACATGGGCTAATGGAGTCTGGGTTCATTCAACAGTTAGGAAATATGGAGAGAACTTTAAAGACTACATGCCATGTCCTGGCTCATAATAGCCTCCACTTTCAAGTAAGCAGCCAGAGTTAATCATAACCATGACTGACTGCTACAGTCCGAAGAATCTTACTGGGTGCCTAGAGGACAGAGAAAACACATGAGAAGTTACCATGATTCTGGCTGACCACCTTTTAAAATGTGGGGTATAGGGGTTTTTTTTTTTTTTTGGTTTTGGTTTTATTTTTTGTCGTTGTATTTTTTTTTCTGCTGAAAAGATATGAAGAATTAGACCCAGTGTGACTGAGCTATTGCCACGCTGACCATGCTAAACCTCATGCTATGGTGATAGATGGGACCCACTACACAGATGGAGATAGATGGGGCCCACTACACAGATGAGGGCACTGAGGTTTATGGCCTGAACCAGTAAACATTCTCCACATCATAGTAACTCATTTTATTCTGATTCATGATCATCAAATTTATCTTCTAATAAATTATTCTTCTGTGTAGCCTACTCACAAGACAAAATGTACAGTAACTAGAGAGCTATCCATATTTTCCCCATTATGATCATAATTCCTAGTGAAATTTACTGAGTATCCAGATTGTACATCTTGTATGATGTTTATCACTTTGAGCTGTCATCACCAAATCAGATCAAGTCCATTACACAGATATGACCATAAAGCAATAAATACTGAAGTAAATGACCAGTAGAAAACACAGAGGCAAGAGATGCTTTGATGTATCTTACTTCTTGCTTTTGCTTTTTACTTTATTTTATTTTATGTTACTTTTTTCTGATACAAGGCCTCATTGTACAACCTACAGGCTGTTCTGGAATTCACTGTGTCATCTGGGTTGGCCTTCAACTAGCAATCCTCCTGTCTTGGTCTTTCAAGTACTGGGATGACAAGCATGTGTGATCAGACCCTGCTGAATAACTTACCTCTTATGTGTTGACCACCTGTGACTATTTCCCTATGCTACAGAAACAACAGCCCACATGAAATTTTATGTGCCTTTGTTTTCTTCAAAAGTTGTAAAATAGATCATAAGTATGATAATAGGGGACAGGAAAGGCCAATAAGGTCAAAGACAGTGTATTTCCCCTGTTCTCTACTTCCGCTTCATGATAGGATCAGGGCCAGGTACAATTTTCAGGGGTAGGGGGAATCCAGTCACTAAGAGTCTGAAAATAAAGCCAGGAAGTGGGAGCACATGCCTTTAATTCCAGCACCCAGGAGGCAGAGGCAGGCAGACCTTTGAGTTCAAGATCAACTTGGTCTGCAGAGCAAGTTCTAGAACCTCCAGGGCTACTCAGAGAAACCCTGTCTCAAAAAATTGAGAGACAGACAGACAGACAGACACACACACACACACACAGTGTACGCATGGAGAGAGAGAGAGAGAGAGAGAGAGAGAGAGAGAGAGAGAGAGAGAGAGAGAGAAGGGGGAGAAAGAGTCTGAAAACAGATGGATACTGACCAAAAACAAGACTCCAAGTCCTGAACATAGTGAAAATCAGGCCTGGTGATAGAAGATTCCCAGTGGGAACACAGGAGCCCAGGAGGAGCCACAGCAGATGGCAGCAGTAAAGAGGACATTCCATTGTTCCCCCTGCTGCCCTCTTTGTCAGTCCCTGTACACAGGGCTTCTGCTAACCAAATGGACTTCTAATCAACTGTGACCTCCACAAAAACATTCTCCTCAAATCTTAAACTGAAGTATAAATTTGACCATGGTGTTGGAAAGAAGGAGAAAGGAAGCCATGCTGTGCTGAAAAGTTGCCAGGGACTTTTGTTCCACAAGGTTAACAGTAGTTAATATGTATCATGGATGTTGTGACTGTGGATGATGACACCACTCACACCGAGGCTTTGAGGGCAGGCCAGTTGTCTAGCTCCTCAAGGCACAATACACTGGCATAGGAGCAGAGAGACAACACAGAAACCTGCTGAAAAACAGATTTGGAAAGAGAGAGGTGGAGAAGAAAAGAAGGAGAAAAGAGAGAAGAAATAAAAGGCTGACACCCTGGCAAAATATAAAACAATATCCAAGAGCCTTGGTGCAGTGGGGAGGGGCTTGGACCTGCCTAGGCTCAGTGCACCAAGCTCTGCTGACTCCCCATGGAAGACCTTAATTTGGGTGATGTGGGGATGTAGAGTGGCTAGAGAGGGAGGGCTGGAGGGTGGGAGGAGGGAGGGGTATCTATGGGTGGTATGTAGAGTGAGTAGAAAATTTCTTAATAAAGAAAAATGAAGAAAAGAGAAAAAAATAAAATAAAGTAAATAAGAAAATTAGTTTACATAGTACAGAATATACAATATATTGATACATCACATTAATGATCCTGAATTTCAATTCATTTATCAAGGTTGTCAGATAGCTCATTAATGACCCAAAGATAGGTAAATTTTGCCTCAGAGGACTTTGGTATCTCATATTGGACAATAATATTGTCCAAATATCTTGGGCTTTATGTGCAATTGTTTATTTTTTGTAGCTCACAAGAATGAAATAATGAATAAATTAATTTTAGACCAGTTTCACTTATAAAGAGCAAGGATAACTGTTCCTAAATTAGGAACACTTTATTCGTATGCACTACCAAACATGAATTTGATGATAAATTGCTTATTTTTAGCATTGTTTTATATTATGTCCTGTCTATAATTTCAAAAGCCTCAAACATACATAACAGGAAGTAGTTAATAGATGTGTTTATAATCTAAAATTGATTTTGATCATTGAAATTAAAATAGGTATATTGTTTCATAAAATGTCCACTACATTAAGAGTAGGTCTGGGCTCAATGTGGACACACAGTTGGGTGTGCATGAAATGAAAGAGTGGGTCTGGAAGGAGTTCAGAAAGGGGTTAATTATGATCAAAATACAATGTATTACATTCTAAAACAATAAATATATACTTTTAAAGAGTAAAAAATAAAATAAAATAGAATGTGCTCAAGCAGATGATAACAATGATGAAGAAGAAAGAGGAAGAGGAGGAGAAGGAGGAGGAAGAGGATAAAGAGGAGGAGGAGGAGGAAGAGGATAAGGAGGAGGAAAAAGAGAAAAAGAAGGAGGAGAAGATGTAGTTGGAAGGTTTCTCCAATTCTTCCCAGCCCCTGCAGAACTGAGAATAGGTACCAAGCCACATGGCTAAACATAAATAAGAATTATGGGTTAATTTAAATGTAAAATCTAGTCAGTAATAAGCATGAGCTAATGGCCAAGCAGTTATAATTAATATTAAGCCTCTGAATGATTATTTTATAAGCGGGCCATGGAACCGTGGGGACCTGGCAGGACAGAGAAACCTTCCAACTACAAGAAGGAGGAGGAGGAGGAGGAGGAGGAGGAGGAGGAGGAAGAGGAAAAGAAGAAGAAGAAGAAGAAGAAGAAGAAGAAGAAGAAGAAGAAGAATCATTCTATGTATATCAGACTCACCTTAAAAGGCAAAGAGAAACATGCTTCATAAATGAAATATGTTTCTAGCATCCTAACAGTACAAATCAGTCGCCTCTGCAAATTAAAAGGAATATGATCCAGTGAAATCAGAGCAAAAAAATGAAAATTAATAAACAAAAGAAACCATCAGCTCATATAAGAAGAGCAATGCTGTTCACACACTAACCAGTTCACTTCCAAAGCTCAATGGGAAGCAGGTGAAAATACTGTAGTTTGGATCGCCAATGTACCATAAAGGGCTGGCTTGATTCCCAGTCTGGAAAAGGGAAAGAGGTGTTATTGAAATTATAATTGAAAAAAAAATGGAAAACAGCATAAGGAAAATAATAGGAAAATGAAATGGGAAAGAAAAACATTACAAAGAAGGAAGTGGCTACCAAAAACAGGGACAACAGATATCGTGGTTTTATTGACAGGTACAGAGCTAGTAAAAAAAGGGAAAACAGCATAATAAATGGAGAGGTCCTTAAAATAAGAGAAATTCTACCCTATTGATGAAAGGACCCTTGAAGCACTGGGAAAATGCCGGCGGAGACCTTTGGAAGAGTCTCTGAAGCAATGCTGGGTTCCTAAAAGGAAGAAACTAGCAGGTCTCCTGGGAAACTGATAGCTCATTGTAAGGAAGGGAGACCCCCAGAGGGCACTGCTCCAACTAATAATTTTTCAGTTTTAAGTCTTCAGATGTTTATATTGTACTAAGATCTTTGTTTTCTCATCTAACATGTATGTGTGTTTTCACTTTTGCCTACTACCAACAGTATTTTCTTTGTGATAAAGGTTGTTTTTCTTCTGTTTAGTCATTTAGTAACTTTCTTTACTAGTGAATAGAACATACAGATACTGAAATTTTGCTGAGTGTTGGGTGTTTGAGTTCTGGTGGCTGTTTTTTGTTTGTTGTTGAAGAGTGTTGACTTTGGTTCTATGCACAATATAATAATTATTGTCAGCACTTTATCTATATGTGATGCAGTTTTATGTATGTTGGAATGAGCATTAGGGACTTCTTTATTTCATTCATCTTTAAATAAGCAGTTATTAGGATGATAAGTCTGGCTCAAAGGAATATGGTAAATAGGAAATACATATACACATATATCTACATATATAACACAGGTAGGTGCATATACACATTTATAATTTATATACTTAGTAAAAGAAAAATTTTCATGTTTTGTGGATGAGATTTCTAAGCTAAGTTCTAAACTGGCTCATTTATAAGAGGACTATCTTTATCTTTGTGCTTTTCTTCTTTGTGAAAAAAATGATTTTCATTTAATTAGTTTCCTGAAAATTAACATTTAATTTTAAAGAGCTGTGAAATGGCTGCTGTTGATCTATGGTAAATCAAGCAAAAGCTTGTGTCCCTAGAGTGAATGAGTTCTTAATTGAGCTGATTAGCATAGCATGACAATCAAGGTCATACTGTCTTCCCTTTAACTTATTTCTAAGTTTATGGTAATTTTTCTTAAAAGCCTGTGGTCTTTGTAATAAAAGTAATCTCTAAATAGTATTTGATTTACATAAATGGTACTAAAATATGAATCGCTGAATCCATTTATTCTCATCCCATATTGTCTTTCTGCATTAGAAAGTTAAACAGATATATAGATAGACTTCGCTGGTATTGTTGTGTTGTATTCTACCAGACGCTCTCACCAGGGGCAGAGTTATAATCAGGGAGCAGTAGAGCTCAGGAAAGGGTCAGAAAAATCACAGAGATGAAGCTAATGAGGTCAACAAGGGACATATTGTAAGGGCTACCTATATAAGATGACACAATACCTCTTTGTCATTGAGGTGCTTCTGAGTTACTGGACAATGGATAAGAAATGAAAGAACATGAAATGTTGAAAACTAATCCTGGAGAAATCATTACATAGAAATGTTCACTCTCCTGTTATACACAACAGGGAGAATTTGGAAAATTAAGCTAATGTTAAATATTAGTTGATGATCAGGAAAATAATAGTACATCAGTCATTGGTTCAATATTCATTACAAACTACACTACAAAGAGCTGTAACAATGTATCAGTTACACATAGAACACACTCATCATTGAAAAATAGCCTAAAAGGCTAGTTTTTTAAGAATGCTAATAAAATGAAAATATACAAAACTGCCTGAAGCATACACAATGGTCAAATCAAGTGTTGAAAAGATAAAAAAAAATAAATGGCTTGTTTTACTGTTTATGTTGTATGATAATATAATTATATATAGAAATATAACTGAAATGATCTGTAGTTAGATGGTGAATAGAATGAGCTAACTTAAAATTTTAAGTACAAATGTTATTGGAAATTCATCATGATTTAATTGGATAGTATTTATTTATTTATTTATTATTTTTTACTATTTATTTATTTATTTGTTAGTTTTTTGAGACAGCGTTTCTCTGTGTAGACCAAGCTGGCCTCAAACTCAGAAATCCCCCTACCTCTGCCTCCCAAGTACTTGGATTAAAAGCATGTGCCACCAACATCCACCTTTAATTAGATATTTAAACATGAATTTTTGCTTTACAAAAATTGGAGTTAGATATATTATCCCCCTGATACATTTTACCCATGATTTTTAGAGGTGATCTCAGAGTAGCTTTTGTGTCCAAAGAGAATGAATATGATTAATTAGAACCCTGGGTAGTAGTAGTAGAGAATGGCAACCCCACCAGAGTATTCCTATAGTAAGAATTCTCCATGTTCAGCTTCTCTTCTACACATTTATATTCATTGAAACCAGTATGTGAAGAGAAGTCTTTTATGCTGATCACACAACAGTTCCATTTCAACTCTGCTGATTAGACCATTGGGGTTCAAATGAAACTGTTTCAGTTATTACCACATGTAACCGACCAGTGCAGCTCCATCAGCTCATGACAGTTTTCTTGCATTTTTATAATAGTATTAATAATGAAAATCAAGTTGACTAACCATAGTACTATTAGATTAACATCATCTTAGACTTATAGAACACTGAAAAACCACAAGTTGGACAATTATCATGATCATCCATTTTCACTTACTCTAGATTCTATTTAGAACTGAAGAAACTAACTTTCCTACTCAAGGAAGTGATATCCAAAGTCACCATATCAGAGCTCAAGTGCATAGATTTCCAATTTTGTGCTATTTCCACCCCAGAAATATCTCAATGACTTTTTTTATAAGGTAAGCCAAAATTACTTTCCACATACAAATTATGTCATTTTGCAATTTCCTTTTGTAAAAAACTATGTCATGAAATACTAAATTAAAAATAAGAACACATTATAAAAATCACCTCTTGAGTTTGGGTTGTGACATCATCATACCACTTGCAATACATGCTGTTTCTACTCCCTTCCATTCCTTTTCAGGATCTAAATTTGTATTCTAGCTAATGTAGACGTTCTTACTAACTTGAACCAGAATGACTATTCATTAAAAAGAGTCCACCAAATTCACCATATCTGTTTTGCAAAATGTTTGATTTCCATCATTCACAGGAACTAAAAAAAAAATGAGCAAAAGACATGGAACATTCTTTTGTGAGACAGGGGAGATCTGGCAACAAGAGTCAGTCACATGCTGCTGTCTTCAGAATTCCCAGGCTTTGGCACAGGCAAAACCAAGAAAAAAAAATCCTAGCGGGCTTGTGATTTCAACAGGAAGAATAAAGAAGAAAAGCTGCAAAAAGAGAACACTGGAGAGTTTCTGAGAGCCCTCTGAATTTTTCACCAAGAATCAGCCAGCACATGCATGAAGGGAAACAGTAACCACCATAAAACACTGAAGAAGCTAAGAGGTGAGAGTGTTCATGCTCACACAATGCAGAGAACAATACCTGCCCCCACTATCCAGACTGTAAATTCTGTTGACTCAAGAGCTATCATGTAGACTACAGCAAGTTCCTTGCTAGGTCATAAAATATATATATATATTGAACATCATGTTGAACTCACCTGAAAAATCTCAAAAACTATTCTAATATAATTGTATCCCAGAAAAAAAACGTAAATATTCATTAAAAAGAAAAAAGCCAATGCATGGAATGAATGGGTGGGGAAATCAACTAAACTGTTGTACCCAGCTAAACTATCTTTCCAAATTTGAGATTAAATAAGGACATTTTTACATCTAAAATATACAAAATAACATAACACTAAAAAATTCATACTTTCTGGGTTTACTCTGTTTTGGAGGACAGAACTGCATGCAGGGCTGGGCTGTGAACCCTCTGGTAGTAGCGCTCTGTGGGGCTGCGCAGGCTGTGGGACTTATGCTCCTGCACCTCTGCAGAACCATGTTCTCTAGGGCTGCTGGATGGAATTGATATCCTCACTGCTTTTCATGTGACATGCTTCCTGAGCTTGTACAGGAAAAGGAGATTGGGGCTTGGTGAAGTGCCTGGGGTGGGGACTTATGTGATACTAAAGCCCTTCCAGGATTAACTTTCACAGAAAACTCCCTGCTGTGGAATAATCTTGTATACTGTAAAGATTTGTCACTTGGGCAGGCCAGCAGGCAAGACTTCTAAGGGCAAGCCTACCCACCACCACCCACATTGGACCCTGTAATCTGCAAGTCCTACTCCATCCCCCAAACCCACACATCCCCCAGACCTCAGTGGCTCCCTGAGACACAGACTGTGCCAGATCCAATTGGACCAAGAGGTGAGAGACTGTTCTCCCAGCTGGTCAACCCAGTCTCTAGGCCACAGGCCCAGGCATAACCCAAGCCTCCCCACCCCACCCATTGCAGCCCCAGTTGCAGGCCAGTAGGCAAGACTCCAGTGGGCAGGCCTTCCCACCACCAACCCCATCAGACCTTGTAATCTATATGTCCCACTCTGTCCTCCCAAACAACCCATCCTCCCAAGACCCCAGCAGCTCCCTGAGCCACAGACATTGCTTGCATTGATTGGAGAAAGAGATAGGTAGATACCAGTGTAAGAATACATTTAACAACATAAAGAACAATATGGCACCACCAGAACCTAGCAGTTCTAAAACAGCAAGACATAAACATACCAATTTAGAAGAAGCAGAGATAATGACCTTAAAAATAACTTTATGAAGATGATAGAGGCCTTTAAAAAGGAAATGAAAAACTCACTTAAAGGAATTGAGAAAAAGACAAACAAAAAAATTAGAAGAAATCAATAAATCCCCTAAAGAAAGCCAAGAAAAAGCAATCAAACAGGTGAAGTTCAAGACTTGAAAATTGAAATAAAGGCAAAAACAAACAACAACAACAACAACAACAAAACCCCACAAACCTAGGGAATGCTGGAAATGGAAAATCTGAGTAAATGAACAAGAACTACAGATGCAAGCATAATCAACAGAATACAAGAAATGGAAGACAGAATCTCTGGAGTTGAAGATACAATAGAGCAAATAGATTCATCAGTCAAAGAAAACATTAAAGTTAACAAAGTCATAACACAAAATGTCCAGGAAATTTGGGATACCATGAAAAGAACAAACCTAAGAATAATAGGGATAGAAGAAGAAGAAGAACACCAGCTCAAATGCACAGAAAATATACTCAACAAAACCATAGAAGAAAACTTTCCCAACCTAACGAAGGAAATGCCTATGAAGACACAAGAAGCTTACAGAACAACAAATATACTGGACCTCTAAAAAAAAGTCTCTTTGCCACATAACAAGCAAACTACTAAACATACAGAATAAAGAAAGAATATTAAGAGCTGCAAAGGAAAAATGCCAAGTAATTTATAAAGGCAGACCCCTCAGAATAACACCTGACTTCTGAAAGCCAACGTCTTGGACAGACATTATGCAGACACTAAGAGACCACAGATACCAGCCCAGACTACTATACCCAGCAAAACTTTCAACTACCATAAAAAAATTTAAACAATACATACCTACAAATCCAGCCCTACAGAAAGCACTAGAAGGAAAAATCCAACCTAAGAAAGTCAGATGCACCCACAAGAACACAGGTAATAGATAATTCCACACCAGCAAATCCCAAAGAAGGGAAACACACACACACACACACACACACACACACACACACACACACACACTACTGTTGTAGAATATTATTTTAAGGTGCATTACTTTATGTTGTATTTCTTAAACTCTGTGAACCAGTGTTACTTTGTCTGTCTAAAATAATTGACTGGTCTAATAAAAAACTGAATGGCCAATTGCAGGGCAGGAGAACAAGAGAGATAGACAGGGCTGGTAGGCAGAGAATATATAGAGGCAGAAATCTGGAAGAGGAGAGATGGAGGAGTGAAAGGATCTAGGAGCCAGAGGAGGAGGAGGACTCCATGGGCCAGTCACCCAGCTACACAGCAAGCCACAGAGTAAGAGTAAGATTTACAGAAGTAAGAGAACAGAAAAGGCCCAGAGGCAAAAGGTAGACAGAAAAAGTTAAAGAAAGCTGGCTAGAAACTAATCCATGCTAAGCCTGGCCATTCATAAGTAAGAATAAGCCTCCATGTGTGATTTATTTGGGAACTGGGTGGCAGGCCCCTATAAAAGAGCAAAAATAACCAACAACTACTACCACCAAAATATAAGAGGAATTAACAACCACTGGTCATTAATATCCCTGAATATCAATGAAAACTATTAGCCTATAAAAAGACAGGCTAACAGAATAGATATGAAAACAGTATCCATCCTACTGCTTCATACAAGAAACACACCTCAGCTTCAAAGACAGACACTACCTCAGAGTAAAGAGTTGGGAAAAGACTTTCCAATTAAATGGATTGAAGAAGCAAGCTGGTGTAGCTATCCTAATATTTAACAAAATAGACTTCAAACTAAAATTAATCAAAAGAGATCAAGAAGGATATGACATATTCATCACATGAAAAATCCATTAAGATGAACATTTATGCCCCAGATAAAAGGGTACCCACATATGTAAAAGAAACATTATTAAAGCTTAAATCACACATCAAACCCCACACACTAATGGTGGGAGACTTCAAAACCCCACTCTCAGCAATGAACAGGTCTGCCAGACAGAACCTTAACAGAGAAATAAAGGAACTAACGGATGTTATGATTTAAATCTACAAAACATTCCACCCAAACACAAAATAACATACCTTCTTTTCAGTACCCCATGAAACCATCTCTAAAATTGACCACATACTCGGTCACAAAACAAATCTCAACAGATACAAAAAATTTGTAATAACCACCTGTATTTTATCAGATCACCATGGCTTAAGGTTAGAATTCAACAACAACACAAATTACAGAAAGCCTACAAATTATGGAAACTGAATAATGTTCAACTGAATCACCACTGGGTCAAGGAAGAGATAAAGGAAGAAATTAATGACTTCATAGAATTCAATGAAAATGAACGTAAAACATACCCAAACTTAAGGGACACTTTGAAAGCAGTGCTAAGAGAAAAGTTCATAGGACTAAATGCCCATATAAAAAAGTTGGAGAAATCTCACACTAGTGACTTAACAGCATACCTGAAAGCTCTAGGACAAAAAGAAGCAAACTCACCCAGGAGGAACAGATGCTATGAAATAATAAAATTGAGGGCTGAAATCAATAAAATAGAAACAAAAAGAACAATATGAAGAATCAATGAAACAAAGAGTTTCTGTACTCTGTACTCTGCAAAATTGGAAAATCTAAAAGAAATGAACAATTATCTAGATAGGTACCATATACCAAAATTAAATCAAGACCACAAAAACAATTTAAATAGACCCTAAGGAAATAGGAACAGTCATTAAAATCTCCCAATCAAAAAAAAAAAAAGGACCAGATGGTTTCAGCACAGAATTCTATCAGATTTTCAAAGAAGAGCTAATACTAATACTACTCTTCAAATTGTTCAACACAATAGAAGCAGAAGGAGTATTGCCAAACTCTTTTTATGAGGCTACAGTTACCCAAACCACACAAAGATGCAACAAAGAAAGAGAATTACAGACCAATCTCCCTCATGAATATTGATACAAAAATACTCAATAAAATACTGGCAAACCAAATCAAATAACACATAAAAAAATCATCCACTATGATCAAGTAGGCTTCATCCCAGAGATGCAGAAATCGTTCCACACCTGAAAATCTGTCAATGTAATCCACCATATAAACAAACTGAAAGAAAAAAACCACATGGTCATGTCATTACATGCTGAAAAAGACTTCAACATAATCTAATACCCTTCACAATAAAGATCTTGGAGAGATCAGGAATACAAGGAACATACCTAAACATGATAAGGGCAATTTCCAGTAAGCCAACAGCCAGCATCAAATTAAATGGAGCAAAACTCAAAGCAATTTCACTGAAATCAGGAACAAAACAAGGCTGTCTACTCTCCCCATGTTTGTTCAATATAGTACTTGAAGTTCTAGCTAGAGCAATAAGACAACAAAAGGAGATCAAGGGGATACAAATTGGAAAGGAAGAAGTCAAACTTTCACTATTTGCAGATGATATGATAATATACATAAGTGACCCCAAAAATTCTACCAGGGAACTCCTTTAACTGATAAACACTTTCGGTTATGTGGCAGGATACAAGATGAACTCAAAAAATTAGTACCCATCCTATATACAAATCATAAATGGGCCGAGAAAGAAATTAGAGAAACATCACCCTTTATAATAGCCACAAACAATATAAAATACCTTGGGGTAACTCTCACCAAGTAAGTGAAAGACCTGTATGACAAGAACTTTAACTCTTGGAAGAAAGAAATTGAAAAATATATCAAAAAATGGAAAGATCTTCCATGCTCATGGATAGGTAGAACCAACATAATAAAAATAGCAATCTTACCAAAAATAGCAATCAATACAACAAAATCCCTATCAAAATTTCAACAACAGAATGGGAAAAGATCTTCACCAACCAACCCCACATCTGACAGAGGGCTTATCTCCAAAATATATAAAGAACTCAAAAAACTAGACATCAATATACCAAACAATCCAATTAAAAATGGGCAAAAGATCTAAACAGAGAATTCTCAACAGAAGAATCTCAAATGGCTGAAAGACATTCAAGGAATTGCTCAACATTCTTAGTCATCAGGGAAATGCAAATCAAAATGACTCTGAGATACCATCTTACACCTGTCAGAGTGGCTAAGATCAAAAACACTAGACAGCTTATGTTGCAGAGGATGTGGAGCAAGGGGGACACTCCTATATTGTTGGTGGGAGTGAAAACTTGTACAGCCACTTTGGAAATCAGTATGGTGACTTCTCAGAAAATTGGGAATCAATCTACCTCAAGATACAATGATACCATTCTTGGGCATATACCCAAGGCATGTTCAATCATACCACAAGGACATTTGCTCAGCTATGTTCGTAGCAGCATTATTCATAATAACCAGAACCTGGAAACAACCTAGATGCCCCTCAGCTGAAGAATGGATAAAGAAAATGTGGTACATATACACAATGGAGTACTACTCAGCTATTTAAAAACAATGACATCATGAAATTTGCAGGCAAATGGATGGAACTAGAAAATATCATCCTGAGTGAGGTAACCCAGACTCAGAAGGACAAACATGGTATGTACTCACTCATGAGTGGATACTAGATGTAAAGCAAAGGATAACCAGACTACAGCCCACGGCTCCAGAGAAGCTAGTCAATGAGGAGGACTCTAAGAGGGACACATGGATCACCCTAGGAAGGGAAATAGATGAGATCTCCATGAGTAAACTGAGGGCATGGGGGGCAATAGAGGGTAGGGGTTGGGGAATGAGGTCATAAGGGAATAGGATGGTCAAGCTGGGGAAGGGACAAATTGGGAGAGCAATGAAAGAGATATCTTGATAGAGGGAGACATTGTGGGGTTAGGGAGAAACCTGGTGCTAGGGAGATTCCAGGGAATCCACAAGGATGACCCCAGCTTAGACTACTAGCAATAGTGGAGAGGGTGCCTGAACTGGCCTACCCCAGTAATCAGATTGGAGAATACTTTAACTGTCATCATAGAGACTTCATGCAGTTATAGATGGAAGCAAATGCAGAGATTCACAACCAAGCACCAGGCCAAGCTCTGGGAGTCCAGTCAGAGAAGGAAGAGGGATTATATGAGAAAGGGAAGTCAAGATCATGATGTCGAAATCTACAGAGATAACTGAACCAAGCTCCTGGGAACTCATAGACTTTAGACTGACAGCTGTGGAGCTTGCATGGGACCAGACTAGGCACTCTGCATATGGGAAAGAGTTGTGTAGCTTGGTCTGTTTGAGGGGCTCCTGGAAGTGGTATCAGGACCTACCCCTGGTGCATGAGGGGGCTTTCTGGAGCCCATTACCTATATATGCCCAGTCTTGATGCAGCGGGAAGGGGCTTGATCCTGCCTCAACTGAATGTACCAGGCTTTGCTGACTCCCCATGGGAAGCCTCACCTTTTTGGAGGAGGGGATAGGAGGTGGGTTGGGGGATGGGGGAAAGGCTGTGGGGGAGCAAAAGGAGGGAAGAGAGGGAAATTTGTGGTTGGTATGTAAAATGAATAAAAAAAATTAAATTAAAAAATTCATACTTTTGACAAGAATTTTAAAAGATTATTTTTCAGGCAAAATTATAAACACAGTAGTAGAAGTATACATAAACTTGCATAAAATAATGAAGAATTAAGAAAAGAGTTATCTGGTAGAAATATAAGATGATTTTAAAAGCATTTTAAAATGTTACCTTTAAGAGATAGTAGTATTTAAAGAGAAATGATGACAAGGTAGAAATGGATTGATAGAATATATGGCTATAAGAGCACAAAGAACAGTAGGTAGAAAGAGGAGTATTATGGCAACATCCTAACACAACATCAGGATCATTGAAGGTATATTTGGGGAAATAACAATTATAAACAATGAACACTTCAATAGCAATGAAAATTATAGTTAAGAAGCCAATTCAAGAAAGAAATGCAATAATAAAAATATTAGTATAATCAAATCAAAGTCTGAAATATAGAAGAAAATGAAAATCAGATGGCATAAGTAAAGCAAATAGTAATAATGCTGAAATCTGACTTTATAATCACTATAAGTTACATGTTTTGCCATGTCAATTTTCTGTTAATCTTAGTTTAACAAGATATTGGCTATGTACTTTAAAAGGAGGAGACTTTTATTTCACAGTTGAGATTATCAGGGGCATGACATTAGCATTGTCTCAGCCCTGATGAGGTTCTCGTGGCAGATGGCATTATGGTAAGAACATGGGTAAGAAAGAGAGATCACATGGTGAGATGGGAATCCAGAGAAAAATTCACAAATCAGTCTCATTCTTTTTTAGTAACCCCCTAAATAGAACCCTCCAGAGTCCAAGGAGGAGCATGTCAACACTGAGAGCAGTGCTTTCAGTAATTTCCCACTAATTCACATCTCTTAGGCCTCCTACATTTTAATATTATCACATTGAGGACCTTTCAATAGGTGAAACCTTGAGGGACCAACATCACACCCCAAGCAAACCACAGTGAACCCCTGCAGCATCAGAGTATACCTCTCCTTATAAGATCACATAGAGAGTTTACAACCATGGATAGTCTTATAGATTGGATTTATGTTATCCATGTTCTCTGATAACAAGGGAATGAAAAATCAATGTCAGAAAGATATCTGTGAAATTCTAAAATTTTAGAAGCTACATAATTCCTTGTCAAAGGGAGAAATCAAATGAGAAATTAGAAAATATTAGAAATGAAATTAAAACTTATTTGAATAGGACACACCAACATTTCTGAGACACCACTAAAACAGTACCTACTGGCAAAGGGAAGAGTGTGTGGCTGCCCATCTGGACTATATTATTAGAAAATAGCAAGTCAGTGACCTCAGTTGCATGCTGAGACTCTTTTAAAAAGAGAGCAAAGTAAACCCATGTAAGAGGCAGACAGGAAATAAAAACAGGAGTAGCAATCAATAAAACAGAAAGCACGTAAGTAAGAAAAATCAATAAATCCAAAGCTAGTTTTCAGAGTAATAAATTCAATAAAACACTATTCATACTTCTTAGGGGAAAAATGTATCTAGGATGAGTTGGGGAAAGAGTGGACGATGGATGTGATTAAAATAAACAAAATGCATGTATGAAGTTCAGAAATAATTAATAAAAATAGTTTTCTTAAGTGTGAGGAAACAGATAAATCACAAATGAGAGAAGTGACATCCCTGAGGAGTCTGTGAATATCATATGGGTGATAACACTTCTTAGAATTTTACCAACAAAACACAATTCATTTTGATTAAGAGGATAAAATCCTTTAAAGACAAATTTTAAATGCTAATGTGCAAAGAAATAATATCTCTAAAGTCTACTGTAGAAATTTAGTTTCTGCTAACAAAACAAAAGAACAAAACCTTTCTTCCAACCCAGATCTAGGAAGTTTTAATGGAGAAGTCAACCAACACTTTGGGAAGACAAGGCACCCAGGCTGTACAAAGGCTTTGAGAAATCAAAATAGAATGAAACCTTGCTCATAACCTGCTTTGGTTATGCTGCTAAATACAGCCTGGGTAGGGTGAACAGTAGATATTTATTTCCCAAAGTTCTGAAGGGTGGGAATTTGAATTCAAAGTGTCAGAAGGCACGTTTCATTCTGAAGTATCTCTTCTTGACTCCCCGCTTCCCTCTTCGCATATTTAGAGAAAAGAGCTATGAAATATCAGCTTCTGGATACCGCATGGCTGCTGTAGTTACTAATTAAAATTCCATCACCCCAACTTGGTGGAAGAGTTATTGGCAGCTGATGGCTGTTGATAGAGGGAGAGTCACTCTCTGTGGGGGACATGGCCACTGGTAGATTGCTCCTGTCCCTATGGATGTCCACTTACCCACGTACAATGGGCAACACTAATCAGACTCTGGAAAGTACTAATATAAACAAACAAACAAGAAAATAAATAAATAAATAAATAAATAATAAACACCCAAAGTTCAGAGTAAGAAAAGGTGAGAGCATTAGGGAGAGTTGGAGGGAGGTAGTAGTAGATGGCTATAATCCACAAACATTATATAAATGTATGAAATTTTCAAAACATAAAATAATACTTCAAAAACTTTAATCTTAAAAGCCTACAACTATTTTAGGTGATGTTTTACATTATAACTTTTAAATTATAACAGAACTACTTTCTGTTGCTAAAATTTATGTAAATGCACCCTCAACATTTTGTTTTATATAAATTATGTCTAAATGAGCACACGGAAAACTCATGACAAATCTCCTATGTGGAATGCTCTTTTACATTAAATTACATCATTTGGCCATCTCTGAGTACATTTCATTGATGGAGATCATACACATACACATGAACAATTAATGAAATTAAATTAATCAATGAAATTAAAACACAAACACATATACATGAACAATTTCATTTTTAAACAACAGAGATCATAACAAATAATTCCTTCCATCCAAAAGGCAGGTACCCATCTAAAACATCCAAATACTTTTATCCTACTATTTTCAGTGAGATTTCTGGTCAAAATTCATCATGTTTGATTATTTCATAACTTTCTGGATTTCATAAATTTTCATACATTGGAAGTATTATGATAACATAAATCTATACTTATTCCACATCTTTCTTCCTAATGGTTTCATTTCTTCCACTCAATAAATATCCCTGGTTGCTTACATTGATGATCTCCTGGGTAGTTTCACATCCTCTGTTTTACTCTGCCTCACCACATTGACCAGCAAAAGTGTTCGTCATTGTTACATGATTCTATTGCCAGGTAAACTAAAAGTCTTACTGCAATCTTCATCCAATTCTGAGTGACAAAATGGAGAGATATTAGCATAGAGAGTAGATTAGCTGTGCCTTTTAATGCAACACAAACTAAAAGAGCCAAAAATATCATCACAAAATATGTAAACAAGATTATAGAATGTGGTACAAAAGCCAGAAGAACACTAAAGTGACCGCTGAAGAGGATTAGGAACACAAACCAAGAACCAGGGGCTGAGAATGGGATCAACAAGATTAAGATTTTAGGATTAATACATCAATTACTGAACTCTTCAGAATCATGCACAGAAATGGAGAAGATCCATTTACAGGGATGAATTTTGATAAAGTAGCCTATATTAAAACAGTTTGTGGGTAATTGCCCCCAAGGTACTGTACCTGTCTGATGGAATACTTGTTCTTGCTTGCCTGAACCCACACAATTCCTGCTATTCTGAACCTGGAAGTCTTCATGTGAACAGAGAACTGGAATGAAGGAGAAGGTGTCGAGACATTTGAATTAAAAGTTGGAATATTTGAGTTAGCCAACCATCAGTGTTGAAGCCAGATTTTTTTTCCTCTTGAGTCTTGATTTTCACCCTACACCATAGCTTTTCTCACATCCTTGAATTATTCTCAGTAGTTCTTTGTAAGCCCTGCTCTTCATTCTTATTTGTCTGTTTTTCTGATTCAGATCTGTGCATATTTAAGAAGGTATTTGTAATGTTACCTGTCTCTGTCCTCACACTCTGCCAAGATCCTATCTTACAGCAGCATCAGTGGCAGTCACATACTAGTGAGATGCCTTATTTGGAAGACTTTGAGAGAGGGTTTGATAGAGGTTTGTCTTGGTTGCTAATATTATTAAACATGAAGCAGTGATGTTTACAACCTTTTCCAGGATCCACATGTACACATTTTAGGGAACAGGGTTGAGAGCCCTTGTTGAACCCAGCTTAGACAATGTCAGAATCAAGAGCTGCTCATGACCACTTCTCTTACTTTTAACAGACTTATCACTTGAGTAAAATGAAATCTTGAGCAAAGTGGGATAACTTGAATTAAGACAGGGAGAGAAACTATGATTTGTGAGACTGCATAGAATCTACAAAAGACAAGGAAACATATTTTTTCTGAATTCATTGTATAAAGCCCAACCCACTCCACAACATAACTGAAAACAGCTTAAAATTCCCTCTCCTACCTTTCTGATAGCATTACAAGTTTAGTTATTTTGCCATCCTATGAACTGTGTTTAGACTTCAACCCTATTATAGAATCCATCAGCTATTAGGCTGGATCCCAGAAGGACACTCCTTTGTGGGTGAGTTCTTGGTTGATGCCACCATTCTTAACTGAGTTTAAGCTGTCCTGACCTATCATGTGCTGTCCCTTGATCTTTGCACAAAAACAGACACACTTGACGTACTTACTTGATTGTAGTTCCCTCAGTAATTGCAGCCACTATGTTTGAGAAATGTACCTTTTAATCAAAGGAGAGATATTTGTATTAGTTAGAGTTACTATTACGGTGATGAAACACCATGAACAAAGGGTTTTGGGGAGGAAAGGGTTTACTCAGTTTATGCTTCCACATCACAGTTCATAATCAAAGCAAGTCAGGACAGGAACTCAAGCAGGGCAGGAGCCTGGAGATGGGAGCTGATTCAGAGGCCACGGAGGAGTGCTGCTTATTGGCTTGCTCCCCATGGCTTGCTCAGCCTGCTTTCTTATAGAACCCAGGGCCACCAGCCAGGGAGGACACCACCCACAATGGGCTGGGCCCTCCTCCATCAATGATTAATTTAAAAAATGCTCTAGAGCTGGATCTTATGGAAGTATTTTCTTAACTGAGGACCCCTCCTCTCAAATGACACTAACCTGTCTCAAGTTGACATAAAACTACCTAGCATAGTGCTGTTTCTTGTTCTTCTCCATACCCTTGAGCATGCTCAGTATTCCTAATGACTCTGTAGAACAAGATTTGGTATCACAGAGAACACAGATACATTGGGACGTGGAGGTCATGGTCAATATCCAGTGTGATTTATGGAGTGTTAGTCACAAGAGGTCCTGCCTCCATTGTAGTGAATTTGTATATAGTTTTATTGGATTATATAGATTTGTTTAATTGAGTGTATTGTGTATGCATGATGGGTATGGCACACTTGTGCCACTGCTGCTGTGGATGTCAGAGGGCAACTTTGTGGAGTCACTTCTCCACTTCCAGTTTTGCCTGGGTTCTGGAGAATCGAACTCAGAGTCTTGTGTGGGGAGGACTAAGTTGTTTCAACAGTCCTTATTTTATTCTTAAAAATAATAAGTCTATGCAATGATATACTGAACTAGAAAATATACTTGAAAGAATAAGTTTTTCTATATTTCATAGAGAAAAAAATGAAAGAAAAAGAAAATCCACCCAGGAAGACATAAAATTGTTCCTACTTCTTTTTTTTTTCTTTTTTCTTTTTCTTTTTTTTTTTTTTTTTTTTTTGTTTTGTTTTTTGAGACCAGGCTGGCCTCAAACTCACAGCCTCCTGAGTGCTGGGATTAAAGGTGTATGCCACCACTGCCCGGCTTGTTCTTACCTCTTAATCTTTCATATGAAATGATGCTGTTATGGAGTAACTCTGTTTTAAAAGAAGAGAATTGGGGAGACTCATGCAGAGAGAAGTATTTTACCTTCAAGAAGGTAAAGGAAACCACCGTTGAATCTAACATGATTTTTCTCATTTGTATCTAAATTAAACATCTGCAGTCTGGTGTGGACAGACAAACAGAACAGAGACGACTGTTGCAAAGCTCTCTTCTGCCATCTCCATTCCCCTGCTCTTTTTCTAGGAGCTATGGTGTTCTGATGTCACAGCACTCACAGATGGCCCCAGATGGAGTGTTGTGGAAGATATCTGAGTCTAAGTCTTGCCTGCCTCCTTGCCCCTCCCCTCCCTGAGGAAAACTGCAAAATGGAGCTTATGATTAGAGGATAGAATTCAAGACGATTATTCCAGCTTATGTTATTAATTAGGAGCACTTTACACACAAACAAGATGTGCAGAGGAGCCTGTTATTAACATAACAAAGACATCTTTTCAGTATCTGCCATTTTCACACACATTGGTTCCCAGTCATTCCCGGAAACAGTTAGCAAAATCCAATTGTTGAGTGCACACATGGTCAGAGCTTTCTCATTTCCCATCTTCGGTGTAGAGCATCCTGGAATGAGTTACTGAAGGGGAGTTTAAGAACAGGAGTATTGCTGGTTTGTACACTCGGGTGGAGTGCTTAACAGCTTGCAAAACACATGCATCCGTTGCCTCATTAATCTTCGCAGCCATATGAGACATATTACTAATATTATTGCCACTTTGCAAACATGAGAAAAGAAACCTAGCAAGCTTAAGCAACTTGCCAAGACTTCATGCTTATTAAACAGTGGGGCAGGGAGTACACATGGCATTTTTGATTGTTTGAGGGATTGTCTACAGCAAACAAAAACACAGCCAGCAAATTCCAAAATAGAAAAATACCAACCTATGATTAAGCACAGCCCTTTCAGAGTATAGTGGTCTACCTTTGTTAAGTGCCACACATCCTTTGCAGGTCTGCAAGCAGTGGGTGTTGTTTCTTAGATCATTGCTGCTCAGGTCTCATTCATCTACAGCTGTCATGTCATGTGTGTGACCAGTCGCCAGTAAGACAAGAGACCAAATGGAGACAAAGAATTTGTCAGAGTGACTTAGTTTCTGTTGAATATTTGTTTTAACAGGGACTTTTTTTTTAAATGTCGTTCTTAAAAGTTAATTGCCTTCTCCTTTGGGTCTGTTGAATTTATAGTGAAACACACCACAACACATCAGGGTGGGAGATGGCCCTGTTCTTGGTTTGCATGGGAAGCCCTACTTGATGAGAAGCTTTCTCTGCCCCTTTCTCCAGGACATTCTCAGCAGCTTCTCCAGAACCCTCCCATGTTGTTTTAGCATGGCATATCTCTGACGGCCTCTTTTGCATAGTTTTCTGAAGGAAATCTGGTTTGGATTAACATGCCCTTCAGAGTCTATAGTGCCAACTTCTAAAGCGAGGTTCCCATTGCTACACACTCACAGAAAAGGGGCACCATTTTTCCCTCTCCCCGCCCCCCACAGGATTTTCATGGCACAGAAGGCAGGCAATCTGTCATTCACTCCCTGTTTACGATCTTCAGAGCTAAAGCTGTGTTTGAGATGCTTGTCCATGTTCTTTCTGGTTATTGGAAGAATCCAGCTTCTTGAGTTATAGTACCGAAGCCCCTGGATTCTGTCCTGTAATGAATGCACTCAGTTTCTAGAGGCTGCTCTCAGGTGTGAGCCATGCAGCCACCTCCCAGTGTGGTTGGCTACACAGCCTGCTTTCTCCAAAACCAAAATAAGAGAGGAATTCTACAGTTTAATCTTCCTTTAAAGGCATAGTCTGATTAGATCATTCTTCCTCCAGAGGGTACTCTTCTTTCAGATGGACTCAAAGTTGACTGATTCATAGCCTCGTCTCTGCCTTAATTTCTTGGCATTTCCATCATTTCCAACTATATAAAAAAAGATAGGGTGTATACTGGGGTCAGTATTTAGGCCACATTTTAGAATTATGAGTAGCATCATGGTCAACACATGACCCAAGAACACAGAGGAAAAAATGCATTGGTCTTGCTGTCCTCTTCAAAGAATTCCCTGGGAATATTATTAACTAAATCTATAAAGTGCTCTTATAAAGAACTGTACTGGCTCTGGGCACTCTGCTCTCAGTTCCACAGAAGGAAGAAACATCTGTCTTCAGAGGCATTCAGACATCTCTAAAACCTTTCTGTAACAAATGTAGAGCCCTGGATGTAGCCTAATGTGGCTCTGGTACACTGCTGGGATTGTACACATTGCAGACAGAGATTCTGAGTGTGAACCTGTGACCGGGACATGGGGACTGAGGGCCAGATCAGGACAATCATGCTCTGCAGCTCACAGTGCAGACACAGAGTACAGCACATGGGAGCAACTGCTGCTGTCTCTTCAGGACAATTGCTCAGATATTTTCTTCTGAAACTAAGAAACAACAACCAGAATCCATACAAAAAATTAAAATAAGGTGCCACTAGCTGGAATTCATCACAGTTTTGTCACCAAGTAATAAAAGCGACAGAAACTTTTGAAATCTGAAAATGATGCTGAAGAAATTGAAAATCACAGTTAAACATTCTACTTGCTTTGTTAAAGACCAGTAAGCTTTAAACTGTTGCCTTAAAAACAAAACAAAACAAACCAACAAATAACAACAACAACAAAAACAGTACTCATGGTGGGTGGTGATTATATCCACAATAGAAAAATAGATCATTGGAAGTTAATGACTTTTGTCTTAAGACCATTCAGTTCTGTTCAATAAAAGGCACTAACATTCACAAAGTGCTTTAAAAAGAATATTTCATTATTTCATTGGTATTCTTTTACTTTTCAAAACTTAATCTTAAAGGTGTCAACTTTCTCACTGTGGTTTGTTTCATCAATTAGGTTGTCCTAATGGGGAAAAAGAGAATAGTGCTCAGTGCAAGTGGCAGAAACTCCAAGGCAGAAAGAAGAGGCCATCTTCACAAATGTGGTGGAGGAAAGTGTATAAACCCAACTCAGATAGATTAAAATATATCAACAATTTGTTCAGTTCATTAACATATGAGGCAAACAGTGAATGTTAGAACAGCTTCAAAGAGGAACTCAACGCATCATACATTTGTAGTCCTGTGGAGAATGTTGAAATAAAATTACAAATGAATACAAAACCAATTAAATGGTTTTAAAAACTAATATTCACAGACTCACCCTCAATTGTAAACATCGGAACAGTTTGTATTTTGTTGTTGTCATTGCTGTTGTTACTGTGTTGGGGATGGAATGTCACATATCACTCTACCACTGACCCACATCCCATCCCCACAGTTCGAATGCATGTGGGCAGAAACGATTGGTATCACTCTTAATTTTCTACAAAACTCACTAGTGTAGAATTGTGAAATGGCAAAGTTTAAAACAAAGTCATGCATCCTTTCAGGAGCAAGCAATCCTTGGGGACATTATTATTTTGTTGACATAATCTCTAGCAATCTCTGTGGCCCATTTAAGTCTCCTGCTTGAGTATTCAGAAAGCCCTCCTAAACACCAAGAAAGGAGTGCAAAAAGACTGCCCATTCCACAAGCCTGGAACAAACAGCATGCATTATTAACCTCAGGAGAGCTTTTGTCTGTTCACTGGTTTACATGCTTGCTGAGAAAGAGTTGAGTGGATACTGACTTTCTCTATCCCGAGTCTAAACAGTAGGCATTGGTGGTAAGTCACTGACTACTTTGAAATCTAAATCTTTTATTTCAAAAGGACAGCAAGAGTAAAGACATATCTCAGTTTCAAGTTAGAATAATGTAATCTACTTCCTAGGGTACAATAACTTTTAAACCTATTGAATAAATTCAATTTTTGAGCTGAATGACAAAACCTGAACTTCTCTGTGCTCTAATAATAAATTACTAATAAAAAGTGTTACTAATTAGTGAGAGGAATCCCTTAGCACTAATGTATATGATCACATGATCAAATTAGTCACAGCAATAGGCTGGGAGTATAAAGATCGGTTTATTTTTCCTAGGTTAGTGGTTTTACATATAATGGATTGAAACTGTCTGCCTGCTTTTAGAACGGACACCAGATCTGTTAGTCCAATTTAACCTGATTTTAGTATATCCTGCCCCAGATCACTGAATCTTGTAACTCAACCTTTCTTTTGCAAAGACAGCCTGCCTATTCCAGATTTGTTAACAGAAGGGACACTGTGGGAACATCTTGATAATTGAGACATCGTTAGTCTAATTACTTATATCACACCCCTGCTTCACCTTCGCCCTCCCCAATTTCTTGTAGAAGCATCTGCTAAATGTCAGTCGTTAAGATGTGTCAGACAGAATCCAGAGCTGCATAGCTGAATTTACTGGGAGGCAGCCAGTAAAGAGAAGAGGAAGAAAAATATTTCCCATGAATTCCCTTTTCTGTTGTCCTGTTAGTTGCCCTACAAAGTGAGAAAAGAGCCCAATAAAAATATAAAGTTAGGGTATTTATGGGAGAAAGAGAGAGAGAGAGAGAGAGAAAGAAAGAGAGAGAGAGAGAGAGAGAGAGAGAGAGAGAGAGAGAGAGAGAGAGAGAGAGAATATGGGAGTGAGTGTGGGTGAGATTTACCAGCCAAGCTGGGTAAAAGTGTACACATGCGGGAAAAAGCATGACATCATTGACAAGATTCATGTGCATGTTGATAAATTAATGACTCCCTAAATAGGGCAGAGAAAGGAGCACATAAAACTCAGCCCAGTACTTATGCCTTGATGGATCAGACCTTAAAACGTGGGTATTGAAGAAGATGCCTGTTCTCTGTATGCCTGTTTGGAGATAATATTGATCACTGCCTGGTCACGGAAAAATTATAAATAGTGTGTAAATTCGGAGGAGAGAAAAGCAACTGTAGATCTTCCTTCCAATAAGTCTCTTACAGAGCCCCATTATGTGTGGAATAGAGTTCTCACCAACAGTAACACAGCAACCCTGTCCTCATTTCATCCTTCAAGGGGCTACTTAACAGGAGCAATTGCTGTATCAGGGTCCATGAAGGCTTAAATAATTCAGGGAAGAAAGATGTATCTGCTTCAACACTGCTACCCCACTTTGCAAAGAACTGTGCCATTTGCAATCTTTCATATGTATGTTCAGTGTCCTGGAGTACTCATTCTCAAGGTAGACTTTCCCAGGCTGACATAATTCCACTTCAGATCTACTATATTAGAACAGCCAAAGAAGACAGTTGAGTTTTTTGTTTATTCGTTGTTTTTGTTGTGTGTTTGTTTTGTTTTGTTTAGGGGAATAGCTGACTCTCAAACCTACATTAGGGAAGACTCATCCATTTCTGCAGCTGCCAAAACTATATGATCAGTCTTTCCTAGGGAACAGGAATTAAACCTAGGAATGAGCACATAAAATAGGTAGGAAATCAGTAACAATTTAAAAAAAAAAACAGCTTAATGACACTTCCTCATTATCATATAGAAAGACCAAGGAAAAACAACTAAGTCCTCCATTACCATCTACTGAAACAAAGCATTCAGCTTACCATGTGTCTTTCCTCCAGAATAGGCAGTGAGGGCAAACACTGCTGTGGTCTTCCAGTATTCTTTGAGCCTATGACAATCTGAGGCACTCAGTGTGGGCCTCAATATTTACTGCATGAGGAACTTAGAGTCTGTAACCTCTCTGACTTTGACATAATCCTTTGGGGTCTTCATATACCACAGATTTCCCTCTGAATGCTGCACTGCTCTAATTAATGACTGCAGTACAAATGCCTTTGGGTTTCCTCCTTCCATCCCCATCACAAAGGCCTCATAGGAGTTTGCTCTACTCCACAGAGCCCATTCCACTGTTTTGAAAGTCCATTCTGCCTCTGTATTCTTTAGTGGGAGAAGCGTTCCACAAACTAATAATTCTGTACTCTAAAATCTGAATTTTTTTTTCAGGAGTCAGTAATAAAATGAAATGGGGTAAAACTAAAATGGAAAAGTAAACTTGCTCTCCGTTTCTCTCCCTTTGATATATCTTTTTACAAAACAAAGCAAAACAAAAACCCTCTGAATATATATATTAGGGCCATGGAATCATTCACTCTGCTCTTCCCACTGTAGCAGACATTAACCAAAACGGAAGTTTTTCTCACTGCTCTGGTTCCTGTAATTTACCATTTGGCTCAGGCTTTGGCTGAAACTGCTCTGAATTATTAAAGTGAACACCGTGTTTTTCTTTCTCTGAAAATTTTACAACATTTAATAAAAGAAACATACTTGTTCTCTTAATGATATTTATTGGACAACTATCCCCAGGGACTGGGTATCTAAGTTATACAAGACGTAGTGTCTGGACACTTTGCCAAGGAGTGGATACAGATGTTGCACAAAAAATACCAGTGGAAATATTGATACATTTCTGAGGGTGCAAAGAAAGGATCTCAATATTTGTTTTTTGACTCATGAAAGATTACTGAAAACTAAGCTCCAAGTGGAGATTTGCAAGGACGTATGTGCTGGAGGTGATTGAGAAATGATAAAGCAAATCAGGTAAGAGCATCAAACGTGAAGCTAAAACACAGGAAGATTGTGTACAAACTCAAGTCTGACTCAGCTAGAAAGCAAGCATGGAAGGGGGTTGAATGAGATGGGAAGGTAGAATGGGAGGATCATGAACAACAGGTAAAGATAGAGGAACTGATAGCAACAGAGTTTATGAATGGGCCCAGGTATTATTAAGCAAGTGGTAAAAGTGGGATAATCCAGGATGAGAAAAAGCCACTGCTGTTTCCTTTGTGGATTAAAGACAAATGGCTAGTCATGTGGGATTAGAAACAGACTTCAGCTATAGCTGTAAATGATGCATAATGCATGTGTGTTGTCATAAGCATACAAACTGGTACTAAAAAGAGTGAATCAATCAATCAGCTTTCCATAACTAAGTCCAAAGTTAAAGAAAATATATACTAGAACACAAACTTTACTTTTCATTTATCATTTTGGCAAGGTTATAGTGCTTGGTCAAAACTATTTTGGAAACAATATAAGAGAAGTACAATGCGTGAACTTCCAATAAAAGTGCAAATACACACAAACTTATAGAGATGTTAAAAAAATTTATGAAAATACTGTTATGTAACTGTTATGTCCTTTGGATACATCTGGGAATATATCCAAAGTTAGTGACCATATATGCATGCTAATATATGAATAATGCACAGAAAATTCATTTTAGTGCTATTTATAATATTATGAAGACTAGAAACAATTGGAATGTTCATTATTACAAGACATACTCAATATAGTATAGACATTTACTATGGTTTTCCTAAACAATTATTAAAATATATATTCAAATGTATACTCAGATCTATGCCAATATTTACTAAATATATTAATTTAATAACTTTGCTTGGCAGAAGTCAGGGAAGTTTTAGTTCATTATTTATATTTCTATGGCTTAAACTTTCACCATTAGCATGTATTATGAAAACAACAAAGTTGTTTTGATTTGGAAAGAAAATCAGGTCATGATCATGAAGGTTTCACGAAAATTAGATACTATGTTTTAAAAGGCTGACACAACCTTATGTCCATTAAACATATTGGGTAAAACATATTGGGTTTCAATCTCAAAGATCATATTTATGGAAAGATCTTAAGGCTTATAGAATACAATAAAATTTAACTTTATTACTAGTATTGAGTTAGAAGATACATGATAGATGGATGGACGGATGGATGGATGGATGGATGGATGGATGGATGGATGGATGGACATGTAGAGACAGAAATGCTCAAGAATGAAAGTGAACGAATCATTTCATCAAGAAACAATGTGACCATTATCTTAGAGTTTTTGTTGTGCTATTTTATAGCTCAGTACTAGACCAGTCACGAAATAGCAAGTGCTACTAGATTAACATTGGATTAAACTACACTTCAGCTTCTATAGTTTAGCCACAGAATAGGAGAGAATGTTGGTAATCGTGAGGGGACTAGAAGGACATAAGTAACGTCTCAGCTGTGTCTGAACTGCCTGCTTCTCTGCCCTGTGCTGTCAGCATTTTTTCAAAATTGCCAACAAGAAGGAATTCCTTTGACTGGGTTTATGTCACACATAGCTTCTTCTTTCTCTAATTTTCTCCGGCTCCATCTACCAGATTTTAAATACCACTTTATAGAAAGCAAATGTTAAAATAGAAGAATAGATGGAGAATCAAAGCCAAAGCCATGGCCCTGGCTTAGCTTGTCTTCGATTGTAATTTTTAAAATTTTATTTGTTGCTCTCCAGCTTTATTTGGAAGAAGTGTCAGTGCTCAGGAACAACTGCAAAGTCAGTGGGTAGTCTGCAGAATCATGAAGTTTCAGGTGCCTTATTAAGCAGCTATATGCAACTTATAAGTTTCTGCTTGAAAACTTGACATTCAATTGTATTAATTATAGTGTGAAGCAACAATGTGTTCAGGTAGCTTGATGGTCTCTACTATATTTTAAAATTTAAATAAGGAAGTTCATAGTTTAAGAAAAATTAAAATTATCATGTTAGTATAAAATGCATATTAAAATTACACATTAAACATAAACAGTGAAATAGTTTTGTCTTTTTCTAACTTAGCTCAGTTGTGATACTAAATGATATTTTTGCAATGCCAGTTTTTAATGTTCTGCTTTTCTTTTATTTTAGTGAAAGAAGAAACATTAGTGAGCCAATCTTATCTGCTCCGCTATATCCATTCCTGCTCTAAAATTTTCTGATTTTATAGCTCTGTTTCAAAGTAGTTTTATTTCTGCATATAGTTATTACTTGATGCAAAAGAAAACTTGCATCATAATTTTTTAGATTTGTTCATTATATATATGCATCACATGTGTGCCTGGTGTCCAGAAAGATCAGAAGAGGAATCTGATTCCCTGGAACTGGAGTTATGGATGGTTGTGAGCCATCATATTGAATGGAGCTATGTCTCCAGCCTCTTGCATCATAAGTTCACCCCCTTGAACACCGGGCTGATACATAGTGGATGTCCATGTAGTTCTACTTCCAGGATGAATGGAGAGGAAACATGACTTTCTTAACTAGAGGCATCCAAGCTGACCAGTGGGAAGATAATACCAGCCTCCCTAATAAAAGACGATGATCAGTTAATGGGTATCTGTCAGCTTTTTAATATTCCATCTGTGCTGGTTTATTTTCTAACTAAATAACTCACATTTGTACTAAATTAATGCTCAGAATTTAGTGATTGAGAAAAGAAACAAAAGTCTTAATATGATCCTTTTGACTGCAGAACTCAGAATCCATAGACTTGACCCTTCCCTGAAAGCATGGATTGCTTCTATTTCTATTATGCACAGGAAATCACAAGGAACAGCATAGGAGTGCACATCACAGAGAATCCAAGAGCACAGATGGCACCCATAATTCCTATATACAGTAAAAAATGTAATCTGTGACTAATGGCCACTAAACCACTGAGAGGAACAAAGGATTATCTGGGTACCCCTACAGAGTCCTTAGCACTCTGCTTGAAAACTTGACATTCAATTGTATTAATTATAGTGTGAAGCAATGATGTGTTCAGGTAGCTTGATGGTCACTAGTATATTTTAAAATTTAAATAAGCCAGAAATAGAATGTAGTAGTAGCTGTTTCTTTTTTTCCAAATCTGCCATTCCTTTATACAGAGATAGAATTATTTTCTAAAAAATATTGTCTTTTATTTCATTGAGCCAGAAATCCCCAGAAAGCCAGCCATACATGCCCTGATCTCAGGAGGGCTTGGTGCTTCTGGTACTTGAATGCTCTTCTCTACCTTATCCCACCAAGATCTCATCATCAGCTCATGAAATTCAGTTCCTGAAAAAGAATCGGTCAGGATGTACAGGGAAGGTGGATAGCACCATTTAGTAATGTCTTCTGTACTATCAAAGACAACCCCAGCACTGAAATGATTTTGACCAAAGCTTGATCTTTTAGAGCAATGAGCCAGGACCTGGAGTTTCAGAGATGACCCATTGGAAAATGAGTGTGCGAAGTTGTGTGCAAAGGCTTAGCTACATATTATTTACTGAGAGGCATTGTTGCTTTATTTTATTTTATTTTATTGAGATGATTGGGATCCTAAAAAGAAAAGCAATAAAAGAGCAAGTGAAGGAAGAGGTAGATTCCAAGGCCTGAGCACCCCGGTTAGGTCTGGCTCTTTCACTGTTGGTCTCGGAAGTGTTTTCCACCTCCTTGCTCTTAGACTTTCCGATAAGGAAGGCAATGAAAGCATATGATTCAAAGGGTTTTGCAGACTAGCAAAATGAAAATACAGGAAGCACTTGGAAAAATGCCTGGCATATAGTAAATGCTGCTTGAAGGCAGATAGTATTACTGTGAGATTAGGCGAGGTACTTGGAACAGAGTCTTTAACTCTTTGCCTCCAGCTATGACCAGAAATGGAGATTTCATTTTTTTTCAGATATAATAGAAATGAGGCGAAACAATATTTTTTTTAGAAAATAATTCTATCTCTGTATAAAGGAATGGCAGATTTGAAAAAAAAAAAAAACAGCTACTACTACATTCTATAAAAACACTGATTTTTTTTAAAGTGGATTTTAACCAAGAAATGTAGAACAATTTCCAACAATTTGTGCAATCAAGGGGGGAAAAGACAGAGCTGGTTTTAATTATCTGAAATTCAAAAGAAAATTTCTGCTGTCAGATCAGCAAGGAAAGCCCACAGAAAGCACAGACTAGCTTAGAGACATAACAAGATGCAAGGGATGAAGGATGAGAGAAGGGAAACTTCTTAGAGACACTGTCAAAACAACTGGAGTGAAAAACACCAATGTTCTTTGGCCACAATAAGGAAAATGGAATCCACAACATTCCAGATAAACCTGAGAAAGTCTTCATAAGACAAAGAGAACAGAAGGACTGTAACAGGAAATGAGAAAAAATAAATAGGATACCAGTCATACCTAATTAAGCAAAGGACAATGTAATCCCAAAGTAACACTAAACTAGTAAATGATGTTTATTAGCTAAGAATCAAGTAAGAAAATTTTTTGTGAAAATGGAGCTGTACTAACATAGGCTGATGCTAGTTTTATGAAAATAAACCAACACTTAAATTTTTCTTATAGTTAGGAGCAAAAAAGAGAAGAATTTATATATACTCAAAAGAAGCATACTAACCCACCAATAGTAAAGGGTAAAAACAGGAAATATGGCTGTATTCACTCTAGCCTCCTGAAGCAAAAATGTGCGAACATAAAGAAAGCAAATTCAGTGGGCAGAAAGATGCAACTAAATATGAAAATAATTGAAAAAATATTAAAAATCCAGCAAGGAGGTGAGCACTTTAGTACAGCTGCTCTAGCTACTTTAAGTGTCTGTTGATAAATCAAAACTACTCAAGACTACATTGCTTGTTAGGGAAAGAAGTTTATTCTTGGCCTACATGCTGAAAAACCCAAGAACATAAGGTTCTTTGGTCAACCTGATAGCCAGGCTCTTTGGTGACTCTCAGTGCATCCAGAAGACCCAAATGGAATGAGGCAGCTGAGATTGTCTTCTTAAACAAAACAGTCTCCTTACAACAAACCC
Organism: Peromyscus eremicus; assembly: GCF_949786415.1. Lineage (NCBI taxonomy): Eukaryota > Metazoa > Chordata > Mammalia > Rodentia > Cricetidae > Peromyscus > Peromyscus eremicus. The sequence continues at coordinate 47,985,154 of NC_081418.1, forward strand.
ATTCATAGAAGAAAGACATTAATCCTGTTTACCGGCCAAATCACCTCTATTTAAATTAAGGTTTATTTAAAAATTAGTGCACAAGGTATTAGATGCTGTTATGGAATGTTTTAACAAAGCATGTTTTAGTAGATTCCCTACCCCACCCCCAGACACTTCCACTCCAGCTCCCTAGGTCCCCTTACAACTTCTCCCCCAAGTCCCATGTTCATGCTCCTTGTGTCCTTTTGCTCTCTCCCTGCCCTTCCTCAACATCTATTCTCACCCTCTGTTGGTCTCCTTTTTAGTTTAAGGCTTTATTCACACTTACATCCATGAATGTATGTGTGTATGTATGTATGTATGTATGTATGTATATATGTATGTATGTATATGTGTGTGTGTGGATTGCAGCTTAAAAGACACATATAAGAAAGAACATGTAGTATTTAATTTACTAAGCCTGGGCTACCTTGCTCAATTTTTCTGCCTCCATCAATAATTCATAATTTTATTTTATTTTCAATAGAATTTAATTCCACTGTGAATAGTTTGACGTTTATGTTGTCCAGTCATATGTTGGTGAATATTTATAATGATTCAAATTCCTAGTTACTGTGAATAGAGCAGCCACAAGCATGGATATGCAAGTATGTCTGTAGTAGGATACAAAATGGTATACCCAGGAGTGGTGTAGCTGGATCATCTGTAGTTCTATTTCTGTGCTTGTGAGAATGTTCCAGACTCTTTTTCAAAGTGACTGTACTACTTTACACTCCGGCCAGCAGGGTGGAAAGTCCCCTTCCCCACATCCTCTTTGGCATGTACCATCACTGGTATTCTTGAGGATGGCCGCTCTGACAGGGGTGGGATGGAATTGTAAAATGGTTTTAATATGCATTTCATAGCTGGTAAGGATGCTGAGCGCTTTTTAAAAATATCCATTGGCCATTTGTGTTTCTTCTTTTGAGAATTATCTGTCCAGTTCTTTAGCCCATTTGATGACTGGCAGTTTGTCTCCCAATGCCAACACACTGGCAGTCAAATTTCAACCTGAGTTTCAAAGGAGAAAAACCACAGTACCAAGAGGATGCTATTTTAACCACATCAATTTGTATACTAGCAAATGCATCTATATAACCCAGGATAATTGGTCCTGGATTTTGATTTAACCACGGCACAACCTTTTCTTACTAGTAACTCTGCTTTACAGAGAAAGGCCAAAAAGTCTCAGCCCAGCACAAAGAACTAAGGGCAGCTAAGGAAAGCTGAGAGCAGGAGAAATTGTCTTCCTCAGGGAAGGGCACACCAACTGGTTATCCAAAGCAGATGCCTTGAAAGTATGCATACAATTAACATTGTAGCGACGGAGCAAGTTACATAGGGATATATACATATGTGTGTGTGTAAATTATATGCATTATATATATGCATATACATAAAAGAAATATTGTAGTTATTTCTTTACAAACAAAGCTTGATGAACAAAGTAATGATTATCATGAGTGAGAGTGAATGAATAACTTGGAAAATAATTCTAGATTACATCAAGCCTTAAAAAATACTCTAGAATAATAAAGTAACTCCTAAATAACTCTTGTCATTTTTCCTTTTATTCAAAATAGATTTTTTTCACATATTATATCTTGATTATGGTTTCTCCTTCCTCTACTCCCAGTCTCTCCCCCACCCCCACCACTTCACCTCCCATCCAGATCTACCTTTTCTCATTAGAAAACAAATAGGCGTCTAAGGGATAATAATAAAATAAGCCAGGCAGTGGTGGCTCACACCTTTAATCTCAGCACTTGGGAGGCAGAGCCAGGCGAATCTCTGTGAGTTCGGAGCCAGCCTGGTCTACAGAGCAAGATCCAGGACAGTCACCAAAACTATACAGATAAACCCTGTCTCGAAAATCCTAATAGTAATAATAATAATAATAATAATAATAATAATAATAATAATAAACAACTAACACCTTGAAATAGGAAAAAACAGAAGGAAAAGAGTCCCCAAAAGGCATAAGACACAAGTATAGAAACAGGGACACTCATTTGCACACTCCGGAATCCCATAAAAACACTAAGTTGGAAGACATTATATAGGAAGAACTTGTAGAGTTAAAAGAGAGAAAAATATGTAAATAAGAGAAAATTAAAATAAAAATGAGATAATTTATTTTAAAGCCTTGGCATGACATTATGAAACAAAGAACCACCAAATATGCTGGGTTTATTTTTTTTTTTGGCTGTCTACTGCTGGGCATACAGCCCACCCTTAAGATTAGTTTATTTTCCCAGTGAGACTCCCTTGGAGAAAACTAAATTTTCACTTGTAAGTAGTTATCAGTTGGAAGTAACTTCTGGGTTAGGGATGAGGGCATGTGTCCACTTCTCCTTTCAGCTCTAAGACTCCATCTGGTGTAAACTCACGCAGTGCCTGTTCATGCTGCCTCTGTCTCTGTGAGTTCCTATGTGCCTCAGACCTGTTTTGTTTAGAAGGTCTTGTTTCTTTGGTGTCTTTCATCCCCTCTGGCTCTTACCCTCTTTCTGGTTCTTCCACAGGGTTCCCTTATCCCTGAGGGGAAGGATTTGATGGAGACATCCCATTCAGGGCTGAGTGTTCCAAGGTCTCTCATTCTCTGTATAATATTTGGCTGTCTGGCCCTCTTCCATTGCAGGAGGAGATTTCTCTGATAATGGCTAAGCAAAGCACTCATCTATGAGGATAACAGAATGTCATTAGGAATCATTTATTGCTACACTCTTTTAGTAGAATAGTAGTATTTGATTTTAGCCTAGGTCCCTGGGCTATCTAGTTTCCGGTTCTTGGTCACCTAACTCTGGTAATAATACCATCAAGATCCAAATTATAACTGACGGTATGCCTGGATGAGGGGGAAAAATGTGTCCTTCTGTCTTATGCTCAGGAGAGAGCATCTCTCTGACCAGCTCCCAGGCTTCTTGCAGCCTCGCCTTGGGAATTAGCCAGCTCTTCCTGCAGTGTCTCCTCATCTCCTGCCAGCCCAGTGATTGATTATACATCTTCATTATCTAGGCAGTTTCTGCACAGAATGTGGAATGGACTCAGGAGCCAAAGCAGGAAGTAGGAAAACAAAATTGTGATTTGGGACACGATGTGATTTAGGGTAGGAGCTGTGTTTTAAACAGCAACATGCTAAATTCTATGGTAATCCTACTTGACTGTCAGAGGGTGCATGTGTGTGTGTGTGTGTGTGTGTGTGTGTGTGTGTGTGTGTGTGTGTGTTCTTTCACACTGAAATGAGAATGCCCTTGAACTCCAGAAATATTCTTTGCAGAGAGAAATAAGGAACCAAGATACCCTTTCCTCACTGACATCCCCCTCCAAAAAATAAGTAGTGTCATTAACATATAAAGATTTACTTTCTGTATCTTGGAATATTAAAACTCTGGTGGTGGGGGGCAACACTCAGGTCACTCAGGTCTAGTCAACATGGACACTAAGACCTCGTCATGAAACAGATTGTTTTATTATCATAGAACTATAAGAAACTGTTGTTATATAAAATGATTTACCACCCTAGTCATAGGTTTGTAGCGGTCATTCACCCACTCAAGGCAACCCTTGATCTACTAAGAAAATGGCTGTAACAAAGGGGGAACAGGCTGTGAAAGGGAAGAAGGCTGGGGCTCCACTACTCTTCCCTAGAAATATTAACTGCGAAAGTGGAAGAGAATTAGTTCAGGATGTGTTAGTGGAAGAAAAAAATGTATAGAAAGCAAGAATAAAATTGAGAGATGGGAGTTACCGCAGGTTGATATTATTCTGTTATTCTGTTGCTTTAGTTTCGAAGGAATGTCATTTCAAAAAAAAAAGTAGGAAAATGAGCAATGAGTTGAAGAAATCTCATCAGGTTGGCAAACTCTGGCTCTCTGGGACCTTCTCCTTTGCTCTATTTTGTGTACCCTTGTCTTTCCCTTAGAGATAATCTGCCAACAAATTCACTGGTGGCCCAAAACTTCCATTTAAGTAAAGTATATGACTATGTGCAAGCATTTGTTTCACAGTAAACCAAAGTTCCAGAGTACTTTTATGCAAATTGTTTAAAAGAGAAGTCTTCCCAATCAAGCTGTAAATGTCATTATTTTAGCTAAATTGCAAGATAGTTTAGCTTTGTTAAATATTTCAGAATATTCATTTACACTGTGAAGATGTGTATTTGCCAAGACGTCTTCTGATTGGTTTAATAAAGAGCTGAATGGCCAATAGTTAGGCAGGAAGAGGTTAGGTGGGACTTCTGGGGACAGAGAGGACTCTGGGAAGAAAAGAGATGGAAATGCCAGGAGATGCAGAGCAAGCAGGATGTTCAAGAGGAGAGGTAACAGCCACAAGGCATGTGGCAGAACATATTTAAGTTATAAGAACTAGTTAGAAACAAGTCTAAACTATAGGCCGAGTTTTCATAATTAATAAAAAGTCTCTCTGTCATTATTTAGGAGCTGGCTGGAGGAACAGAGAAAGACTCATTACAGTTAAATGTCATTATTTTGGATTGAGTTCATCACAATCATTTAAACATTTAATTTTGAAATTTTTCATTTAAGCTACTCTCAAAATTCTGTCATATATAAATTTGGTAACCATGTTTTGTAAGCATTTAGTCATGCCATTGATATATTATGAAAAGAACAAGAAAAATAGAAATCAACAATGTTGTGTTACAAATGCCCCAGTATAAAGGAAGTAGAAAGTGATAAATATCTCTGGAGTGGCTGTTTGATAATCTGCTGAACCACCCAGATTATTTTTCAGTGTATCATTGACCACAAAGTAAGAGAAACTTTTGTCTCAATAACATAAGAAGCCATTACACCCTACATGCCATCCCTATCTTTAAATGGCAGTATATTTTAATGTATTATTAATCAGTAAGTCCAAAGCCCTTCCTCCAGTAGCTTTTCTATAGGCTCAAAAAAAAGTAGTTAATAATGCATCCTTGGGTATTCCAGGGAATCCATGCCAGTGTACTTGGGGCATTTTCTCCAATGAAAAGCCATGAAGATGTTCCCCAGGGTGCTGATTTTTTAATATTGTACATTTTTTGACAGATGTACCATGACCATTTCATAAGCTTCATAATTCCATGTACCTACTTTGTGCATATTCGATGTTCTGGAACTCTGTCATTATGTTGAATAACATTACAGTGTTGGGAACCAGACAATAGACTAAGTGTGGGCTTTGCATAGAAACAGCTTGAGTTTCTCAATAATGCCAAAACAATTTGGTATTGGAAAGGCAATTTGTCTCTTCCAACTGCCCTTATGCTAACTGGTCTTACTGGCTTGACTATTCAAAAACATTAATTCAGCATCTTACACCCATTAGCTCATTTAAAATCTGTGAGTCCTCTTACATATAAAGGTTTAAAAATGCTTCCTGCTAAAAATTGTGGGTTTGAATATCGTACTTGAAACCTTAACCTTAGTTTTAGCAAATCTAGATGTGGACAAGTCCTCATTCTACAGTTTATGATTTCATTGATTTTAATCACATATATTTTAGCAACTTCAGTCGGCCTGTTACTAGGCATTAACCTTCGCTCTCCCTTCCCTGGATCTTTCCCAGGTTTGCTGCACATTTCTCAGGTAGGTTGACAAGGTGTTCCTAAAGCCTTCTCACAGCGAGGACACACTGATGACTCTGTCCTCTGTAGCTCAGCGACACCAGGGGAATGCTTTCACTGCAGTTCCTTCAGATTCCACAGGATGGTGGCCTTGTCTCCACAAACCAGATTTCAAGTCCTGTGCTAGGGCTTTACTGGCCTCAATTTCTAGCTTGGCTCTCAGAGCAGCTGCCAACCTGTCAAAGTCCCTTGAAACAGAGGAGCTTCTAGGCGTGGGCCCCTCCACCACCTGTGGCTGTGATGCAGGCATTTTGAGTTGCCAGGTGCTCACAGTGAGCAGCAGAATATCCAAAGACTTTTTTAAAAAAAATTTATAGAAGTGTGTGTTTTTTAATTTTAATTTTCTATTGGTTTACTTTAGCCCAATTGAAATTTTGAGGACAGTAGATAAAAATTCACAGTGATAACTTAAGTAATAAATCATACTCTATTCTGTTTATCGTCCTCTACTCTTAATTATTTATCTCATTAAGAGCATTGTTTTCCAATATAGAAGCCAACGCGTGGATTCTGATTACCCAAAGCCAATTCAAAATTGATACCTGTGTCAAGTGTCAAAGACATGAGAGATTTCAAAAATCCAATACCAAAAGGGTAGTGTAAAAAGTTAAGTATGCTTTGATGTACACAAAGATCCTTTAGTATATTAAGTTGAAATGTGTTATTAAATTTGATTTCATTTGTTATTTCTTAATAGTATTTACCAGAAATTTTGAAATTGTATGAAATTTGTTTTTCTGGTTCACATAATAGTTCCATTGTACTGTGCTTTTGTTGAAGAAAGCTAAATGATGCTCATTAAGCACCAAGAGAGAGATCTAGTATTTCAGTGCAACATTTTTTTTTTCAGAAACTCCACTTAGCAGGCTGCTTTTCAAACTTTCCTTAGAATCTGGATCCTAGGGAAGCAGTTGAGACTTTGATGTGACTATGGCATGGGTGGATCTTACAGGGTCCTAAAGAAGAGCTAAGAAATTGTGTTTGGCTGTCAGAATACTAGGTGGTTAAGTGATGTATGATCCATTCCTACAGATGTGTTGATTTTAAAAATACTACATATTGTTATTTTGTACTTATTCATTGTTTCTTTTTCTTTTCCTGTTCAATTCCATTATATGAGACAGGTGTGGTCAATAGAGAGAGTCTTAACAAAATTGGACTGAGGAGCATCACCCTGAGTCATAGTCTAGAACTGTCCTGAGGTACCAGAATGCAGTACACTCAATGTTATAATCAGCACGTGAAAGCCAGCTAACTGAATGCAAGCTATATGGCCCAGATATACATTTATCTAAATGATGTAAAAATTCTAAGCAGTATTTGACTCTTCTGGAGGTATTAGTTGTGCAAGCAACTATAAAATCACACACAGATGGGGCACTTTAGACTGGAGAGCCAGCAGGTTCTTCCCTCCACTACTTAAATGCATCATTTTTACTTTTTTGGTTTTGGTTTTTCGAGACAGGGTTTCTCCGTGTAGCTTTGTGCCGCCTTTCCTGGATCTCGCTCTATAGACCAGGCTGGCCTTGAACTCACAAAGATCCGCCTGCCTCTACCTCCCGAGTGCTGGGATTAAAGGCCTGCACCACCACCGACGGGCTATTTATTTTTTTTTTAAATGACAAATCATTGTCTGAACTAGACATGCTGTTTTAGGTGTGAAAACGGGCCACTAACATGCATTAATTTAAAGTAACCAGCCAACTTTGGCAGACTTTGGTGGGCCGGTCGGGGCACATATGGTGAATACCTAGAGAAGATGACGCTGCAGTTCATAAAAGAATTAAAATTTAAGAGATTGATTGAGTTACCACCTCACCTAACCATTTGCCTATGGCTCTTCTCCCCCCTTTCATGTGTACTTACCCTATGTTGTATGTTAGAAATAAAACAGCAGAGAAAAGAGAGTCATCAGCTCTCCCACTGCAGAACACTCTTTATGATTTCCACTTGACTATTGCAAATAAGAAATTAATATCCATATAAAAGGCCATGTGCTAATTTCATCTTTAACTTCTTCTAAAAACAGATTTACTTTTACACATGAAGGACTTGTACATGTGGGTGCTTGTAGGGGCCAGAAGACGGTTTTGGATACCCTGGAGCCAGAGATCCAAGAGGCTGTGAGCCCCCCATGTGAGTGCTGGGAAGAGCAGGAAGTTCTCCCTTAGCTTGGGAGCCATCTCTCCAGCCCCTCCTGCAAAACTTCTGTTCACCTTGCTTTGTGATCAGGCTCCCTGCCCTGTTTTGTGAAGCTGGCACCACTGTGACTGAGTATGTGATCAACTGCTGGAAACTTCCCAAAGATTATTTAACATTAAAGCCTTTGAAAATGATTGAACTTCTGAATGACTGTAAATTCTCACCACTTGAAAGAATCCTGGTTTAGAAACTACATGTGGCTTAACTTAAACTAGGAATTTTATGTGTCCCTTGGCATGTAAGCTCTTCAAGGACATTTTATCTGGTTTGTTTAATGCTCTACCCCAAGACTTAGAAGAGTACCTGGCATACACTGTATAAGCCAAAACAAACAAACAAATAAATAAATTATAATATTAGATTAAATTGATCATTAAGCCTAGACTCTAAGAATTGTGCTTCATGGCTACTGCACATGTTTGGATTAGGTGAATGCACAGACCTTTCAGGATTTGTGAAATGTAGTCATAGAGAAGCCTTGGCCTCACATCCGTTTTCTCTATAGACAGGTTGGATGTCTGGAATTGCTCCCATCAAAGTGGATAGCCTGGTTTCTGTGAGAATAATGGTGCTGAGGTTTATGCAGTAGCATTAAATTACCCAAGACAAGAAAAGCATGAACACCACAATGAGAGTCACAGCAAAATCAGTAGTGTGGCAGGAACAGTCTCACTGGCAGAAGCTTGGGGTATGGAGTGTTTGCTTCCTAGAACTCTAATAAGGGGATAGCCTAACAAAGTCCCACTTAATTTGCATAGGTAAGAAGATCTGGGTTTGGTGAACACAGGAATGGCATAAATGGCTCTATTACCAAATGGAGTGATTAGTTAACTGAACTAGGAATGCAGAGGCACAAACCCCAGCTGTGTCAGGTAAGGGGCACATCCCATAATAACAGGGTCATGGAGTTCAAAACAGTAAGCAACAGAAATTAAGAAGCAGTTACAGGAGAAGATTAACAGTATAGCAGAACTCCCTGAAACTTTGATCTTAGACTGCTCAACTCTCCTAACTGTCAGAAATGAATGTATGTTGTTTAAACCACCAAGACTACAGTAATTTATTACAGCAGCCTGCTCACAGCCAGCAACGTAGGTCACCCTTTGTTCTTTGAGACAGCCAAAGTAGGGGGGTGGGTGACACAGTCACTTGACAATATGTCAGAATGCTATTCAAAGAGAAAGTAAATAAATTTTAAGCAATACAGCTCAATTTTATTTCTTGCATAAGAAAAATGCCAGGAGTTTGTCTAGAAAATCCAGAGGATAAATTCACTTTATGTGAATTCTATCCAACTAGTCAAAATACTGATAGAAGCATCATGTCTCTTGTGTATGTTCTTCATTGCCCAGGTATTTTATTTCTTAGTAATACTAACTGCAGCTAATTAAGTATCAGAGGATCATATAAAATGCTTCTGCTATACAATAAGATGAAAGAAAAAAATATTTCTTTCTTTCTACATGTTCTCCATCTCTGCCCTCTTAAATTTATCCTCTCAAGTGTGACCTTGTAGTTGGCAAGAGCATAGTCAGGTATTTCAATATGAAGCTTGCTTCATGTTCATGTTCTCTATGGACTCTCAAGTTGTAGCAATACTGTAAGACCTGCCATTCCAATCTTGAAGGTTGTTCTTGATGAATAGAGATTCTCCTCCCTTCTTACCACTTTGATGTTATTCTGTTCCCACTGATCTCATAAAATATGAAAAGAAGCTTCTTTCAAGAGATTATTATAGCTTCTTTTGCAATCCACTGGCTGGGAATGAGCTTTCCCAGTGACTTAACTTTGCTGTACTTCCAAATTTGGGTTTAATTCTATCCATCCCAATGGGTGTCAGAATAAAAAAACCAACATATTTATATGAAAATGAGCAGTGTTACTATAAAGTAGATGATACCTCAAATAATTCGATTCCGAACACTTTCTACTTTGAGAGTTTTAATGACCCAATATCAACTGTAGGAATTTTGAAAACAGTTACAAAATACAGAAGTATCACTTGGGAAGGTCAGGCTGTACGCTAGAAATTCTCTCATTGGGCAGCATGACACTGGCTAGTGTTCTTTGGCTCACACAGCCCTAGTTGGCCCCAAAAATGAATTAGCCTAATAATTTCAGCCAACTATGATGGAGTAGAATCACATTAAGCATGCTGTAGAGCTGAAATTTAAAATCGCAGTCTCCATGAATCAATTTGTAGAGAGGAAAGTGACTGTATTTTGGGCTCGGTTGGTGCTCACAATGACATGGCACTGTTTTCTTCCTAGGTGGAGACCTAAACATGACACCAGTAACCTTGAGGTCAGTACTGTCAATCCAGACAGTAAGAATACCCCTCTCCAAGCATGATCACACTTGGATTGCCATGTGGGTAGCTGCAGTCCATACTTTCTCATCTCTTAGCTCCTAGCTCTGATGTAAACCATCTGGCTCAGTTACCTTTCTTGTTGCTGTGACCAAATGCCCGAGAAATGCAACTTTAGGAAGGAAGGGATTATTTTGGTTTGCAATTGAATAGGGAGTAGAGTCTCACCACAGCAGGAGGCTAAGGCAGCTAGTCACATTAAGTCTGTGGTTAGGGAGCAGATGGGGAGGAATGCACATTCTCAGTTCTCAGGTCTTTGATTTTTCTTTCCGCGTCTGGTCCCTCAGCCCACCAGGTGGTACTGATCATTTTCAGGGTCGGTCTTTCCTCTTCAGTTAAACTTTGCTAGAAGCCTGAAAAGATGCATACTGACATATGTATCTTTAGTGCTAGTCAAGATACTGGCTCATCTGTGTTTGAAAACCATGAAAGGAGTCTTACTCCTCTTAATTGTTTTAATCTAAGAGCAATTTTTCTTTTTAAATGGCCTCTACATGTGTTCCCTGGGGCACTGGTGTCATGATCACTTTTAGAAAGCAATCTCTTCTTAAAATGTATTTATTAATATATCTATATATTTTATAGTTTAATATGATGTATTAATTAAATATAAAACTACATGCATCATATATAATATGTGTTATATGTGGTTCTGTATTATATATGTAATGTGTTATACCTAAATAAGTAGCATATGATATATAAGTATATAGTATGTGATGTAATATATGATGAGTTTGTGTGTATATATGCATATGCATATATGTGATGCATATATATACATAATGTGTAAAATGAGGCAAAACATAAATAAATAAACTGTAATTCTTTTTTCTAATTGAATGACAAAATACATTTGCTGAATAAATAGCTGTCCACGGTGTAGCAGAAGCATCACTGACCTGCCCTACCAATGGCAGCAGGTCTGACACAGCATCTTCATCTGGAGACCCGTGCTGTGCACATTAGGTTGACAATGGTGTTGATGATCTCCATTGTCATCTCAACTCCGAGGAGTGCTTCTCTCTTTTAATTAAACGTATTGATTTCCCTGGCATGGCAGCTACAAGGGTTCCTTGTGATAGCCTTTACTTTCCACCAATGGCCCAGCCTGGCAGATATTCAAATTACTAAGCATATCCATTCCAATTAAACATTCTGGCACTGAGACTATTTGGGGATGGCAGGGTCTGCAGATTGTCCATCTGCGACCTGGTTGTTATCTAGGGCACATTTCTTACTTGTTCCTGCAGACCTCCACTTATGCAGACAGCCAGGATGGTGTCTGGAATTGCTTCCACACAGTAGGTATTCTCCTTTCTCTAGCGCACAGTAACCAGCAAATGTCCAGAAACCCTCTTGGGGGAGAAGCTAAAGGGACCACTGTCATATTTCATTGCCATGTTGTGTCATAGACTTTCCTTTTATTGACTTCAACATCTTAAATATAAAAATATAAAGGAATAGCTTGGAATTAAAACCTGAGTGGTGAATTATAACTATTCTAGGGGACAAACGCCAGGCTCTTCTTCTGTTTCCACTTTTCCCTGGTTGCAGATATCCAGTGTCGTCATTACCAGCTGCCTTGTTCACTACTCTGTTTTTGTCTCTACCTAGGACAACCAGTTTAAGGGCTCCTATATCCATTTCCTAAATTCTCTGACAGTCTAGTCTATTTGGCCATTCCTCAAACCTAATGGTTGTTAAGGTAATTGAAATTCCTGAGTGTTGACTTTTAAGTATCGACACCCACTGAATTCTTTATCAAGGCTGGTATTCCTTCAAGCAGTGGTTTCCTGATGACCTGGTGGCCTTAGTCATTAGTGTGCCCCTGGGGTCACAGGACAGAAAGATCCTCTGGGGAGTTTTGGGTCTCCAGATTCACTACTCCCTTAAGATTGATGTTGTTTTCCTTTAACCTCTGATTTGAACCCTCCAGGCTTTTTACCTCACTCTATGAATCCTTGCTTTCTCTGATCTTCTCATAGCTCCTCCAACAGGGAGTTTAGTTCCCAGATTCTTGGCAAGGTGTTAAATCATGTGTCCTAATAAAAAAAATATATCCTTGCTTATAAGGTGTTAAATTTATGTTATCACTAGTAGAAAATCTTATCAGTGAATTCTTTTGACCACCATTGGAGCACAGCACCATATAAATACCACTGTTTCTATCCATAGAATATACTCTAAGACTGGAACACAGAATGCAAGACGCACACAGTTTAAATGTCAGTTTCTGTACAAATAACGTGTTTGTATAGGAATGTTCCATACATCATTTGGGAATGTACTTATACTAAAAATGTTCACTTATTACTTGAAATTGAAATTTACTTGCTTTTTAATTGGTAATTCTAGTTCCTTACATGTTCTAGAATGCAGTGCTGACGCTACACAAATGTATTCCCCAAGCTCTCATATTTTAGCTTTGCTCTTTAAAAAGCTCTTGCCATCTTGGGCTGGACTAACCAGCTCCAGCCAGTGCTGCCTGTGTTGGGTCCAGTGGGTCCTGTGCTCACTTAAATGTCTATTAAAATGAAGTGGGTTTTCATTGTTGTTGCTGTTGTTTGTTTGTTTTGCTGTGAGATGTGTCCTAAATTTGAGGGACTAGTCCAAAGGTCATCCATAAATCTAACATTCTCTGAGCCCTCACATAAAAGGGTAGATTAGAAGGTAAATGAGTGTCTAAAATGTGAAACTATTTACATAATAATAACTTGGCTATGTTCTCTAGAATATTTTATTCAGATTCAATCTGAGTGTATACTTCAGCATTTCTATCTGTGTATTCATAGAGAAGAATATATGGGAGAAAACATAAAAAATGTATTATGAATTATCTCAAGCAATTTTACTGAGTTATTAAACATGCTTTTATATTATTAAATTCATACAAAATAAATGAAAAGAGACATCTCACTGTAACTCTAATTCATGTTTGTAGCTCTTGCTATAGTTTATTTTGTTCTCCTAGGCTACAGTTATTACATTAACCTAATGAAACACTAATAATTGCTATTTATTGTAATAAAAATTCCAAGGCTCTTGCTTCATCATTGATACAATAATCTATTACTTAGCTAGGGGAAAGTATGCTTATTTTCATGCAGCACTAATGGAACTAAAAGTCAACTGTTTTCTCCCTTGTAAGTAAGACTGGTAAACCACAGTAGCATGCACTATATTTGTGGACTTGGCATCGATTGAAAGTACAGTCTCTTGCCACATTATGGTTGCTGCAGATATACACAAGTGCCGTTATGATACATTGCCGCTCTCAGTAGCTCCTACTCCTCACTATAAAGTCTTACTTAATATGTCAATAAAGAACCAGAGTATTTCTATTAAAAATTTTGTTTTCTTGATATAATGACAGTAGTATTTAAATATAATTGAAGTCATTTATAATCAAATATATTTTGAGTTTCATAGATAGTATTCTGTCAAAAACACAGGTTTTTCCAGATAGTCAAAAAGGTTTATGAAGCAAAATGTTAAGAATATTTTTCTGCGGTACATTTTGTCTTTAGCATCCTCCATTTTTTGTATATTCCTACAGCCTCTAAGTTGGTTCATCTATTAGCTTTCTCTAGGAGGCTTGAGAACTTGGTACCTAAGGCAAATGCTAATACTATATGAGTAAGTAAGATTTTACACTTTACATCCTGTTCCCTGTTTCTCCACTCTCTTTTATTCATTTTGATTCTATGAAAATGAACTCCCCTTTCTCAGTGCCCACTTGAAAATAAAGGGGCTGGCTTTAGAAGGTTGCATCTAGAAACAAAGATTATGCATGGGCAAGAGATGTTTAAAGAAAGGAAGAAGATATTTGAAGACGAAACAGCTGCAGAAGCTAAGACCAGCAGAGTAGGAAGAACCAATTACAGCATGGAGAAGACATGAACAGGGCTCAGATGACCTGACAAGGGGAGGCCCAGCAAGAAATGAAAATGTGTGTTGAACTGTAATGCAGAGAACAAGGAAACCATAGCTGTAAAGCCAAGCAGAATGTGGAGTCCTGGCCTGGAGAATGGGATTGTACTCCACCGGTCTATGCTGCTCTAGTAAGCTGTCCAGAGCAAGGCTGGACTTAAGGTGGTGATGGTCTGCTGATGAAGATGGTCAGGAAGAGGAAAATGGACCCTAGTCTTAAAGAGGCGGCTGCATTTCTGGGATGACTACCTACTAATTAACTGGGGTCAAGGGAAATTTTGAAGTAAACTCAAGACTTTATCTCTGGTATCAAAGCCCAAATCTGCTTCCTGGTCCTGGGTTTGATGTGTATGTAAGAGAAACAAAGTAAATGTGATCCTGACTTTTGTTATTTTCCCAGATCATATTAAATAACTGAGTAGAGAATGATTTACAAAGTCTACGATGGGACTTAGTATGTTAAGGGCAATGTGGACGTGTAGGCATGGAACCTAGAAGTTGATAACCTGTTAGGTGGGAACATCCATTCCCCTATTTGAGAAGTAGTCACTCTATATGATACCAGGCCACTGGTGCATGAAGTACTAGTTTATTGTGAAGTCAGATCTCTTGGGATCACAAGAAAACAGAAAACAGTATTGCAAAAATAATAGAAGAGGAAAAAATCAAGAGAGAAAGTGGTGGGCAGCCAGAGGCAAATATGAGGCAGTTCCAAATGACCTTCATTATTTCTCAGTTGGAAAAGTTTGATGATTCGCCAAATTAATTCCCCACCTTAACTATTTCACTGATCAAGCTGATGGTATAAACCACTTACAGGTGACAAATTAAAATTCTGTGTAAATGCTGTCAGTTGCTTTGGATTCTACTAAAACTACAAATGGCTCTTCGTTGCCCACCAACCCTCTTTCTTGGCATTCAATTTGTATAAAGTTGGAACTCAGGAAAATGCAACATTTCTAGAATTTATTTTTTTAAACCTTAATATTCAATCAATTAATTAAAGTGCACATCATTTTAATGCATTCTGATATCTCCTTTGCGTTTCTGAGAAGTGAAACCTTCTTTGAAGAATTCTTCTCCTTCACTTCCATGTGATTCTGGTAGGCTGTCTATGAGACCACAAACTCTGACAAGAAAGGAATCATTTGGCCCTTATGAGGCTATCCAAAGTCCCTTACTCAGAAGGAACATTGAGACTTAAATTGATTGGAACTAATCGTGAAGAACTATTAAGATATTCTGAGTAGCCAGGTGGTGGTGGCGCATGCCTTTAATCCCAGCACTCAGGAGGCAGAGGCTGGTGGATCTTTGTGAGTTTGAGGCCAGCCTGGGCTACAGAGTGAGTTCCAGGAAAGGCACAAAGCTACACAGAGAAAGTCTGTCTTGAAAAACCAAAAAAAAAAAAAAAAAGATGTTCTGAGTACTGCATCTTTCAACATTCTCATTCTTCTATCCTTCTCAATCCCCGGAGTGAATGTACTTATGAGAGAAATTTTCACACACACACACACACACACACACACACACACACACACACATACACTGCTATAAATAATAGTTTTTACTACCTGTGACTAATGCATACTAATTTTTGCAGAAACTGATGCTTACAGACCTCCAGGGACCCTGGAGTATGGGGAATTTATTATTGTGCTAAGGTCATAAAAAATGAGATCAACATTACTCTTAGGCTAATAATATATATTGGAGAAGTGGGAGGTAAAATTATTGACTGAGATACTGAGAATGAAAATCATAAGAATATGGGACGATGATGTGTTTAGTGCTAGAGTTTTGCCTCCAGAACCTTCCTGTGACCGTACACTAAGGATCTCTTTTGATAGGTTGCCATATGACATTGATTATTGAATTAAATTGAGAAGTGTATCATGTATCATGCAGCTTATTAAACTAGAGTAGGTCAACTGAGGGTGTTTTCCACCTATCTCATATGAATTTTGAGGAAAATAATAGGGCATGAGATACTTACCTGTTTCATAATTGAGCATTTGAAATCCTCGAACAAATTCCAACGTCAAAGTCTCTTGTGACCCGGTCCCACGGGCCAGGTTATTTGATGAGACCCGAGGAGGCACCTCCTGAAAGATCAATGGGGGCGAGAGAGAAAGGAGACCAGGCGCGTAAAGGAAGACAGAGACATTCTGAGTTGCGTCGAGGTCTCCGTTTATTGACTGGGTGTTGAGGCTTATAAACAGGGCTTCAGGCAGGGAGGGGGAACAGGGGAAGCACAGAGAGAAGGATGGAAAATTCCTAAGGGAGGGTGAGGTCACTTTGGTCCCAGGCCCCTGCAGCTGGCTGATTAGCAGGTACTCCAGGAAGTTGTACAGCCCGAGGTTAGGCCAGGAACTTCCTGCCTTTGTAAGGTTTGATAAAGTAAGGACACCACTGTCCGGAATCGGTCCCCAACAGTTCTCCCTCTTTTCTCAAAAATGGATCAAGTCCATGTGATCGGGGTGGCTAAGGTCCGAGAGAGTCCCTGTCTTAGGCTACACAGGGGGCTTCCCACGCTCGGCAGCATGCCATGTTGAGCCGGTCTCGGGTGACCTCTGTATGCTGTTGTCTCCGGCGTGGGCCCTGTACTATTCCCGTCATTGAGTACCCTCTAGCAGGACCGTGGGGACGTTAGGGCCTTAGGACACTGAATCTGAGTCCTTGATGGGGCTCCTGGCTGGCCTCCTCGGAATCTACTCTGTGATAATGAATCGAGATGTGTCGTGGTAAGGCCGAATCAATCTGATTTTTGATAAACTGAGTCAACCGCTGAAAGGCCCAGGGACCAAAGGTCAAACCACCCATGCTGATTTTCAATCTCCCTTTTGCTTTGAGCCAGCCTTTCCCTTAATTTTTCCATCGATTCCCTGACAATACCAGTGTGGTCGGCATAAAAGCAGCATTCTCCCTTCAAGGCTGCACTTATTCCCCCCTCCTTTAAAAATAGTAAATCCAGACCTCTTATGTTTTGTAACACAACCTCAAAGAGCGAGGTTAAAGATTTCTCCAGAGCAGAAATGGATCTTTCTATGGCCTCTAGGTCAGTAGTCATAGCCACTTGTAACTGCATAAGGTGGTTGCTCTGCACGAGAGCAGTAGTTCCTGTACCAATTCCTGCAGTGATGCCCCAATACCTAACAAGAGGGCAATAGTCATAGACACAGGTTCTCGAGTGTATCTGCCTCTCTGCTCAAAGAATTCCATATCAGAGACTAATTGGACCAGAGCATAAGAGTTTTCCCATTATCAATGGCAAAGCGAGCTTCCCCTTATTTAGTTTTTGCCATCTGCAAGTGTGTCATGGGTTCAGAGGTGGATATTGGAATTCTAGCATCCTCAGTTTTAGTGGTACCCAGACATGAATCATCATTTAGTTAAGACATCAGTGATATAAGAGCCAACAGTAATTAGCAGAAGCACAAGGCCAAAAGCCTTGTGATGGCTGACAGAGTTCCTTATCCTCAAGCAACTTGGAACTTTATCTCAGGTTCCCTATGACAAGAAATTCCCTTTTGAGCTAACATTCTGGAGTGGGGGGGAAACAGGGGCGATGTTTTCTCTCTTCTGTAATTACTTCCTGCTGACATTGGGACGTTGTCGTCAAGGCCCTGGAAAGCCAGAATGTTAGCCAAAGACAAGAGGGAACGTTTTATTGACCAGCTGAAGAGATGGTATGCATATCGGCTGAATTGGTCCATATCAGCTTTCAGCAAGTTCAGGGCTCATAGTCATTTGCAGTAGGTTGTCACCAGCAAATGATGCTTGGATGTATCTGTCAGCCAAGTGGAAACCTGTTGAGACAGATATAAACTAGGAACAGGAGTTAAAACTTATGAACTCATTTGGAACTTTTAGACCCATAGTCTTAGTAATTGTAGTATTATCAATTTGCCCTGAAATCCATAGTGTCTTTTCTATCTAGAGAACCAAATATAGATTGGACTGAAATTTCCTTGGCCCAATGAAAAACATCTGTAAGTCTATATTTAGAACCTGTTTATCTTTTTTAAAGAGACTTATTAACTTTAATTAATTAATCCATTGATCAATCAATTACTAAGCTGAGAAAGCTATAGCTAGTCCAGTCATAAATGTCATCAAAGATCTGAGAAGGATAAACTTTACCTGAGTCCAGACTTTTAAGTCTATTTTTAAAAAAACAACATAGATTATCCATTACCCAGACTGCCATCATCCCAGGCTCCTATAGTCTTCATAGTGTTGGCAGGACAGGTGTCAGGACAGCATTGTCCACAATTCAGGTGGCATCTTCTTGTCATTGTTCCATTTCTTCTTTGGAGACCTTGGGAGTCATTGCTAGGAGCTAGGGAGCTCAGAGTCTCTGTTTGCTATAGTAAGCTTTTTATCAAATAATGTAAATGCCATATTCATCAGATCTTTCACAGGTTTGAGGACCATTATCTATTAAATGTATCTGAGCCAAACAAATCTAGGCCTAATCTTGAAAATATCTCTGTTTGGTAACAATAACCAGGCCAATTTGTTCTCCTATAGATATATTAGTCAAATATACCTCTCAGTTTTTTATTTACATAGAACAGTTTATGTTTTAAACTAGTATCTGAATAGCCAGATGACTAGTATTAACTTGCATTTCTTAACATAAAGGACACGCAAACTCAGACATTCAAAACCATGAATGAATTTTTCATTCATACCTGTAGACAGACATTTTTACAACTATGACCCTTTGGAGTCTCAATGTAACAGCAGAATAGCAAGACAAAGAAATATGAAACATGTTTCATTCTTTCTTATATATATATCTCAAGTCATTTTTTATAAAAACATTATTTTTTATCTTAACCAACAATAATTTGAAACCAATTCTCTTAAATGATGGCAAGTATTTGAAACCCACTGAACTCAAATGCCCAAAACCCATGTAAATTTTTATTTTTCCTGTGGAAACAAAAGCATAATTTTCCCAGTATCTTGAACTGGTAATTTAACATTTCTTTTCAAGCAATACCAGGACAGAGAAGGGTTAACAAGAGAAGCTGCTGGCCGGCAGAAGAGACCTTGAAGTTATCACAGTAAAGGAAGGGAGGGTCAGATTCTCTCTTTAGTGTTCACACAGTTTTTGTCAATTGCAGGCAGTCCCCATTGCCCTGTCCAAAGCTCCCATCTTTGCCTGCCTGTATGGAGAGCACACACCCCACCCTCCTGAGAGCAGCCGGCTGGCTGCAGTCCTGATAGCAAGAGAGCTAGGGAGGGACGGAGATGGCCTTTGTTATGCCTCTCTTTCCTCCTCTTCCTCTAGGAAAATAAGGGAGGTTAGTCCAAGAACAATGACAGCCTGATGTGCTCTGGGGGGGGACTCTCCAGGCTCAATCACACCAAAAACAATCCAGACTCGAGGACCTCTGTCCTTGATCAAACAGACATCAGGGCCTTCCACATCCCTGTCAGTCAGACATGCACCTTTTTTTTTGTTTTGTTTTGTTTTGTTCATACACTTTATTATTCTGTGACAGTTCTCTCTCTACACAGCTTCTATTCTGCTCTCATGTCTAGCTCCTTTCTTGACTGATTTCTCTATATTTATCTACCTCTAGGTTCTATCTTAATTCCTTCATATAGTTCTGACCCTTCTAGGTTCTCATCTATCTAGTTCTTTCCCCTCTCAGCTCCTCTCCCGTCTCCTTCTCTCTCATCTGGCTCTTCCTCATCTTGTTCTTCTCCATCTGGCTCTTCCTCATCTCCCATCTCGTTCCTCTAGTCCTCTCTTCTAGCCCTTCAATCTAGTTCTTCCCCATCTCAGTTTGTTCCTCTCAAGTTCTTACCCATCTAGTTCTTCCATTCTCTTTTTTCTTTTCCTTTCTGTGCCCTGGAAGTCCCAGTATATAAAAGGGAGGGTCCAAGCTAAACTGTGTAAAGCTATTACTTAACATCCACCTCTCCTAGGCGGTGTCTCCTTGTGGAATTTACCTTAAGTCAGGAGACTTGTATGTGGGTGGTTATCACTGTAAGTCCTCGGAAATTGGGTGACCACCTGGGCGGTGTCTCCTTGTGGAATTTAGGAGACTCGCCTGTGGGTGGTTATCACTGTTAATCCTCGGAAGTTGGGTGACCACCTGGGTGGTGTCTCCTTTAGTCCTTGAAAATGGCTAGGGGAGATATCTGATTCCAGAGAAAGCCTTTCCTGGGGCTGTTCTCCAAATGCCTGGAATGTGTGTGTCTAGAGAGTGATCAGTGCACATTGTTAGCCCTTCTTAGGGAAAAATCAATTGGGAAAACTATGAAGCCACACATGATTTTTATAACAGAATACAGCTGATATATAACAAGCCAAGTAACACCAAAAACTCCTTAGGATTTGGCTTCCTCTGGAGGAATTCCCTGATTCCTCCAGGTAGTGACTTTGCCATAACCAGCTGAGTTTTTAAGATATATTCCTGCGGCCTGCAGCAGTTCCCCTTTTTTCGTTTAGTTAAACAATTTTTTTTTCTTTGAAGAGAAGGAGAGAGTAAAGTAACAATGATCACAACAAAACATATAAAAAAACCCACAAAATGGCTCTGACAAATTCCCGGGACAAAATACAAAGTGGCACTTCCTCCCATTGTGGGGGAAGATACCCAAAGATGCTCCTAAACCAAATCGTCACCTCTGAGGTGGCCTTAGGGCTCTGGGACGTCTCCCTTCGCCGCCAGGTTCACTGTCCGGACACGTCTGCCCCAGTGAGAGCCTGCAAAGTACAAATCGATCGATCGACCGGTACAAAACAAAAGTCCATAAAAATTAAAAAAGGCATCGGGGACATTTTCCCCATCTCTGATTAATTTGTTAATATCTTTTTCAACCTTGTTCCAAGTCAGAGGGTGAATTCCTGGTCCATTAATCACTAACCAGGGACATTTCTCCTCTGCATATTAGAAAAATTTTATCAAATCCTTTTTCTTAACTCTTATTTCTCTCTCCCTAAGATTACCTTTTCATCTCCTTTAGAAAAACAGCCTCTTTAGATATATTTTTGCCCATGATCGATGGGACGACATACTTACCTCAAGACTCTCCCGCGTTGCACGAGTGATGCGGTCCGGGCGTCTCTACCCTGATCCTCTCGGGGGGCCCCTTCCGTTGTCCGTCGTCCGGCAGGTCACCGTGCCTCGAGCCTCACGTTCGGGCGCCACTTGACCCGGTCCCACGGGCCAGGTTATTTGATGAGACCCGAGGAGGCACCTCCTGAAAGATCAATGGGGGCGAGAGAGAAAGGAGACCAGGCGCGTAAAGGAAGACAGAGACATTCTGAGTTGCGTCGAGGTCTCCGTTTATTGACTGGGTGTTGAGGCTTATAAACAGGGCTTCAGGCAGGGAGGGGGGAACAGGGGAAGCACAGAGAGAAGGATGGAAAATTCCTAAGGGAGGGTGAGGTCACTTTGGTCCCAGGCCCCTGCAGCTGGCTGATTAGCAGGTACTCCAGAAAGTTGTACAGCCCGAGGTTAGGCCAGGAACTTCCTGCCTTTGTAAGGTTTGATAAAGTAAGGACACCACTGTCCGGAATCGGTCCCCAACACTCTTGCCCATGTTCACCTTGTTTCCCTTGCTTGGGGAAGTGGGGTCCTTCACAAGAGAAACCTTTCAGCTCCTGGACCTCATTGCTACACAGCTCATTATCATTATTTCCTAACCTCTTGGAACTTCTCCTTTTGCTTGTATTGCTTAATCCACTGATTCCTCTGTACTCCCGGAATTTTCTAGAAACTTCCATCCAAGAGCTTTTGCACTGATTGTCCTCTATATTTGTTCAATTCTTTCCCAAGGTCATGGTAGATTTGCTCACCTATCCAAGCTGTTCACTTGACTAGCATGTCTTATCTCTAGAAGGTTTTCTTTGGTCATCAAACGTGACTACCCTGCTCCAACACTGTGGATTGCTCTTGACTGCCTTCTTTTTCTCTATTGTACTTGTGTTTTATATATATTTCCAACTCATCTCTGAATTTGCTCCCAATAGCCTATGACTCAGGGTTAACTTTGTTATTTAATTCTGTCCTTAAAATATGGGCTTCCCTTCTGAGTCCTTCTTTCATTTAACCATTAGATTTTGGCTAAAGAGGTGGCCAGATCCTAGGTTGAGCCCTAGGAAGGCTTGGTGGTTTTTATTTCTGAACTTTGGAGTGCCCTGTGAGGCCTTGTGAAAAGACTGGTTATCTTGATGGATATACTTTCTGGGAAAAATGATGTATGGAAAATATGAAGTACTGAGACCACCTACACATTCAATCTGACTTAATTAGTCTTTGCCTACTTCTGTAAGAAGTCTGTTGTGTGAGCCATAATGGACATTAAGTTCCTAAAATTAGCATAATATGGGACAAAAGACTCATGGAACAATGGGGACACACATAGCATGATATGAGATGACATGACCACACTTTAACACATCAATTTTATGTTGTGAGGCAATAAACTGCAACATCATTCAGTGTGTCTTTTCTCCATAGTAACATCAATACCAAGATGTTTGTCATTTTGTTCTTTGCTGAACTTCCAACATCTGTAACAGTGTTGAACATGTAAAAAAGATGCAAAACAAGTGAATGCATGAATTGTTAATGAATTTAAGTTAGGATAGCCTATGGAAAGAAATGTATGATCCATGCTTAGAAGCAGAAACACACCCAAGAAGATTTTCAGGAATTAATATGTATAATTAACCAAGATTCTTATTTGTTCAAAAAAAGATTTTGGAAGTACACTTCTTAAAAGAAAATAATCTCATTTTGGATATGGTTAGATTTCTTGATTGGGGTGTACTTAATCAGAAAGTGTGAATTCGATTTCCCACCTTAGGTTAAGTTTCTTTATTAAATGGTTGGAAAGTCTGGTCAAATGCTACTCAAAGCAATATATTTAGCTTATTAGACATCTTAATATAGAGGGAAAGTCTCAAAAAGTTCAGACATTAGAGGACACAGTAGGGCAACAGCATGAATCCAGCCCTCTTTCCTTCCAATACCTCAAAATAGATATTTATTATTTCTCCTTTGATCCTGGCTATAAGATTGGTAAACTTCTAATATAAACTAGTAAGAAATTCAGCTGTAGGCTTTGCTTTCTTCATCTAGAATACTTGGAATCTAGAATGCTGGAAACGCAACCGAGGCTTTGATTGAAGCAAGCCTCTTCACCTTGGCAGGAAAAGAAAATCCATTTCTCAGGCCGAGGACAGGCAAGCTGTTCACTGAGCTACCTCACCTGTTAACCCAAGAAAAGAGACCACGCAATGAAAGTTTCTTTTTACTTGTTAAAAGTAGCATTTCATTACACAGGGCATAGGGAAAGTCAACACTGTGATTGTGCCACAGTGTAATTCACGAGGTTATCGATGCCCTCAACCACTACATACTGTAATTGTCTAAAACATTTATAAAAATCAAGCTGATATGAGTTCACAGTTTGGAAAGAACATGTATTCCTGGCATATGGTACACCATGGGAGATAAATGTGCAAATCTAAAGACGTTTGTGAGAAATGAAGGCAGCCTGACAGCACTCAATAGACCTTAACTATCACATGTGCCCACAGTTAGGAGATCTAAAGAGTTTTCCTCTGTAAGACAAATTAGATAACTTTTTGTAAATCTTTACTGCTTACTATATGAACTCTCAATGTGTCACTGATATGTCCTCCTATACACAAACTGCCTGTATTCTTTCCAAAGAGTGTTTTTGAATAATACTAATTCATTGTCATTAGATAGATCTTACTTGACTTGGTGAGCACCATGATAGATGATAGATAGATAGATAGATAGATAGATAGATAGATAGATAGATAGATTAAATAGGTGATTGATAGATGACAGACAGATAGAGGGAGAGTGAGGACATCTATCTGTCCCCTTTATTGATTGTTGTAAGGTTTTTCCTTCCCTCTGAAATGATGTCCAGTACTACGCATTTAGACATAATACTCAATTTGTGATGCTGGCAATTTTAAAGATAGGCCCAATAATTCTGAGCCCCTGAAAATAAGAATAATGTCTACATATCTTCTGGTAATACAGTTCTTATGTGAAACTGACAATATATGAGCAATTGTTCTTATGTTCTTATATTCAAGTTTGTGTTCATTTTTCACAGTTAATTTTCCTGATCCCTCAAGACCTGGGATTTGTGACAACATTCCCCCTATAGTAAATAATAAATTAGGTATTTTATAAACCTGACACTAGAAAGGTAGCTTGACATATTACAAGCTCATTTGTGTTTTAATGTCAACATGTACAGCACTTGGAGATCCCCGTCTTCCCTATATACCTGCATCTTCAATGAAGGTTCAAATAATTTTCTCATGAAAAGGTGGAGCCTTGCACACTATAACTAGATTTCATACTTGTCACAAGTAGGCAAATCCAGTGATGTTTGGAGATTCAAGTGCCAGAAAGATTATTGTGGGAATTTAAGGAAGCCCCAACAGAAGATTCAAAGTAATGTTTTTGAGTCTCTGTTTCAGCTACAGGCTTACCACACAACAGTTGACATACTCAGAGGAGCAGTGTATCAAGAGGACGTTTCACAAGGGGTCAGACTGTAACCAAAGACAATCTTTGTTTCTCCTATGCATGAAGAAATAGGGAGGAAGGGAAGGAGGCATTGATAAAGCACAGAGAGAGACACAAATACTAACTACGCACATACACAGAGACAGACAGACAGACAGAGACGGAGAGAACCTAATAGATGCCAAGAATTAAATTCTAAGGATACAGCTGAGGCCTAAGCCTCTCTCCATCTACCTATTTTACTGATCTTTCCTTGGGAAATGCTCAGAAATAAATTCTCTGTTATGTTCCTCTCCAACAGAGCTAACAAGACGTGAAGTCATTTTGGGACGGTGTAGTCCCACTGTTTTTACAACTCTCTTCACACCTGAGGATAACAGTATCAAACCTTCAGGATCACTTGGAAATTTGGGGGATCTGCACAATATGCTGAGCAAAGAACCTCTCTGTTCCATGGGAAGTTGTATTTTTATCAGGGTACAAGCAAGGCTGCTTTGCATCTTCCCAAATAAAGGATGGAAATCTCTTCTTTAAGAGTTTGAGGAAATGAAGTTGGCTTCCTTACATTTCTCTTCCCATCTTTCAGTAACAATGAACTTTGAAATATCATTGATAAAAAATGGGGACACTTAAGGAGAGGGCACTTTCTTGGCACTATATACAGTGAGTGGCAGTCTGTTATTTTCCTATTTGTGAGCACCATTGATTTGGTGAACAGTTTCTTATACCAGTTCAGTGCTTCTGTGCACTTAACATCTTAACAAGATGTTAGAAGTTCTCAGCACCTATGAAGAGTTGAATGTGTGTTTGGTGAGGGTGTGAGGATTAGGACTGCCATTCCTTTTTTCTTTTTCTTTACAGTGAATCAGGGAGTTGTTATATAGTATCCTGAGAGTCCTGGTTGACATGGAAGAGAACCCTGCCTGCTTGGATTCCTGCCTTGTCCTGTGACTAAAGGAGCACGTCAATGGTTATTTTCAGGGCTGCCTTTCTCTTGGGAGACTCTGTTCAAGTTCACCTTAATTCATTATTGATTCATGGCCTATTGCTTTTCTTACATGATGATGACTGACAGAGTTAATCTGGAGTCTAACAAAATTTACCGCAGACTCTTTCATCATCCCACCCTTTTGTAATATGCTGTCAAAACCCCACTTGAGACACTGCCTTTCTATCCTCTTTTCCATCCATCCCCATGAATACCTTTTCCTATTAAGGCCAACACATAAAAGGACTACATTTACTATTCATGTTTCTGTCAGTTGCACTTTACAGGGTACTCTGATTTTATTAAGCACCAATACCTAAGATGCCTACAAGTTTATCTTTTTTAAGTTCTCCACTGGCAGCTGGCTTTGACTTGGTGCTGAAATAGACTTTTCAGCAATCCTATGCTGTGGATGTCTTCCTGTATGCTGTGAATATGTGTTGCTCTGATTGGTTGATAAATAAAGCTGTTTGGCCTGTGGCAAGGCAGCTTTGAGGCAGGTGGAAAATCCAAACAGACAGACAGGAAAAGAAAGGAGAGGCAAAGAGACACCATCTCATCATACAGGGAGCAGCATGTAATGGGACGCAGGTAAAGCCACAGAACATGTGGCAATACATAGATGAATAGTTATGGGTTAATTTAAGATATAAGAGCTAGCTAGCAAGAGGCATGCCATAGACTATACAGTTTGTAAATAATATAAGCCTCTGTGTGTTTATTTGGGACCAAGCAGCTGCGGACATGGGTGCAAGAGATTCATCCCAACCACAGGGCTGGGGCAGGACCAGAGAAATCTTCCAACTACATTTCCAGCTCAGGTAGAGTCTTGGACAAGATGACCTGCATAGTTTAGCTGCTGATACCTTTGGCTGCACATCACAGCCACATGTAATTAGCTGTTTTGTGGCTATCCCAGGATATGCAGAGCTACCATCTCTGAAAATGGGTTTGTAATCATCTTGTTAGACAGGTATCTGCTTATCAAATCTGATTATGTCAAGACTTCGTACCACACTCAGCAACTTTCTGGAGACTTTGTTTCCTGAAAGGCAGAAGCTTGGACTTGTTTACTCAAGACTGCACTTTGATGTCAGCAAAGGAGGGAGCCCTCAAACTCTTCGGGATTTGTGGTATATAACAGAGTGCAAATTCTTGGTTTCTGGAAACTCTCAGTTTACATTTTGTCCCTATGGCCTTGATCTTTTTTTTTTTTTAATTTTTATTTTGCGATACAATTCAGTTCTACATATCAGCCACAGATTCCCTTGTTCTCCCCCCTCCCGCCCCCCTCACCTTCCCCCCAGCCTGCTCCCCATTCCCATCTCCTCCAGGGCAAAGCCTTCCCCACAGACTGAGATCAACCTGGTAGACTCAGTCCAGGTAGGTCCAGTCCCCTCCTCCCAGACCGAGCCAAGGGACCCTGCATAGGCCCCAGGTTTCAAACAGCCAACTCATGCAATGAGCACAGGACCCAGTCCCACTGCCTGGATGCCTCCCAAACAGATCAGGCCAATCAACTGTCTCACCCACTCAGAGGGCCTGATCCAGTTGGTGACCCCTCAGCCATTGGTTCATATTTCGTGTGTTTCCGTTCGTTTGGCTATCAAGCTAGCCCAAACTCATTTAATGGATGAACCTTCTTCTCTTGCATTAAACACTAGACTAATTGAAGCCTTATTGAAATTTGTTGAATTCCTTAATGAATTACTCAATACTGATACAAATCAAGAATCTTTTATCTAAAGTGTTTGGAATGAGGTGTACCAGATTTGATTTTTTTTTAACTTCATAATTTGGATGAGATGTCTCAGGAATGGGATCTGCCACTAAACATTGATTTGTTTCTTATACACCTTGTACACATAATCCCAGGTAAGTGTATGCAATACTTCCGTGTGCCTGCATTTCTGCTCTGAGTCTTCCCCAGAGCCATGGGTGGAAGTTTCCATGTGTGAGGTCAGGTCTGTGCACAAAAGTGTTGGGGCTCTGGTGCACGTCAGATTTGGTGCTTAGGGGTGCTCAGTCTGTACAATTTACCCAAACACAAAAGAAAAGAAAAAAGAAGGAAAACACTTGAGTAACGTTTGTGCCCATGAGGAATTTAACTAGCTTGCATGATGGACTTTCACAGCATGGCTGACAAAAGGAGAATTACAATATGAAATTACTGCACACAAAGCACCTTTTATTCAGCATCAATTTGATTTATTTTCCTAGATTTTTTTTCCCTCGGATGGAAAAATGATTTCATCAAGAAACCAAAGTTTCTGCCAAAGTGAAAGAGTGTCATATTTTAATGTTTTTCTTATAAAACAAACATCAACATTGCACTACATCATTGTTTTGCCTTTCTCCTTCTCTTGATTTGCTAATTTTTAAAGAAAACATCCACCAGCAGAAAACAATGTATTTCTCTCCAATAGAATGATTATATTTTATTGCTGCTTTGTTTAGTATATATTTTTCTCAATTGGGAAGAAAAAGTCTAGGTGAAAATCTATCTAGCAAGAGAAGTAGTTTACATTGTTGTAACATTTAAATTGCTGCCCAAGGGGGGGAAAATGTAAAAAAAAAAAATTAAAGAAAAAATGATTTAAATGTGAAACATCACATAACTTCAAACAAACTTACCTCAGTTGCCTACCACTTATCACATACTACAGCTCAACTTCCTAAAAAGTATTACAGTCCTTTATTATAAGCCCCTATTGGGTCTATGGTATACATTTAAAAAAAAAAAAACGCTACTACAAAAAAATTTCTTTTCTCGGTTTTTTTTTCCTGTCACATACTTAAGCTACAGATAACGGTTGAATAAAAAGCCTACAGTAGGTATAAATGTAATAGTTAACTATCCTGCTTGCTGATGTTCTTTTCCTGATCCACGGAAGGTGGTATCTTTTAATCCAGCATCTTCTCCTGCTTCTTGCCTTCCTTTTTCTTCTTCTTTGATTCTGCTGCAATTTAAAAGAAAAAGAAAATAGCATCAAGGTACTAATCTATGAAAAGGACGCCAATTTTCTTATAACTGGCCAAGATCAACACACAAGATGTTTGCTCCTGTGAAGTTGCCAGTATGTGTGCATGTGTACAAACAAGAGTTGGGGGAGTATCTATAAGGATAGGCAAGAAGAACACAGCCTATCTATGTGAATAGTTAAACGTGCTTGTTGCCGTGTTGGTTGCCTCCATTTGGAATGTCAAACATGTTTGAGGATCCTGCTTAGAAAACATATGTAGCAGGCTGGCCTCTCTTAGGAATAAACCAGGCCTCTTCTTGATGGAAGGCTTTAGTAGCCTTGCTTAGTTCCAATGCTTTCACAGTCCCTTCAACTGGAAATGTTCATTAGCATTCACTTTTTTTTTTTCCTTCTAAGCAAACAGTTCCAACATGCATCTAGTCTGGATCTTGACAGCTGCTAACATATTAAGACAGCTCTTTATATTAAAACTATGGATCATATAGTATATAGTCCAAGGGAGCTTTGTCTAAAGGATCATACAGAGTTGAATAAATCAAACAGAGGGTATCAACCCCCTTTATACTAGATCCACTCATAAACCCATTAGGAATTACACCAAATGACTCCATCCTTTTCTTTTCAATCTTCTTACTATCTCTCTTTTACTGATATGAGAACATAGTGCGTCACATTTGGAAGGTTAACATTGCTTTCTTATTTTTAAGAATGAGACCTGAATTAACTCTGTGGATAAAGTCAGTTTCATTTCAGTAGTCTTTCAAAGTGACCATAAGACAAAGCTTTGGTATGATCATGAGGGTCCCCGCTTGATCTAGGGCAGAACTTCACCTGGTAAAGCCAAGTGCTTTATAATGGTCATGCAGTGGCCACTCTGCAAAGCATTAAAAGCCAGGAGGATCCACACACTGATGTGTAACAATAGGGTACCTTAGTTCACATTGAACAGAACCAAGTGGTATGACATGCCAAGTGTTAACTCAATCCCCAGGCTCCCCATCACTTTCTCCATCCTGCACTGAGACTGTGAAGCAGACATGCTTGCCAGGAAATGAGCAACTATGAGACATGTGAGAGGAAGGGCTACCTCCTGGAAGAATGTCTGCTCTGTCCCTTCAGTGATACCTAAGGGACATCCCTGCTCCAGACATTTTAAATATATTATGGGCTCATGTAGACAATATGGAGACATGCATACATCATGGCTACACACTGATATTTTAGCTCCCTGGGTTTGTAAACTCTCATCCTTTCCTTAGCCAATGACTAAGTTCATAGAGGATAATGCTCATAGTTGGGACGCAGACACAAGACGGTTGTAGTTCTGTAGAATTTAGCACTATTACATTAGAGATGCTATTGTATTTGCAATATGTTGGAAAGTGTTTCTAAAGTCCTGAGACCTTCTAAGCAAACAGTAAAATTCCAAATGCCTCCTATTGCTATAAATCATGAATATAAGCATCATCATTATTATGGTCTCCAAGAACCAAGGGAATTATTGTAAAGAATAGCAACTACCTGATGTTGTCCACTGTGTGAAGATGTATTGCTGTGATTGGTGTAATAAAGTGCTGAATGGCCATTAGCTAGACAGGAGAGGATAGGTGGGATTTTATGGGAAAGAAAGGAAGAGGAGGAGGAATCCAGGCATGAGCAATTCACCATGGAGATGCAGAGGAAAGCAGGATGTGCAGTACAGAGATGAGGCAAGAAGTCACGTGGCCAAACATGGATTGAAAAATATGGGTTAATTAAGTCATAAGAGCTAGTTAAAACCAAGTTTAGCTAAATGCCAAGCTTTCATAATTAATAATAAATCTCCTTGTCGCTATTTGTGAGTTGGTGGTCTGAAAAAAAAAAAAAGCCAAACTACAGCTACCAGTAAGAAAGACAAAGGAAATAAGAATGGGGAGGAATTATATGAGCTGTATAACAATCCATCCTGGGCCCATTTTCTTCATGCAGAAACATTGAGACTTGTATTAAGAACATACTAAAAAGCAAGTGCCAACTTGCAGTATTGCTTCCTGTCACTGCCTGACATAAATAAGCCCTGTGTTGGGGAAATCAGTCAGTCTGCATTTGTTTTCTGCCCATTGGTAAGAATAAAGCCTGCATCCTCATGGAGGAATAGAGGGAGTACCTTGTGAGATGATGGCCTCTGAGATCCCGCTTCACTACAACTGCCTCCCAAACATCCATTTATTCAGTGAGAATTAAATATGCATGCCATCTCCACTATAGATCAGATGCAGCTTGAGATTCTCCTACATAAAAGTGAAAGGTGAAAGGAACAAACTGCGTCTTCAAAGAGCTGGCATCACAAAAAATCCAAAGAGAAATGTTTTCAAGATTGTTCTACATATATATTTCTATAAATTTTTAAAGTATTTTAAAGGCCACGCTTATGTTAAAGATCATGCCAGGGTTTGCGGCCAATTTTTCTTGCTAATTTACTGCAAATACATTGCAGATTCCTGTGACATAAAATAGAGAGCATCCATGCGGAAAATGAATTACTAAGAAGAAAAATGTTTGTGAATACTAGGCAGTATGAAAAAAAGATCAGCCGGGCGGTGGTGGCGCACGCCTTTAATCCCAGCACTCGGGAGGCAGAGCCAGGCGGATCTCTGTGAGTTCGAGGCCAGCCTGGGCTACCAAGTGAGTCCCAGGAAAGGCGCAAAGCTACACAGAGAAACCCTGTCTCGAAAAAACAAAAGAAAAAAAAAAAAGATCATTTCTCCCCTCTGAGTTACTTCATCGTTCTTAGAAATATTAGTAACTTTCCTGTTTTTAAATGTAGCATGAGCTCATGTAGACAATACAGAAACATTTACATGTTAACAAGAGTTGTCCATCATTTCCCAATATGGAAACAAAACGATTATTGGTAAATTCTACTTGTATTTCTTCCTGTTGTTTTATTAGTAATGTACTGCTGAGTCCTAGAGAGAAGGCTCAGTGGTTAAAGTATTTGCTGCTCTAGCTTTGGACCTGGGTTATGGTCCCAGTGCTCACATAGAACTCCAGTTCCAGGAAATCTGATGCCCTCTTCTGACCTCCGTGGGCACCAGGCACATACTTGGTTCACAGACATATGTGTAGACAAAACACTCATACACATAAAATAAAAATAAATCTTTAAAAATCTGTTGAATCGACTTTCTGTAATACCTGTTTAAACCTTGAAACATGACCAAGTAGAATTCCCTGACATAAAATAAAGTATCCTATTTGTTTTTAACAGTTCTTTTGTAGTTCATTTGGATTGCTGTCATCACTTTTTGTTGTTTTTGCTCACAAACCAAGAAGCTTTGAAATTTTTGTCTGAGTATAGATAATAAGGAGATGATTTTCTGGATAGAAGAATAGAGCATTTTGAAGCTCCAGATCTGTATCACAACTTCACTTCTTGTGAGTTCTAACCTAATTATTTATCAGCAGTTTCTATGGAATCTTATCACAGTCAATTTGTTCCACAAAACTGAATAATCAAAGAACATGAGTCATCTCTTCTTCCTCTCTCCACCGTCCTTTAGTAACAACTGCTATGCAGTTGACAGAGTAGCTTCTAAACCATTCTCCATATTAGGAAAATGAGAGAAATGGTGTCAGAAGGCAGCCCTGAGAGAGTGACAGCCATTTAAACACTTTAAGGACCAATGCTTTCGCATTAAATTGAAGAGTTGAGTATTCTGGGTCAGATTTATCTCAGTTCTTCTTCCCTGACATTTTTGCTATGCCATATATATTAAAAATGACAGGGAAGAAAGGTCATGTGGTGGTTTGAATAGGAATGACCCCATAGCCTCTTACGTTTGAATGGAATGCTTGGTCATTAGTGAGTCACACTACTAGACAAGGATTAGGAGATGTGGCCTTGCTGGAGGAAGTGTGGTACTGGGGGTGGGCTTTGAGGTTTTAAATGCTCAAATCAAACCCAGGGTCTCTTTTTTCCTTCTACCTGTGGATCCAGATGTAGAACTTGCAGCTCCTCCAGCACAATGTCTGCCTGCATGTAGCTATGTTCTGTCCATGATAATAATGGACTAAACCTCTGAAACTGTAAGCCAGGCCCAGTTAAATGCTTTTCTTTATAAGAGTTGCCATGGTCATGGTATCTCTTCCCAGCAATAGAACACTGGCTAAGACAGTATAAGAAGAATGAAGAGGGATTAATATGAGCCATACTATGTGGTTCTTGTATCTCATATGGCTATTAAATGTACAGAACAGTAACAAGGAAATTATGAGGGAGATGATGTCAAATATCAGCCCTTGTTTGCTATTGGCTTGAGCTAAGTAGCTTTGGTTCAGTAAAGCAATGGGAGAAATCAATGACAACAACAGAAATAAGTCATTCTATCCTAGTGGGTAAAATAAAAGACTCGAAAGTGCATGCTGTGCTTTCAGAGCTCAGGAGTCTACCATGAGTTTGTTTGGGTCAATAAATTACAGTAACCTACCAAATGAATAGGAACCTATCACTACCATATAGAAAAATCATAGTGTAAACACATCCTGAAGCCTGGATATCATCAAAATAGTTTCTATGCTTGGTAGACCTATTTAAAGTGACTCACTGGCACTTAAGAATGAGCTACATTGTTCACAAGAAATGTATGATTTCTCACACTGCACCTTGAAACTGACAATGAGCTTTGTGGACTCATAAATGCATGACTCTTTTCTTTACCTCGATCCAGGTTCTAGTTGCCTGAGCTCTCCAAAATGCTGACTTTCATTAAATACTCACTGAGTTCCACTTGAAATATTTATGATATATTATATATATAATATATCATAAATATTTGCTGTGGAATAATCCTTCTATACACTGTGTGAATATATGTCACTGTGATTGGTTTAATAAACAAGATGACTGGCCAGTACCTGAACAGGATAAAGTTAGGCGGGACAGCCAAACTGAGAAAGATAACATGAGAAAGGACAGGATGAGAGAATCACCAGCCTGATGGAGAATGAGTCAGACATACAAAATGGAACAGAAGCAAAAGCCATGAGCCTCAGGGTAGCACATAGGTTAATAGAGCTAGTAAGAGCTAGTTAGTAACAAGCCTGAGCTATTGGCCAAGCATTTGTAATTTATATTAAGCCTCTGAGCGATTATTTGGGAGTAGGCAGTTGGGACAGGAAAAATCATCTACAAATATTGTTAAATATTAAAAACATTGATATTAAATCATTATAAAGTCATTTAGTCATATATGCTGCTAATATGATTAATAATATATTATATATTATATATTATATATAGTTGTACAGTACAGGAAGATTATTTATTTCAACCAAATAGAGCCAAGTTAATAAAAGTCCCTAAAGAAGTTAAGTATTTTCTAAAGGAATTCACACACCTATCAATAAACTGTTATAAATAAATAAACAAATATCAATAAATAATGTGAATAGGTAATAATGACAAATAAAATAATGTAAGCCAAGTTTATTTTCCTTTCTACAAGTATCCCAGTCTCCTTTCCTTGCCAACTTACCACATTCTTTATGTGTGAGGTGAGGGGAAGGGCATATGATGTCTTCATTGCTTTCTCAGTAATTTTATAATGTACTTTCTATGTACAGCTGACACAAGAGAAAAGCCAGCCATGTGTTCATGTGTCGGAGTCACTGACTGGCTTGACAATTGAATATATCAGATAGAAAATGGACAATTTTTATTATTATTTCACTAATGTAATTACATAATCCTCATATTTTAACTACCTATTCACACACATAGATATTTCTGCAAAAATCTCTTCTCTTTCCAGAGTTGGTGAACCACTGCCATGACCTTGCACTCAGCAATGGCTTCCCTACTGACTTCTTCCACCCTGAGGCAACAAGGAAGACATCTAAATATTTAATATATTATTTCTCAAATGAGAACTCAGGTAGAAAATTTGCCATATTATAGATGATAAGAAATTATATTGATGGGATCTGTTAGAAATGTCACATTTCCACTTAGCACATTATTGTTTTCCACCACCATAACTGATAAATACTTTAATATAAGATCAGCACCAATAAAAAAAAAACCAAATTATGATTCACAAAATGAGGAGAAGCTTGAACTTCAGGATGTGAAGATTTTTGCATCCTAAAGTATAACCCTATGAATTGTTCCTTGTTTGCTTCCATATGAATTTGGGGGGGGGGGTTCAAAAAATTATAGGCATGGATTAAATGAGGTTTTTATGGGTTAAATGTGTTACCCAAAGTCCATGCTAAAATTTTGATCCATGTATCTCATAGAGCCAATATATCTGGAGATAGAACCTTTGCAGGAGTAAGTCAGTCAAAATGAAGTCTTAATCTGGTGACTGATGTCCTCAGAAGAGACAATTCACACACAGTGAGGACACTGGAAGAAATCAGCCATTTCCAAGCCAAATAGAGAGATGTCAGAAGATACCAACCTATACAGATCTTGCTCTCTTACTTGTAGCTTCTAGAATCATGAGGAAATGTAAATGTGTTGTTTAGGGTACTGAGTCTGGGATGCTTTGTTACAGCAGATCTAGTAAACTAATACATTGCTTAATTATTACCAAAGCAGCTCATGTATGTATATCCTTAAGACCCACTATAGAAGGTCAAAATATATGTCTCTTGCTTTTTTCATTTGGCCTACGGAAGAAAAGACTATGCTGCAATTGTATTGTATTGGTGTTGAGGACAAAAGAGGCTGGGGCTAGGAAGGTGGACCAGCAGGCAAGGTGCTTGTTGCAAGAGTATACGTACAAGGACAAGCTTTGCCATGACGGTCTCTGCAGTGTGTGTCTGTAACCCAGCATAGGTAATGAGAGAGAGACAGGTAAAACATAGAGGGTCATTGGCCTGGCAGCCTAACCAAATTGGTGATCCTGGTTCAGTAAGAGATTTTGTCTCAACAGACAGGGTGGAGAAGCTAATGAAGAAGACAGCTACCTTCAACCCCCACCTAGCACATGCACACATACACACATTAAAATGTAAAGAGGCTTGTAGAGGAGGGAGAGTAAGAACCACTGTGTGTTTTCTGTCATATTTAGAATCCAGACTATATATGTAGGTGTGTAACATATGACATAAAAGCAAAATGGAGAGACTATCCGAGAGAGGGAGGTGACCAGAAAGAGGTGGAAAGGTGACATGGGAAGTAATGGGAGGTGAAGTGAGCAAAGCACGTGACATTTCATGCTGTGGGATGTTCTGTATGGCAAATGTGTTACTGATTGGTCAATAAATAAATCACTGATTGGCCAGTGGCCAGGCAGGAAGTATAGGCAGGACAAGGAGGAGAATAAAGCTGGGAAGTGGAAGGCTGAGGCAGAGAGACACTGCCAGCTGCCACGATGACAAACAGCATGTGAAGATGCCGGTAAGCCACAAGCCATGTGGCAAGGTATAGATTAATAGAAATGGATTAATTTAAGCTATAAGAACAGTTAGCAAGAAGCCTGCCACGACCATACAGTTTGTAACCAATATAAGTCTCTGTGTTTACTTGGTTGGGTCTGAGTGGCTGTGGGACTGGCAGGTGACAAAGATTTGTCCTGACTGTGGGCCAGGCAGGAAAACTTTAGCTACAATTTCATATATGTATGAAAGTGTCACAGTCAAATCCATTATTTAATTATAAATATTAACACTAGAAAATTTATGTCAGAGTTTATGTTTGATAATGGTCACACAAACACACACAACATTAGTCCTGTTCTCACATCTCCACACAGGTACTCCTGTTTCCAAGTGGATGAGACCCCAGTACCCATCTGTTACACAGTCAAGACTAGATCTTCATCGCTGTCTCTGAATCTTTCACACTCTCGACAGTAGCTTTTGTAGCAGCTGAACTTATTATTCTTGTGTGTCTGGATGAAAGTCAGAAAATAATGAGTTTCGATTTTTTCTAGAATAAAGATAGGTTTTGAAAGTCTCCTAAGAGTGAATACTATGAACACTTTAATCAATGAAAAATATCTCCAGACTTACCCTGTGTGTCTAAGCAGGAGCCCAGGAACACTTTTACCTGCTCCCAGCCTTTGGATTTCTGATGAATTTTCCTATGAATATTGCTTACTCTTCTAGAAAAAGCCTTTGTTTATTTTCTTTCCTTTCACTGCCTCTGCGTCCTGAGCACCAGCCAGTCTGCTTTGATTTCCCTGTGGGCTCCCGCCAGCTCTGTATCAGTGCAGAGCTGAGTAGGACTGCTGGGAGTGTGGATGAGTCCCTCCTGAC
This sequence comes from Peromyscus eremicus, assembly GCF_949786415.1. Taxonomy (NCBI): domain Eukaryota; kingdom Metazoa; phylum Chordata; class Mammalia; order Rodentia; family Cricetidae; genus Peromyscus; species Peromyscus eremicus. The sequence continues at coordinate 48,022,073 of NC_081418.1, forward strand.
AGCCCTTGTTACCAGGACAGATATGCCTCAGATAGAGAGAGGTACCAGATCCTCCACGAAGCTCACAGCAGAATCGAGACTATCTGGTTCTGTCTAGGAGGCCACTAGTATGGCAGGATGGCTTGATGTACTATTCCTCATTTTAAAAAACTACATCCTTCTTGTCGGGCCTCTGTTGGATGAATACAGTACTAAAAGTTGTCCTCTGGTTTCAATGCAATTACTATACAAAGAGAAACTTAATCCAGGAATTGTCTGAATGGATTCAATCATAAATGGCCCCAAATGTATTTATATGGCTGGCTGTTTTAAATCATCACAAAAGAAAACAAAAACAAATTATCAATTTTACTTTTATAAATTCTTCTAGGAGTCCTTGGTATAGAAATCTCAACTTCTGTTTCAAGATTGGCCACTTACTGGGAGGGTCAACTTATACAAATTATAATTCCTAGACTATAAAATGTGGTAAAACTCCTATAAGTTGTTATGAGGATTAAGGGAGACACGCCACACCAATAAATTAGCATAAGGCTTGCCATATAACAAATATTCAATAAATAAACTACTTTTATGATGCTCAAGAAAAGAAACGACAATAAACTACAGAGAACACAAGAAGTAATTCTTGATTCAGAAATTAGAAGGCAGAAATACAAAAGCTTCTGGAGAGGGAAAACCCAAGATCTTCAGCCCAAAAAGTAATTAGTGTGAACGTTGTTCGATTATGCTGCCTTCTTTAGTACTAATTATTATAGAGCTGCGTTCTGTGTGCACAACTAATGAGCCTCCAAAGTGTGGAATTTACCCAGGGAGATGAAAGCAGACATAGAGTGAAGTAAACCCTACAAATATTTATAGTTCTTCGTTCTTATGTCTGCCTTGGCAAGTAGGAACAAAAGTTCTTGACTTAAGGACAAGATCTAAACACCCAAGAGAGTCTTCCTCCTGGTGAGCTTTTAGCAGTGATTCCTCAGCAGATGCAGGAAACCAGTGTGTGAACAGCATGCCCCAGTGAGCCAGGTAAGATAGTACAGGTGGATATACCATCCATTCTTTCACCCATCCACCCCAGTCATGTCCCATCCATCTATCTCCTGAAGTTTGGACCTTTGGCTTGACTGGCGCAAAGCACATAGACAATGTGTGGAGCAAAGATCAGGGAAAGTCCAAGCAGGATGATTCTCATGAAGGTTGGTAAAGATTTAGGATGAGTCTTGAATTCATGACCTTTTTTACGTAGGAGTCATGACATCTATACTGAATTACACAGGGAGAAGCTGTATGTGATACAGGAGATCCCTACTCAAACTGCCGTGTGTCTAAGTCCACAACTCTGCTTGTTAGGATGGGATCCTGCTCTAAGTGCCTGGCTTCCCTACAGCTTCAGCTTCCTCGACTGTGAAACCGGAAGTTGCAGGATGTACTTCAGCATTTTGTGCCTATTCAGTAGCAGCAGGTACACACTACACTAAGCTGTGAACTGCACGAGAAACTCATGGCCAGTTACTACTGCAATCACCACAGGTCTTCTTCCATCAGAGGTGTAAATACCCATTTCAACACTGGCCATGGTGGTGCACTACCATGCAATACTACTACTAAGGAAGGTGAGGCAGGAGAATTGTGAATTCAGGATCAACCTGAGCTATACAGTGACTTCTAGGCCAGCCTGACCTCATTGTGAGACCAGCCTTGCTTAAAAGAGAGAGAAGGAGAGAGAGAGAGAGAGAGAGAGAGAGAGAGAGAGACAGAGAGACAGAGAGACAGAGAGACAGAGAGACAGAGATAGAGACACACAGAGACAGACAAAGACAGAGAGACAGAGAGACAGACAGAGACAGAGAAAGAGAGAGAGAAAAAGGAAAACAAAGAAAACCCACTGAAAATGCCTACATCAACAGGATGTAGAAAACAGGAAAGTAGTGTCAAAATTACTGCACATTTATCAAGCACATTACTTATGGTCCTCATTTTCATTTTTCCTTAATAATATTCTTCATTTATTTTGGGGGAGTTTCATATATATATATATATATATATCTTCATTTCATCTTAACAACAATGCTATGTTGTATTTACTGTCTGCAGTTTGGAAGATAAAACACATCACTTTGACATGAAAGGAACAGAATCAGATCTTGCTTTGGATATAATATTATAAATAGGAAACAAAAACATAGGTGCTGTCGAACATTTCCACAAGCAGAATAGCCACAAAATGAAAATCTGAGCCCAAACTGAAGAGGGCTTCTCTCTGACCAAGAAGCACGGAAGCCCTACAATGTACCCCATGCTGCCTCTCCTGCTGTCCAAATGGAAGGACAAAGGTACTCAGCAACCCTTTTTCCAGCCGAAGAATCTCAGCAGTGGAGGCAGATCCTGAGCCATCCTGCATGGAGATTCTACACCATATACTCTCTCCACACAGCTAAAAGTCCCAGAGCCTAGAAAAGTCTGTATGCACAGCACAGCTATGCCTCTTTCTGCTGGATGACAGAGCCTCCCAAAATGGGAAAAAAAAATGTTGAGGAACTTCTTTTATCTTCAAAAGAACAAACAACAGAAATCTATTTGGTGGAGAGAGAATGGAGAATGCTGGGAATATCACTTTACTGACCCATTTTCCCATTCAATAGTCAGCTGCCAAAAGCTGTGCGCTGCACACAGCGGAGCCTGGCTCTGAGACAGTGGCCTTTCTTTTGATCTGTAAAGATGAATCATCAAACCTAAGAGAAAGCTAGGCAGCTGTCCCAGACAGAGCAATGAGATGGAAAACTTTTAGAAATAGCTGGAGAAAAAAAAAAAAAGAATGGGCATTATCATGAGTGGAGAAATTCAACGAGCACCTGGTAGCAGATTGTGGATTGTAACGGAGCTGGCTGACCAACTTCCATTCATTTCCTCAATCACCTGCAGGACAGACATCTCACTTTGAGCTTGCACCATGGACCATCCCAGGAACATTTTGGACAAGCCTCGGGTGCCAGACAACTTAAAAGCCAATGACCACCCTCCCAACTAAGTAAGCCCTAAATTAACTTCAAGATACCACTAATGCTTCTAATGTAAAAAGCAACTGCCATATCCAAAATCCTTGAATAGTCCAGACTGGTTAAGCAATATCATTTGCAACCCACAGAAAAATCCATAGCTCACTGAAGTTTCCACATCAGTCCCAGTTCCAGGCCCCACATGCCTGTGCTAGCTAGAGGATGATGTTTGTTCTATGGGCTGCAGCACTCACAAAGATGACACTGGTCGTAGGACCCTGTTTCCCCACAGAGGGGTCCCTCCCAGGACTCTTGCTTGTCCCAGTCATTTTCTGATTTCTAAGTGATCCAATCATTTAAGGGGACCCTTGAAACACAAGATTCAGGAAATCTCCTGAGTTCTTTGCTGTGGTTCTTTCTACAGAACCATCTGAATAGGACAACTATAATTTTCTTCACTGTTAATACAGCTCAATTAGCTCCATGCGAGGAAAATAATGGTTGTTTCAAGAAGAAGAGACCCAACTGTTTTAAATATGTTCATTGTCTTGAATAGAATCTCTGTAGGCAATGCTGTAGCCATGGAATGGCAGCAATACTTCCTCTACTCCAAGAAGAGAAGGGTGCTAGTTAATGATATAGAGTCCAACACATTTAACACTCTTGCCCACTCTGAAAGATCAGTCCACTAAGTACTAATTCAAGACTCTTGTAGCAGGCCATCCTGTGCTTATAGGTAGAATCTAAAAAAGCCAATTATATTTCCCAAACTCCCTTGCAGCAAGATTCTGAGTTAGATCTAATATTTATCAAGCAAATATATTTAAATGAGATATGAAGGTACATATGATATGTGAGTAACACACAACAGGGACCAAATTTGGAGATATTGGATACCCCCACACACACACACATACACACAAGAGGGTGGGGGAGGTAGAAGGATCTGGGAGACAGAAGAGTCTGATTTGGTGAGCAAGCTATGAAGCTTTTCAGGCTTTCAGTCATTGCATTGTATGCGCTGAGTAAGGTAATTTCAGCAGAAAGGTTTTTGCAAGAATAATCCCACGTTGGGTAGTTAGATATTTTCTGCGGATCTGTTGCCTTTGGCTGTATTGTTACTGACCTTGCACTATCCAAGCCAGATCCACTGGGCTCCTGGAGAGTCTTTGAACTATGTAATACCCTTGAATAAACTCCCTTCTGCTTAGCCAACTGGTATGGATCTTGATGCACCTAAAATCACTGGCCAATACAGAGTTTTCCTGATTAAAGTAAACTTGATTAATTAAAACTCTTTTGTTTCCTAAGCAAATACAAGCTGTAGTCTCCAACACATTTATTCTCTCAGTCATCACTGCTAGGCTGGCAATAATTAAGTAAGTTCTGATTACATCTGCCAGTGCTCAGAGCAACACTGCCTGGCTGGAACCCTAGGAAAGCTAGACTCATTTAATGTACCAAGTATATCCCTCTCTTCTTGTTACCCCTCTCTTCTTCTGGGTAGACAATGTTGAAGTTCTCTTTGGGTTATGAGTGTTTCCCACATGCAAATTTAAGGAGATTTAAGAAGATATTCTATGCCCTTGAGATCGGGGGCTGAGCCTGAAAGGCTGAATTTGCACAATATTGACAAAGCAGCAACGAGTACCCATTCTACATTTTAGAGGCTGTGTTGCCTGAATGTGCTGGAATGGATTTCAAGGCAATTTTTGCCCGAGTGGGCTAGTTAGCAGTTTTCCAATTGTTTAGATGGGAACTCTAGACACTATAGGTCTCTTTACTTTCCAATCATCTATTCTATATTTTTACCTTATTAGCAACAGTCAAGTCTCAAAGATATTTTCCAGTTTTCTTTAACTTAGTAGTGAGTATTGAAAGTTCTACCAACAACCATGCTGCATTCTGATATCTAATTACACAGTCTTCATATTAACCCAAGAGAATTTTCTGAACTAAACTGCAAGAAAGAAAGAAGAAGAAGAAAGAAAGAAAGAAAGAAAGAAAGAAAGAAAGAAAGAAAGAAAGAAAGAAAGAAAGAAGGAAGGAAGGAAGGAAAAAAGGAGATCACTAAACAAGCAAATAAAACAATGTAAAACTGAGCCTGGCTGTGTGATTGACAACAAAACTAATGACTGGGAGAATGGAGAATTGGGCCATAACCTCAGAGATTCGAGTATTTGAAATAAGTAAACATGTTTTAATGATTATTGGTTTTCCTCAAGACCACAGTATCACATGTTATTTATTTTGGAAAGTCTGAAAGTTAATAGAGAGTCCCTGTCAGGTAGGTCTCATGTATGAAAGAAAAAAATAAAAAATGTACCTAGAAGACAAACAAGAACAAAACTTAGAACTCTAGCTCTGCTGATAGGCACCAGGCAAGATGGCTGTGGCTGAGCCATCAGGTTTTCGCTGGTTACATGAAGGCTAGATCAGATAATAGGCAACTTCCCAGAAGCTCTGCCATTTAATGCGTCTAGACAGAAAAACAAAATACCTCACATGATAAAAGTTTCATGAGCTGACAAGTACAACTGAAAAGGCAAGGCATCCCTGTGTCCATCTGATTTCCTGCTCTGTGGTTTATGAGCTAGAGAGCCTCTGGCATTATCACTGAACCTCTCTGAGTCTGTTCTTCCAGAACTCTTAGAAACAATGTCTGTGTGTGGAGGGGCAAGTACCATATCCCATTCAGCCCACTGGCATAGGGCTTTACAAAGATCACTTTCTCTTAGATCAAAGGAAAATAAAACATCAGAGCTTAGTTCATATTAATGTGATTTCAGTAATGTATAAACAGGTAGAAAGGGGGTGTGAATGCAGAGCTTGCCAAACCCTGACTCTGTCATTCCTAGCAGATACGGCACTGGCCAAGTGCATTAGGCAGGGTTTGTCTCCTCTCTAATAATGCTGCATGGGACCTTACAATGTAGTGTCTGTACAGTACATAGAGCAATGTGTGGAGGGAAAACAATCATGATAATCACCATGGAGGTTCTGACTTAGTATCACCTGCTTTTCCACCGATCTGAAGAAAATGAGCTACGATGCACAGAAGGAAGCTGCAGTCTCTATGCAGCGTTATTTGAGAAACAGTATGGAAATATATGTAACTCCCAAGTGTCACTAGTTGCATTTTATTTAAACAAAGAAAGACACATCACAGAATGTGTTTGTGTATACCATTAAAAAAAAACCAAATACCTCCAGTCTGACACATCTTCCTGACTCATCTTCTACAGTAACATTGATTCTTTGTGCAGAAAAATGTGTAGTGCCAAAAAGGATATTTAGAAAATCTTTTCCTGTTTTAGATGGGAGAGATTGATTACTTTTAACTAAGGGCTATTAGGTGTAAGGGGAAGATTAGATTTGAATAACTTATGGTCTACAAAATACCTAAAAAGTATTCTGAAGCATGAGGCTAGTCCATTTTAAATAAATTACATACCTGCATTATTTAATATGAATCAACACGATAGAATGTCTATCCGCTTGAACTATTTCTAACCACCATATTGAAAACTGAATGTGAGAAACCCATCTAGTCATCAACTGTCACTAAGTAACAAAAGGAAACTAGCTGAAATATTCAACAGTCCAACTAAAAGGAAGGCTTCTTGTATTGTGTTTACTGAATACCCTTAAGGATCTTTTTCAGTTGTGGACTACTAAGTTTTTTGACAGTTTTTATATTCACCAACTCCACCATCACCCTGGACTCCTTATTTTTCCTCCCTTTTCATCAAACTTCCTGTCCCCTCTTCCACCACCTCAGGGATGATGTGTGTATGCACATCTTCCCTGGTCACCGGATTTCATACTGAAACAGGACTAATTTTCAGTTTGGGAAGTGTAACACAATCCTCTAAGGATCATTCATCCTGTTAGAACTACTAGTGGTGATCTGGTGAGTCTGATAAAGTTGGGGCAGTGGGAATTTTCTAGGTTCCTGTGGAAAACTCTTGCATACAGCTCAGGCAGAGAATCTCAATGCTGGAGCACAGGGGACACCTTGAGTTTTCTGCATTTTGGTTCAATTACTGCTTTGAAATTAGTCAATCTGAACACTGAATCACTGAACTTCATTTCTGAAAATACTTCCTGCTCTTTAGCTGGTCTTGTCTAGATAAGCAACACGTTGAAAGTTGGTTAAAAACTGCCCTGGAGGGCAGCCAAAATCTCAGACCCAACATCTGAGGTCCCACACTACCCAGCTGTCCTGAAGATGGAGGTAGCCCTTTCCATTGCCAACTGCATCAGAAGATGGAAAACTTGGCATGTAGAAAGAACTCTCTCTCTGTCATCAGTATAAAGCACCAGCAGTCCTCAGTTTCTGGAGGATTTCTTTCTCTTATTTTGGCTAATCATCAGCATTTATCTGAATTTCTCCTCAAAATGAGTCTGGCAGGATGAATTTTCAATTTTATTTTGAGAGTCAGGTACAAGGAGAGGTCAAGGGGGTATTTTACTTTGGATTTCATTGAAGCTTATGGGCGTGAATCGTCTGTGGGAGCCACATGAAGCCCCATAGCACAGGCAGCTTAGAGAATAGACATGCACTCTCTCACCATTCTGGGAACTGTAAGTCTGAGATCAAAGTGTTGGACTGACCTGATTTCCAGTGAGACTTCTCTCTGTGGCTGGCACTTCTCCCCCTGTGTCCTCACATGGCTCTCCCTCTGTGTGTGTCTGTTTTCTAATCTCCTCTTATAAGAGCATCGACCATATCGAATTGGGTCCCATTCCTATGACCTCATTTGAACTTAGTTACCTCTTGAAAGTCCATGCTTCTAGATATATTCACATTCTGAGATACTGGGGGTGGGTAAGACTTGAAAATACAGATTTGGAGTAGACAGAATTCAATCCACCTACCCATGAAATGAAAGGATTTACCACCTCTTTGGCCTCCTCCAGCTGGCATCCCACCTGCGTGAAACCGCGGCTACCTGCTTTACCATCTTCAGCATGAATGCTGAGCCTGGCATTCTGGGAACAAGTACTCTGCATAGTTTTAAAATTCTGAGATAAATGGGCTTGGAAAACTGAAACACTTTAAGCATGTAAAATAAGTACAAAACATATAAAGTCTATCATCTCATGTAGTAGAGGAAAGGAATAAATAGAATATCTTTCCCGATCCTGTGAAAATTATATTGTAGATAATCTGAGAGAGGTTTGATTTAAATTTTCTGCATTATGAGTTCTATAAGTTTATTTATCTTGTCCAATTTGAATTTTGAGACAGATGTTACCCATGCAACAGCCATCTTAACTAGCATGATTTGCTGAGGCTGTATTCCTATTTAGTTCCTAACCCCCAAGGTGCAGAGAACTTCAACTTGAAGTCAGAGACTGCCTACAGAAAGTACGCTGTGGCGCTTGCAAGTGGGCATTTTTTAGTCACTGTCCTACAGTAACTCATTTAACATTCTCTCCTGGAATAATTGGGTTTCGCCTGAGTCTTCCAGTCTATTAAAGCTGCCAGAGTGACAGCTTCTTACCTTGAGGCTTGGGCTTGGTGAGTTTGCCACAGGGCTTGGAGATGGTAACTGTCTTCTGGCAGTCAGCATTGTGAAGAGCTCGCTTCAGACTTCCAGTCCTGGTCTTCAAGGCAGTATTCAGGTCACATTCTCCCCAAGCCTGGAACTGGTATTTGCATTCAGCTAAAAAGCATAATAGGATGAAAGAAAAATTCTTTAGAGAGCTTATTATGGTGATAATAAGGGCACAATTTTGATGTTAACTTTTTGTATTTAAGCCATTGTACATTCTTATGCAGTTATAAGAAATAACAAAGGGATATTCCATAACTCTTCACCCAATTTCTCCCAGGTTTGGCATCTTGAATGATGGTGGGCCTGTGTAAAAATTGATGCATCCAAGAGTGTAGTCATATTTCATCAGTCTTACGTGCATGAACATGTATAATTCCATCAGTGTAAATGCATGAGATCAGCACCATCAATGTACATATAATCCCAGTGCAAGGGACCCACTGTCACCTTCTGTATAGTCACAGCCTCTTAAATTCCTTACAACCACAAATCTCTTCTCCAGCTCATTTCATTCTATAAATGTAAACTTTTGTGAATGGCTACTCTGGTGCCCACAGACTTTAGAAGATGGTGTATTATCCTCTTGAACTGGAAATACTGATGGTTGTGAGTTACTATATGGGGGCGGTGGGAATCAAACCCAAGTCCACTGCAAATACATGTGCTCCTAACAACTGAGCCATCTCTCTGGCTCTGAGACTGGCTATTTCTTTACTTAGCATAAATTTCTGGCAATCAGCTGAAGCTTTGTCAATCAATAGTGTATGCATTTATACAACTAAGTAACCTTCCATGATATAGATATACCAAAATTTATTTATCTATTCACCAGCTTAAAGATGCCTATATTGCTTCTATATTTTGGCTAAAATATATACATATGCAAATACTATATATTCATATAAGGGGTTTGTGAAAAAAATCTATTTTCTCTGAGGAAAAAAAAAGCCCAAGAAACTGCTGAGTTACATGGTAAGCTCAACTCATATTTAATTTCATACAAACACAAAACAAGCATGCCTTCTGAAAAGTAATATTCTTTTTTAGTATGGCTGTGCCATTTTATATTTCCACTGACAGTAAATACATGACCTAGCATTTTTGTACCTTCACTATTATTCAATATCATAATGTTTTTATTCCAGTCATTCTGATGGGCACATAGTAATACGTCACCAGGGTTTCAATCTCTCCCCTTAATGGGACAGAGAAATTCAATATCTTTCCAGTTATTTATTCATTACTATATATTCTCCTCAGGAAACATGGCTGTTGATATTTACTAACTCTCTTCCTGGATAGTTAAGGTTGTTTGTTTTAATTCTGTATTGATTTTTTGAGATTTTTATAGATGTTCAAGACATGAGTCCTTTAAGATACATCCCACAAACTTTTTACAAGTGAGTCTTAACAGTGATCCATACTATTTGAAGTCTAATTTATATGAACTCTATTGCCATTATGGCAGTTACTGCCATTCATAAAAATATACTCCAAAGTTATAGAGGAAGTCAAGACTACATGTGCGCATGTTCATTCTCCATCTTTACTCATATTTAGGACACAGTGTGTTTCTGTATGGCACAAGTCAGACACTGTGGTCATTATGCCCAGTGATGGTCAGGAAAAACACAAAGTGTGTGATGTAGAAGAAAAAGCTATTTGGGATTTTTAAATTGGGATAGGAGCACTATGGAGATGACTCTGTGGATAAAAGATTTGCCTCAAATACACATGAGGATCAGAGTCTTGGTGACCAGAACCCACATAAAAAGCCGGGCAGATGTGGTAACCCACCTGTAATTCTAGTGTTCTGGAATCAGAGACAGGGATCCCTGTAGCAAACTGGCTACCTTGACTAGTAGAATCACTGGGTTCCAGATTCAATAAGAGACCCAGCCTCAGAAAATGAAGAGGAGAGCAACAGAGAGAGATATCAACACCAACCTCTGGTATCCACACACATGTGACCTGAATATATATGCACTCACAATCACACAAATGCACATGAACAATATTACACAATAAAAAACACACACACATGCATGTAGATGAATGTATATGGTTAAAGATGGAAATGTTGATTAATGGGTTAAAGATGAAAATGCTGAATATTGAATTAAAGTTGGAAGTGTTGAGAGAACTTGTCTCAAGTAGATATATCAGAACAGCCTGGAACTGACTAGAGTTAGTGAGACAAAAGTCTACACACATGGGCTATGACCATGCCTGGTAGAGTCAGTGAGCGAATCTATAAACATATCTGGAGGATGGGAAGGAGTCAAAAGAAAGAGTAATAGCAAGGGACATGAAGAAGGAGAATAAGTACAAAAGGGGAAACTAGAAAGTGAAGTGGAGGAGAAGATGGAACAGAAAGATTATTGGGAGGGCACCAGTGCATATTCTATGCCTGTATAAGAAATGATGCTTAACTACAAACATTTTTTACTTCCAAATGACATTTGGCCAGTTTTCCTGGCTGGTAGAGCAGGTTGTATTATGGTTTTAAAAAATTAGATAATAAGGATGTTGCTAAATACCTTATAATGTACAAGAAAAAAACAAACGAAGACAATAAGAATCCAGCCCCTGATATCACTAGTGCTGAATCTGAGAGGCAAGCTCTCTGGTCATCCTGTGTCTAAGAAAATTCACTTATTTAATTGAATATAAACATGAGTTGGCCTCGAAAATGAATGATAGAAATATTCCAAAAGTATTTCATGTAGTGGATGAAAGCTATAGGACACAGGATGAAACTGACCTCCAAACTGCTTCTTCCAGTTGCAAGGGATCTTACATCTCTGGGTCTTCATGGTTTGCTTGCATTCAGCGCCAGTGCGTGTGCCCTCCCGGGTGCCCAGTCCACAGTCACCACTGGTGGGCACGCACACACTCCACTGCCATTCTCCACAGTCAGATTTTTTCACCTTTTTTTCTGCAAGGAAGGAAGCAAAAGCAATCACCATCCAGAACTGTCCTGAACTTCTAGATATGGCTAAGTTCACTCCTCAGCATCTCAACTGTGGAGTCTATGACTTTTATCTCTACCTGCTTTGTCCAGGAAGACAATAGGAATATGCCAGATGTGTTCTCAATGATCAAGTCAACGCACGGTTAAGAGGAGAGAGAAAGAAAACATGGGGGTGGGGAGCAGAATGAATACTACTAAATCATGTGTGTGATAGAGACTGTTTTAAGTGAATCACTAACATTTCCTTTTAGAAACAAATATTTCTGAGTGAAGGCATTGCCTCTCTGCCTGCTTCCTGACCACCACGATGTCAGCTGTTCTGCCATGCAAGCTGTGATGACTTACACCTCTAGAACCCTAAGTGAAATAAAGCTGTCTTCTTCTTAAGTTCACTCCTCAGGTGTTTGAATGCAGCAACAAACAGCTAACTAACACACATGCACCAGATGGAATCTGGAGATTTGTATATTAAATTTTATAAAAAGAAGGAAATATTTTTGTAAAAATAAACAAGTCTACATAGCTTATAAAAAGCTTGAAAAATGAGGAAGAAATGTCTATTAGAAGTAATAGTGGCCAGATTGACAATTTCATTGAAAATTGATGGTCTGATTTTTTTTCTATAGATAAAAGCCATAACAGAAATGTGGTATAGGTCACGGACTAAAAGAGACCCCCAAAACCACAGCCCACTCACGACTATTCAAGGGCATATTCATTCAGGAGTAAAATGGGACAACATGAGACAAGTCTCACTTAGGGTTTCCCTAAGTCATTAAAAGGAAGTTAGAGATGGTGGAAGGGACTAGAAGCAGGGAGCTGGGCTGCTTGGGTACCATCCAAGGAAGTATCCCTCTGTGACTCAACTGCTTACCCGGCTTCTCTTTCTTCCCAGCCTCAGCGATGTCCACAGCTGCCAAGATGAAAATGAATGCCAAGAAGGCAGCTGCAAATTTTCGGCGTTGCTGCTGGTGCTGTTGGGATGACATGTCTGGGAGGGAAGAGAGGGAGAAAAAGTGACTTCAACCTAAGTCGGAACGAAGATTCAACCCTCTGATGAAGCACCCTACCAGAAGCTTCTGGAACACTGGGTTTTATGAAAATTGTATCAATTATCGCAAGTAGAATTTTATCATTTCTGCCCAACAGCTGCAAAAAGCAGTAAGTTACATGGTCGTTGACAATATTCAACCATTCTTCATATCAGACTCCACATCCATTTGTTATGTATGTATGCCTCTGGGGTTGTGAAAGCAAGGGAATTTCAAGCAGATTCCTACAATCAGTCTTGTTGCTTGCTTCACTTGGTAATGACAACTACACTTATCTTCAGGGTGCCTGGAAGTTCCTGGAAACATTAACGGCGTTGCAATCACAGGACTCTTTGCTATGGCCATGGCAAGTGATGGTGTACTGTAACATGTACTGACTGTTTTTTATGTTTAGGTACATTTGCTGGTGAGCAGTGTCTCTGATTTCTATCTATCCCATGTTCACTTAAACACAGTATCATCCCATTATTTATTAGCGTGAAACACAGAAATAGAGCTGGCATGCTATGATACTAACAATTTATAAACTGATTTTACTCTAGAACCACTAAATCCTCAGATTTGGGGAATGGTGATTATACTTGCTCAGAAATCAAAATGCTTCTCATCAGACATAAATAAAAATCCCTAGATAACACTAGAAAGATCCCTGCTTTATTTAAAGATACTTGTGATAACTCTCTGCCAAAATGTTTGCCTTGCCTAAACACCCCCGAGGAAGCCACTGACTACAAACTTACTTGATAGTCATTTACCTCCATCAGCTGTGTTAATGGTGTTGTGTAGATCACACGAAAGTGTACAAGTAATCTTCAGTTATTGTTAGTGTGGCTGTTTTCTTTTTTCCAAAACTGGCAATAGATTAGTTTTTAATAATTTTACAATCTCCTTAGTGAATAATAGACTACTCTTGTGTGTGCACACTCATGTGTGTGTATGTATATAATGTGTGTGTGTGTGCACATGTGTGTGTTGATGATCACTCTATTCTGTAGCTTGGTTTTCTAATTCATAAATATCTGAAAAACAATACCATGGTTACTAAGCCTGTAGCAATTTCTATGACATTAGAATTGTCACTTATTAGAGTAGTATTTTGTTTTGCTATCAATGACTGGATTCGATAGTATGAATAAGCATAATCTGACTACAAACTAAAATGCACTTTTTGATCACTTAGCCCTTTAAAACATGAACCTGCTTTGCTACTCACACACCATTTCCATCCCCATCTACAATCCAGGATTGGCAGCTTTGCCTTTCCTAATGCTGCATTCTTATGATGCTCTCACTAAAATGTCCCTAGCAAATCTGAGGCGAGGCCTCATCTCATGAGGAGATGTAGAAAGCCAGCCTTGACTCCCTGATTTGCAAGCTTGTCAGAGTTCTCAAAGATGAGGTCCCTGTGTATTTATATGATGCACTTTTTCCTAGGACATTCCAGCACCATTTAAAATGGTTAGGCATAAAGTGAGCCAGAGTCCTTGCTTTCCCCAAAGGCTGCCTAAGCACCTTCTTTCAGTGCCTAAGAACTATAGTGAAACTTTTGAGAATTCATAAATGGCAAATTAACTCTTTCATCCAGGACTTTTCAACATAGATTTCAACTTAGATTTTGCTTTCATATGTAAAAATTACCTGTAAAGTACTTTAACTATATTATTATGATATAGATTATTGTGGGAATCTGAACATTCCCACTGAGAAAGCACAACCCTGAAGAAAACTTCCTGACTAAGCAATGGGGTGATGATCCCCCGGTCTTAATAAATGTAGTCAATGAAGGGATCAGAAGTCATTCTGATTAAACCAATATCTTAATATCTCAGTTTTTATAGGAATATAAAAAGAATAAAGGTTTAAAAGAAGAGGCAAAGAAACGGAATGAATAAAATTACCCAAGTGCATCAAACAGTATTTAATACTATTTGAGTGCTCAAAAAAAACCACTCAGTTAACTTCCTGGCAATAAATATGTAGTAATTAGTATATGTGCAGATAGCAGCTTGCATGTTGTATCTGAATAGCTGACTATTTATTCTCAGCATCAAATAAAAGCAAAACCTTTCCCTGCACATAGCTTCACTTTACTTGTTCTTCAACATGCTGGGTACCAGATGAACATAGAAATAAGAACAAGCCCCCCTCAGACACACACAGCAATTAGGGAAGCAGCTAATTATTTTTCACACTGAGAAAAAGAAACAATGAAAGGATAAAACTTACTAAATTGGCTGAGTTCTTTTGAGAAACTTCTTTATGTCTTCCCACCTTCTGCCATCGTTATTATATTTGACCTGACAGCCGTAATTCACTAGGTTTAACAAATTGGAGACTACCATAAATGGATGCTGGGACATAGTATATACTGTTGAGTTATCTCAATGAAGCCTGAAACCCGATGACAAATAAAGGAACTCACTGGAGAAAAGATTCACTTGTTACACTTCGGCCTCCTCTGAGACAGGGCTGATTAGAATGCAGGGAACTCCTCCTCCCTAAAGCATTGTAGTGGGGTCTAAGATTTTGAAAATTGCAACACCTGATGTAAATATATACAAGGATACTGGAAACTGTCCCTGCTTGCCCTGTTTAGAAAGACTAATACACTATCTGGAGACAGAACTTATTATTCAAACTTTAATTCCACAACTGACTTTACTTTTGTCTTTGAACAAACTCAGAATGTCACAACTAATTGAATAGGTTTTGATATCAAAAGAGTGGGAGTAAGTTGTAGGGCCGATAATAAATTAACTGCTGGAGACACTTCTCATGAAAGCTACAGGATACAGACAGAGAGACAATATGGAATATTAGGAATTACATTATCAGCTTGGCTTACCTCTACAGCTCTGTGGTTTGCATATAAAGTGTCCTTTGCGAATTAGAAGCTTGGTCCCCAAATCTAGCAATTAGGGCTTTGAGGAAATGAGTGGACTGTTAAAAGGAGTCTGTCTCTATCCATGATTCAATCCATGGATGTGTTAAAAAAATATGAGTAGAGTACTAAGAGACAGTAGAACTGTAGAAGGTGGAGATAGTCGGTCATCGGGACATGTCTTTGAAGGCCATATCTCACCTCACCCCCTTTCAGTTACTTCTCTCTGTTTCCCCACCTCCGTGAAATGAACAGACAGACATGCTCCTCCAATATTTTGTATCACCTTGGCCCCCCAAAATGAAGTCAGCCAACACACATTAAAATATTCAAACCTGTGAGTAATAGAAATACTTCCTTCTTTAAATTATTTTGACTGTTTTTCAGTGTTCAAAACTCTGACTAATACAAAAATGCTCTTTTTTACTGAAAAAAAATAGCAAACATCAAACTTGGCATTTTTGTATTATATAAAAGCAAAAATGTCACAAGACAGAGAATTGATTTAATTAAAATCAGCTAAAGTCTCCTTCAGCCTTCACAGGACACAAATTCATTCTGCCTTTATTTTTTGGAAGCATAATACAAATTCAAGAAACAACTCATGATGTATCCTTTGAGTCCTAAGCCCAGAGTTGAAAATTAGTGATGATGTCAGTGCAATTCCACAGGTGTGAAGTAAGGAAAACCCCCTCAGTTTACAGTTATATTCTATGCCCTTCCACATGGAAAAACATTTCTTTTCCATCTTTTTATTTGGCTAAGACCAAGAGAGCCCCAGTTCTTAGAAGTTGCTCCTAAAACTTTGATCTTGAAAAAGTCACAGAAATATAACTTAAAACAGAAGAGTGAACTTCTAAGCTAAAATGATATCTTAGCCATCTGGACCACAGGATATACAACACATTGACTCTGGGCTGGAAACAACCATTGGTCTCTCCAGAAGTGTATTGTAAGTAAAAATGATCAGCAAGCAACTGGAGATGCATCTGTATCCATTCACAACTAGAATATACTAGATATTTTGTGCTCTACTTGCTTTAACTTTTATGAAGTAGTATTTGTTAACCTTGTAAATTGTAAAAATGAAACATAAGACATTGAAAATCATGCAAAGACACAGACTGAGTGAATTTTTATAACAGAGCACTTTTCACGCTCATCAAGAGACTTAGCACATTCCTTGTCCCAACTACAGCTCATCCCTCAACAAGTAATTAACAAAGAAATTCTTTCCTTGTATTGTTTGAGGGCTTTATTTAAATGTTTTGGATTTACCTAATAAAAAAATCTGAATGCCTTTTAACTTGCTTTTAATATACATGATAGCCATCCTCTGACTTCCAGTTCTTGCTTTTTACATTCTGACAAAATATAGACCATTTAGTCAATATATCCCACATTCTGGATTTTGATAATTATACATTTAGTTAAATTCAGTATTCCTGTGTTCAGCTTAAAATTAGCAATGGATAAAGAAACCTTCCCAGAATGACTTCTAGAATTCAATAATTGGCCATTTATGTCTCCTGTTTGACCTTGTTCTGACTCTACTGAAATCTCTCAATCAGTTTCCCTAAACTCAATAAGTTTAACATCATCTACTTGTTAGTTCACTAAGACAACTAATCAAACATAAAAGACTTAACAGTTCAAAATTTAAACAAACCAAATATATTATACATTTACGTAATATTTACCTTTCTAAAGAAAAAAATGAGGACAACCATGTATTTATTTAGACAAAATACCCCAGGGATTTCTCTCATGTGTTCTGGCTTGGTAATATACTAAGAAATCCACTTTGACTAAAAACGTGTAGCCTTCCAGTTCTGGCCCCTATCAATCTCTACAAAGTGTGTAAGTGTCTTGAAAATTGCTGTCTCTGTCAAATTTAGCTCTAAGTACACAGAAGCATGCAATAATAAGGAAGGGAAAACAAGTCGACTACAACAAGAACTCTAGAGAAAGGAGTATATTTGATACTTGATATTCCCTTTATAATATAACTGGTACCTAGATGTGTTTGTTAATTATGTGGTGGATCAAACTAGTCAAATGGCTTAAATTATCTGCATTATTTCTTTATGGCTTTGATTTATATAATCAAAGTAAATTAGAGATTTAATTTTAAGTTTTTATAATTTTTTGGTTTCTTTACGAGCATTTTAATGTTTATCTACTGTAATTAGGGAGAGGAACAATTAAGAGTGTAGAGCAGTGGTTCTCAAGCTTCCTAATGCTGCAACCCTTTAATACAGTTCCTCATGCTGTGGTGATCCCGAATCATAAAATTATTTCGTTGCTATTTCATAACTGTAATTTTGCTGACATTATGAATAGTAATATAAATATCTAATGCACAGGATATCTGATATGTGATCCCGCAAAGGACTCACGACCCATAGGTTGAGACCTGCTGTTCTAAAGGGAAGAGAAACAGTCCATTCTGGAGAGAAAACCCTTAAGCTCAGAAAGTAAACAACTCAAAGATTTCAGGAAGTCCCTGAAACTGACAAGACATACTAGGCTCCACCCTCACCAAGTCATTATAAGCAGTAAAGACTGCTGAGACACACTGTGTGTGAGACCAGCGAAGCTATCTGAAAGAGACAGAGATCAGCAGAGCTTTCTGACAAGCTGAGCAGCCTGGATGAGGTAAATCAGCCAAGCTGCTTAGAAGAGGCTCAGACCAACCTAAATAATTTGACACTCCCAAGCCTGTTGAGCTGCCTGCAAGGTTGTGCAATGCAGTATAGGTTTTCCATTTTCATGGGGGAAGGTTTTTGGTCATGCACTGTCACTGAATCGATTTTTGCTCCTGTTAGTAACAGCTCACCCATATTCCTGTAAGTAATCCCAAGTGAAACTAACTGGTTCACCAAGTTGGCATTGCTAGTATTCTTACTTGGATCTGTTGTTGGTTCTCTATCTGGGTCAGCAGACATTCGTTCACGTCTCCCCAGAGACAGTGTCACACAACACTTAGCACACAGCAGCCACATTATCTTTCTTTTCTCTATTCTTCTGTGTTACACTGCAGTCCTCTTACAAGTTTGTGTTTAACTTTCTCTGCCAGCAGAGATCTCCTGTAATGGACACGGAATATTGCCTGGCCAGGACAGCAATGCACAATCCTTTATCCTGTCTCCTGAATCACCCTCCTGTCTCTCGGGTTTTCTTTTACTTTGTCCTCCTCTGAAGCCTTCCCAGGCCAGCTCAAAAGTTTCTTCTCTATTAAGCTCCCCTCTCAGATCGTCCTCTCTCCCCTTATCAACCTATGTATCTTTAGCCCCAAAGAAGTATTATACTTCTTTAACCCTGAAATGTTTTAATCACCCTATGTGTGTTTGTGATGTTCCATGTGATAAGAAATTCTTCCCCAAATCTCTCTACTTGGCTAAATTTGATCAACTTGGATGGTTGGGTCCAACGATTTTACCCTCTCTGGAGCCTTTGACAAGATCATCTTATGTTCTTTCTCTATGGAGCACACTGGCCCATGCCCAGTCTCTGGTCAGAAACTCTGACCACAAACAACTCCTGAATGCCATAGTCAAGTGTTATAAATTCTGTGAAATGAAACAGGAAAAATTGGAAAGAAAATGCTGCAAGCTCTCATGACCATTAGATTTAGAAAGAAACACATTTAGGCGAACAAAATATAGCTTATAAGTAAAATAAATAATGTGGAAAAACAACCTGCTATCCACTGTGGCAACTGATCGTGCATCTAAAGCAACACAGACACACACACACACACACACACACACACACACGCTCATATGTTTCCTCACCTGGATTTGTTTTCCTACAGTACAGAAATAAACTTTTTGGTTGTACTAAAGCTTTATTCTTGTTTGCTAATTGTATGTCTATATACAGAGGCCATGCTTTGTAGAATTATAACACATGCTGGCCATAGAAGTCACACTGAAGTCTGGAGGTGGGAGTATGCAGACACATAAGAACACATCCCAGGGAATATGTAGAGGACAGCATTTTTCTGCCAGCAGAGCTAAAATATATCTTATTTGAGATATATTTTTGCCTTTTTTTTAAACGCCAAAGAACCTGTACTTTTAAAAAACAAAATTAAACCCATTTTCTCCACTGTGCTTGGGAATCTTGTTGGGACTAGATTATTCTAAGTTGAAGATCTGTTTAACAAATACAACACCCTTCTTTTATCTTTATACTTTACAAATTTACTGAATGATAATTAATTTTTTTATTTTATAATTTGATTTAATTTTATATATCAGCCACAGATTCCCCTGTCCTCCCTCCTCCCGCCACCCCACCCCCCGCCCTCCCCCCAGGCCTCCCCCCATTCTCATCTCCTCCAGGGCAAAAACTCCCCTGGGGATTGAGTTCAACCTGATAGATTCAATCAAGGCAGGTCCAGTCCCCTCCTCCCAGGCTGAGCAAAGAGTCCCTGCATAAGCCCCAGGTTCCAAACAGCCAGCTCATGCACTAAGGACAGGTCCTGGTCCCACTGCCTGGGTGCCTCCCAAACAGTTCAAGCTAATCAACTGTCTCACTTATCCAGAGGGCCTGATCAGGTTGAGGGCTCCTCAGCTATTGGTTCATAGTTCATGTGTTTCCACTCATTTGGCTATTTGTCCCTGTGCTTTTTCCAATCTTGGTCTCAACAATTCTCGCTCATATAATCCCTCCTCTTTCTCACTGATTGGACTCCTGGAGCTCCACCTGGGGCCTGGCTGTGGATCTCTTCCATCAGTCATTGGGTGAGATTCCTAGCATGACAGTTAGGGTGTTTGGCCATCCTATCACCAGAGTAGGTCAGTTCGGGCTTTCTCTCGACCATTGCCAATAGTCTATTGTGGAGGTATCTTTGTGGATTTCTGGGGACCTCTCTAGCACTTTGCTTCTTCCTATTCCCATGGGGTCTTCATTTATCATGGTCTCTTTTTGCTTGTTCTCCCTCTCTGTTCTTGATCCAGCTGGGATCTCCTGCTCCCCTAAACTCTCTTTCCCTCGACCCTTGCCCTTTCATTACACCCCCTCACGTCCTGTTGATAGTGATTTTGTTGCTTCCTATTTTACATATGAGAATTGTAAAATCTCATATGTAAAATCCTAAAGGAGATTTTTATAGTTTAGGTTGCATTTTCCTTATTCTTTGGTCACTTTTCTTCCTACATTTGTATTAACTTCACACTGGTCTATTGTAAAAAGATCTGACCATTTCCTTAGAATCATACCATCTCTTAAAGCCACGTATCTGACTTATGATATTGCTAAGTCTTCACTTACTCTAACCTTCTTGGACTTACATAGCCAAACAATAAGTCTTAAAAGAAAGTGTCCCAAGTCTGAGCCCAAAACACCCGCATAGAGATGAGCCCAACAGTCCATGCCTACTGCAATTATGTACATATCAATTAGACTGATAAAAATAGTGCATTCATTTAATTTTATATGACCCATATCCTAAAAACAGGAACCTCTCAGATGAAGCATTTCAATGGTAGAATTGCACCTGCTAGAGAGTGTGACAGTTTAGGATACATTCATGAGCACTTGGTCCCCAGTTCTCATGGCCTGTATATGAAGTGAGTGTGTGCTATGTGAGATATGAACAGTGAATGTGAGACACATTTCTCCAAAGTAGTCCTGCAAGGTGGGCATAAAGGAGAATTGAACAAGTATGATGCTCCCTGTGGTAAATGTACGAACAGTCCTCTCTGAGTACACAGGCCCAAGTAGTCACATTGCTTGATAGGATGGAGGGTGCTAGAGAGTTGGCACATGTTTTAGTTATCGATGTACATGTTTACTTACATATTTATTTTGGAAGAAGAAGGGAAATGAGGGAACTTGAGGCAGAAGGGCCATGAAACCAGTGTTTAGAGGTAGCACTTGCAAGGTATTCAGCCATGTAAAGTATACAGCAGCACACAGCAGAGAATAAACCACCCAAAGGAGACTGCAGCAATGACTAAAACTGATATCCTTTGTGAGATATAAAAGTGCTTTAAAAAATCAAGTGTTTATGACTTTAAAAATATAGTTTGATATTCTTGGCAATGTCTCATCGTGAGAAATTGGAATGACCTTTCTTATTTGGGGCATTAAAAAGCAAAGGAAAGTATTGACAAGCTGAATCATTATCTGGATGTAAGAACCCCTATTAGTAACAAGTCATGAATAAATGTCTTAGGTTGGTTGAAAACCAGGCTCTGTACTCACGCAGCCCAGCTCAGTAAAAGAGCGTGTCCCAAACTATGTAACCTCAGCTACACAAGGAAAGGATTACTGTCAGGAGTGTTACTCTGCTTTCATGTTATTCTAAAACAATCAGCGTGGCTTTACGAACTACTGTGTTCAGGCAACACTTCTAATAGCTGGTGACTTTGCTCATTCAGGCGAAGTGACTCAATTAAAAACATAATTAACAAAACAGCATGCAGATTTTCAAGTTCACTGGCATGCCACTAAGCAAAGAAACAGCACCAGACACCATCCTGCATTTGGAAAAAGATTAAGAACATAAATTGTGGATCTGATCTCAGTGATGTGTGTGAGGCAGGGAGTTCTCAAGGCAGCGTCTATCTCCAATGGCGAGGGAAAGCTTCTATGCATCTGCTACCAGATCAATAACTACTACAAATCATCCATGTGAGAAGAATTTTTACAAAGGAGTCCAAGTGTGCTGATTGAATGATATGAAGTATTTCATTAATCAGAAAGGTAAATAAGTATAACAAGGTAAGACCCTGGATGGCTTTGGAAGCCACTTATTCTTTCTTATTCATCATTCTAGAGTAGGTGTTGAATGTGCTACTAATATTACTTCCTGAGACAAGGAAGAACTGATCAAAAGAAGACAGACTCTGGTCCTATCCCTCCTAGAACATAAGGCCCTGCAGTGCATTAGCCTAGACAGTCCAGTTGTCTATGAGACCCGGAGTAGAGTGAGCTTAAGGGGACCCCCACATGCAGTGCAGTGTGGAATGCACATAGACAAGACTGTGTCTATCCTAGACAAGTGACACAAGCTTTGTGGGACTGGCTTGTCATGGATTCTAAGCCTCTGCTATCCTTTGGTGCCCATCTGTGAGTAAGAAAGTTGCTCTTTGTAACTCATGCAGATGTTCTACCTGGAGCATGCTGCTTGATACTGAAGTACACAGGTGATATATTTAGAGTCTTCTAGAATGTAGACAGATGCATGATAAACTTGATTCACAGTTATTATTCAGGCTAGCAAAGAAAGTTTTCCTTATAATATAAAAACACATCTACAATACAATTAATAAATCACCCTAATAACTTGATATTTCCCTATAAAAAAATACAAACAAGTCTACACCAAGACTTGGACAGGAATGTTCCTAGTAGTTTGTTTTATTTGACTGAAAACTTTGAACAAAACTTCCTTCAAGTACTTATTTATTGTATTTGTGTGTGTGTGTGTGTGTGTGTGTGTGTGTGTGTGTGTGTGTGTGTTTGTGTCTGTTTGCATGTACAGTCACATGAATGCAAATGCATGAATGCCAAGGTGAGCATGTAGAGGTCAGAGGACAATTCTTGGGAACTGGTTTTCTCTAGCCATTTTGTAAGATTCAGGATTCGAACTGAGGTTATTGGGATTGCATGCAAGCACCTCTATCTACTGAGCCATCTGTAGACCTCTAAACAGATTAGATGATAGATAGATAGATAGATAGATAGATAGATAGATAGATAGATAGATAGATAGACAGACAGATAGATAGATGATAGATAGATAGATAGATGATAGATAGATAGATAGATGAGAGAGAGAGAGAGAGATCTCCAATAGACCTCTTTGAATCATTGACAGAAACAGTGAGACACTTCCTTCTCATTCATTATAGTAAAAGCCTTATGTCTTTCCTCAATGCATCCTAGAAGACCAGCTTGAAGTTTTCTTTTACTTCTAGTGACAGGAGCTCATTTAGTTGGCACTTGGTCCCCTTGACTCCTAGGCAGACTTTTCAGTTCTCAGACCTCCCAGTTTCCACTTTGTCTATGTTTTAGGTTCTTCTACTACTGTAACTCAGCTGTGTCACATACAGTACCCAGAAATCAAGAAACGCTGTCTAAACAGATACTATCTTAAATTAATGGTTGTTCATTAAACAGATATTAACTCTTCAAGCTTCACAACTCGACTAAATCTTTTCTACATAAGACCAATGATGTCTTAAAAATTGCAAATAATTTTATAACCCCCAAGTACTTATTTGTGTGTGTGAAGAACAGAGAGAGGGAGGGAGGAAGGGAGGGAGGGAGGGGGGGAGAGAGAGAGAGAGAGAGAGAGAGAGAGAGAGAGAGAGAGAGAGAGAGAGATTTATATTTGCACTATCTGTGAAGACTTTTATCATAGGTACCGAAGTGGATGCTTGTTGTCCGTACTGCCTAAAATCACTTCTAGTAGTTGACCTATGCTTAGTTAAGTAAAGCAGAAAATATCAGAGTCTCTATCCTGCTCCCTCCCACACACACAAGTGCTGTAAACTCCTTCCCACACAGTTCCCACAGCACTCAGAAAGTTTCAGATGGACACTAAGGCACTTCAAGGTAAGGATAAGATGTGTATTTCCTTGGTTTAGCTGGCAAATACTGGTTTATGAATGCCTGGTTCCATACCAGGAACCAAATCTTAGAACAAATGAACAGTTGCCCAGGGAGCCACTTGGCCTGAAGCGAGCCTTTGCTCCAAGAACGGAAGAGCTGGACCTTGCCATTCTTGATTTGCATGCCTTTCAGTGGCTATTTCCAGTTGATTCAGTTCATCCAACTCTAGCTTTCATTTAAGGCAGAGCTCATTGACTACAAAAAATAAAGACCTAGAGAGGAAGGCCAGAGCGCAAGGAAAGGCTTCATTGATTATGCAGTGCTGCTTTGGGAAAGGGGAAAAATCTTGTTAGAAACCTGGCAAACTTACTTCATTAGGGACCTACTGACATCTGTAGTCAGAGTGTGGAATGGGCAGTTTAGAACTGGGATTGTCCCAGTTGTTTGGTAGGGGTGCTGGATCCCCATCCACTGTCTCAACCACATTCTCTAGATTCCTCCTTGTGCTTTTGGCAATGGCAGAGAAGAGTGACTACTTAAAAAGGTATGCTGAATAGAAATGAGATGCATTAGACATTAGACACATGACAATTAAGGATGATGAGTTGAATTACTGGTCCAATTCTCTAGAAACAAGATTACTGCTTTCTGCGTACATCGCATGGGCCTCATTTCCACCACCCTCCTCTCTCCCATACACAGCCACGCTCAGTCTCCTTTCACCAAAGGATCTGCTGTGCGCAGAGCTGGTGAACCAATTTGAGTATTAACATCAGGTCTCATGTAGTTTGGGAGAGTCAGCTGCTTCCTGACCCTTGCAGACTCTGAAGAAGGGTAGTTTCCACATTTAAAAAAAGTGGGAGGTGAGTCTTTTTCATTCTTACTTTGGAAGCATCAAATGTTCCCATTCACTGACCTCCCATCCTCCCTAGAAATAATCAAGCTTAGGGCTAAAATTACCATTGAAAATTAATGAAGAATGGTCAAAATAGTTCCTTCATACCAAACAAACCTTAGTTTTGTGAGAAAATGTCTAAATAACAATGACATCATTGCTTCTGGGTATCTTGGTTTTGGAAAATTACTGGACGAGAGTTATCAACATATACATTTGAGGATAACAGTTAAGTCTATATTTTACAGTTGTAATATAAAATGATTGAGCCTAGATGACTACAGTCTACAGAAATAAACTTGAGGAGATTAATAGAAATTAATCTGTTCTGTAAAAAAATGCTATTAATAATTGGAATAACAACATGAGAAGAGTTCTGGTTCAATTTGCAGGTAATCGATATTGGGATCAATCTGGAATCACATTGGCAATAGAGTCAAGAGTAATAATATTCCAAATGGCATACAACATTGACCTGAAATAAATCAATCAGAAGCTAACAAGGTAACTATAAAATGCTGCAACTGAACACTTTTAAATTGATAAATCTAATCAACTTTTTTATGGCAACTCACAAGGAGCAGGGACGGGTTTTCTTGAGCACATGCTTAATGTGTACAAATGGAAATGTGAGTGGAAAGCAAAACAAATGAACAATCCAGTCCCTGGTTCTAACATGTCTGATGTGACTGGGACAGCAGGGAACCACCTGCTAATAGGTTAGAGATTATCACCTGCAGGTGCTAATTCTAACTCAGTTCAAAGGTGTAACAGTTGCTATCCTGGTTCTTACAAGCATAAGATAATAATGCTTTTAAATGGGATCTAATAACCTAGCAAGGACATGAAGGTAAGAAGCAACATTCTATATCATCTTTCTAATCCTATTGCCAGGAAAGCACCTATACAATTGACAAACACTGAATAGATGAGTGAATGAAATTTGAAGGACTGACTGGCCAAACCCAATACAGCAATAGCACATGGCTGATACCCTTACTCTTATTCATTGTCTTTTGAACACATGTGCAAATTCTGGAATTTGACTATCCAGTTTTCAAATATGTATAAATTTAAAGAAAAATAGATATCATACCCAAGTATGTTGGTATCTACATAAAATTAAAGGGAAATTATTTTTGAAACTGATAGACACATAACTCTCATTAACCCCATTTGTCCTGAAGGGAGCATCTACTGCCTTCACAGTACTGGCATTCTTTATGTCAGCTGAGATCATCAAGAAACACACTTCACAAGCCATTGTATAATTAGCAAGACAAGAAAGTATGCACACTCTGCATTTATAAAACCAAACCTACAACAAAATTGATGGAAGACTTAGTAATCAACAACATAAGCTCTCTGCTCACTACACCAGCCCCGGTATCTACGATTCCTGAAGCCTCAGTTCCATTGCAGTTCTGGGGTTTCTGACAGCAGCCTACATTGAGGTCTTCTTTAGGAAGATTCTCATTCTCACCTCAGTGATCATGACAACTCAGAGTGATAGCATGATAACATATCAATTTATAAATAAGTAAATTAAATTAACACAAAAGAAGCAAAAGGGGGCCATCTACCCTTCAAACACAAGTCTTGTTTTTTCACAAAGCCATTTATAATGAGGAAATCCCTAGTGTAAATATAAACTAGTGCATTGGGTAATGAAAATATAGATCTATTGTGACCCTTTTAAGAAAAATATAGACATAAGAATTTGAAGGAATGGTTTCCTAATGTGTTAAAAATTGGAAGATTTGATGTGTCTTAAATACTATACATATGATTTGATTTTCTTTTTAAAATTGTGTTTCCATATTTTATAGAACAAAATGATCAATAGCTATTTCTATTCACAAAATGGCCTTATTTTACCCTGCTCAATTCCCAATACTGAGATAAACATGGCAGGCATTGCTAATCAGTCAGCTAACTATGCGATTGAAGACATAATAGATTGAAAGACTCAAACCATACACAGCTAGTGAATAGTGAAGATAGACAGGGATTAGCTTTACTAGAGTCCTAACTAACAATTATTATTTATCCTAATCTGGTAATGTATTTACAAAACAATATATTGAATAAGTTGTATTTTGCCCCTGAATGGTGAGCAAAATTTGTTGCTTTGCTGGTAAAATTTTTCTGCCTGCCATCTTGGAATTACACATACAGAATTCCCTCCACTAACAGTGCTTCTTTGAACTGGCTTTTTCTAGATGACTTGTACATAGTGATCTATAAATAGCCTCATAGGCCATATATCCCATAGCCGAAGTTTAATTACTAATATAAACCTTACAATTATTATTGGGAGGACATGGATATGAACCTTCTTTCCTAGGATCATTTGAGATTTGATCTAAGAACAAGCAGAATGTATACTTTTCTCCCAAAAGATTTTAGAAAGAAAAGTGACCATAACTTGATCCTTAAGCTTCTAACCCATTAGAGTTGTTTCATGATGTAGTGCCAAATGGCACTACAGACATATTAAAGTTTTATGCAACACACAAATATTTTATACTAACTTGTAAAGGCAACTGTGGTATGTGGGATAAAATACTACACTGAATTAAAAACTTTACATGATACGTATTCACAAAATGTTTACAATGCAGTTCATTTTAAAGACAAGGTCTATCAGATTGCTACTCTTTTTAAATATTTTCCATATTATTAAAGGCACAGATGACAACTGATGTCAACTGTTGATCCTTTTTAGATGGTTAGGTTGATTATGTGAAGCTATTAAGAGTCTGACCTCCCTGGCTGTCATGTCAGGAATACATTAGAGGACATTTACAAAGTTGGAGAGTCTCACCTCAGTAGTGTAAATTGAATCTTTTAAGGCAGGACAGAGATTAGAGCTTGGTGAAATTCAGAACATAATGGTAGATTGAGCAGAAGGCTTTGAAATGTGTCTTGATAACTGGGTGGTCATTTAATAACTAAGAAATGGATTGTTATAATGTTAGATGTATTGGCTTTCAGCAATCTTGTGAAAAAACAAACCTTAATGCCCTATCTTCCCAGCTGACTATTTCCTAGAAGAAACTGAGGACCCCTGTTGGGCCTCAAATTCATTTTTGTTCTGTGTGTTGCAGGTGACGTGGAACATGGTGGTACTACCAAGTTCTTTTGTGTTGTTAAAACATGATCTGTAATTACTGTTACTGCCTTAAAAGATTTCTGACCATGTTCTAGGAGCATGCAGTTTCCAAAAGCACACACCTTCCTTGTCAAATATATTCTTTTAATTTTATCTAAAGCCAGAAACTTTTTAAAATTTAGTGCTGAGATGTAACAATCAAAAATATGTATCTGCACTAGGATGGAAATGCTGATTATTTTGAGGAAGCAAAGTCTACCTGTAGAGTTTGGGAACTTTAGACCCATCAATAATGAAGAAAAATAAAACAATGTATAATATAATCTTTAATGTCATTTTCAGCAAGGTACTAAAAGCAAAGTGAGCCTGTCACCTAGGTTGTGAGTTATTTAAAAGGCCAATAGAAGAAAATAAGGTAAATCTGATAATAACATGAGCCTCCCCATGGCACATAAAAGTATGCATCCCCATGACAACAATAGAAAGATTACTATTTACTTTTGCAGTATAACCAGGTGTTACATACACTCTAGGACTGAGTGTATATAAAGTTTTTTAACAGCTACAAAAAGCTTACAAGGCAGGTAATATTATCACCTTTTTGTAGAAAGAAAAGATGCAAGCAAGTTACACTTATTGCTCAGCTCATACATACATGAGGCGGTAAAATCG
Source organism: Peromyscus eremicus (assembly GCF_949786415.1). Lineage (NCBI taxonomy): Eukaryota > Metazoa > Chordata > Mammalia > Rodentia > Cricetidae > Peromyscus > Peromyscus eremicus. The sequence goes on from NC_081418.1 coordinate 48,050,790, forward strand.
AGGTCTGAAGCTGGTTTAGCTGTTTCTAAGCCTGTACTCTGAAGACTAATAAGGGGAGGGGACAGAGTGATTATAACAGAATTAGAATTTTGGAGTTGAAATGTATCTGGATGACTTTTATACAAGATCTCTTTTCTTCCAGGAGGAAAAAAAAAAGTAGGACTATGAATCATGGAAAGTGAAGCATTCTGACTTCCAGGCACATAGTACACAGAATTCTGTCTTTCAAAACACTTAAACTTCTCCCCATTATTTAGTAAACCACTAACATAAGAGCTGCTATGGGTTATTCACAGTTGCAGTCAAGGTCACAAATCTTTCAATTTAAAAATAGATAAGAAGATCTGAGTGGACCTGACTCAACCTCAAGAAGCCTTTAAATCCGAGTCTTGTGACCAACCACACGGTAACTCAAAATTTGAAATGTGAAGCTGGGCGGTGGAGGCAGAGGCAGGCGGATCTCTGTGAGTTCGAGACCAGCCTGGGCTACCAAGTGAGTTCCAGGAAAGGCGCAAAGCTACACAGAGAAACCCTGTCTCGAAAAAAAAAAAAAAAAAAAAAATTGAAATGTGAGAGGCATTTGGTCAAGGGTTTGATATGGGGGGGGGGTGTCAAGAAATGTCCTCTATCTATCTACTTATCTATCTATCTATCTATCTATCTATCTATCTATCTATCTATCTATCTATTTACCTACCTATCTCTGTTGAGGTCCTCCAGATAAGAGTCAGTGAGAAAGAAAGGACCTGAACCAACAACTTCAAGAAACTCAGTACCAGCTGATCTGAGGCATTGGCATTATTGTTTCAATGTGACAAGTCTCCATAGGCTCGTGCTGCAGGCCTGGGTCCAGCAGTGGGCACTAGTGACCAGTGACTGGGGCCTGATGGTGCTAACTTTATCAAAAGACTAATTCATTTCCTCTATCCAGAATGGTCTATTGGGAGGTGGAGCCTACTTTAAGGAAGTAAGTCATGAGATCAGTCTTTGAAAGGTGTATCTTCCTCTGTTTTCTTCATCTCTACCTTACTTTTTCTTTGTCCCTAAGATGAACAGCCTCCTCTGTCATGTGATCCTACTGCAGTGATGTTCAACCTCTTCACAGACCCACAGCATAAGACCTAGCTCACTGCGGACTAAAAACTCTGAAAGACTGCATCAAAATCAACCATTTTCCCCTTAAGTTGTCTTTCTCAGATGTTTTATTATGGTGGCAAGAACTAATCCATGTAGGAAAAGATTATTCTGTATAATCTTGAGAAACCACAGCAACCAAACCCCAGCCAAGAACCTAATCAACCCTTGACCAAACTTCTAATTTATGTAAGCTAATAAAGGCATATTGCTTAAAGCAACCAACTCTTATAGTAACTGATTACACAGTAATAGCAGAAAGGGAGAGTTTCAAAATATATTCACAGAGCAGCACTGTCAAACCAAGATTAGGATTTAATGAAGTTTCTGCAAGCAGACTGCTAGAAGATGTTAATGAGGTATAAACCCACGGCAGGTCCATTAAATTGCTCTGGTCATCTGATCATGTGAACTTCTAGGAAAATAATGATAATCTGGTTAATAATGATAAATTGCCTTAGTGTGTTCAATGTACTTCTACATTTGTTTATCACTTGAGACTTGTTATGACTCAATTCAGTAGAAAAAGCAACTATTATTATCTTTCCTGACAGCGGAAGACAGTGGTTCTCAACCTTCCTAATGCTGCAACCTTTCAATGCAGCTCCTCATGTTGTGGTCACCTCCAACCATAAAATTATTTTCATTGCTACTTCATAACTATGATTTTGCTACTGTTATGAATCATAATGTGAATATCTGATATGCAGGATATCTGATATGTAACCCCTTAAAGAGGTCGCTACCCACAAGTTGAGAACCACTAGTATAAGACCTGAGTAGGGAGAGCCCATGAATGGCTCAGAACAGCCACAAGGATTTGCAGTGAGATGGAGTGAGCAGAGGATGACAATTAAGATCTTTTAATTTCTCTTAAAAATCTCATTTTACTTTCAAAGCCAACAATACTTTAACAATACATGGAATTATGTTCCTCTTTCTTTCTCTCTTCTTATTTCAATAAATAAATGAATAACTATTTATTAGAAAGTGATATATATGCTGTAACAGATCTTGTAATTAAAATACTTGGAATAATTATTTTCTTCCCATGTCAAACATTACTACCACTTACAAAATATAGAACACTTTAAAGATTCCTTAAAAAATATTGAACAGGTGTTGTAAAAGTCTGAAACAAGATCTGAAATGACTGAAGGAATATCATGAAAATTTTCCTACTGCCAGTGAGGAATTGGTTAAAACATCTGTAAAATGGAATTCCATTAAATTTTACGCGTATGTCTGTATACCATATGGTACGTGCCTGGTGCCCACAGAGACCAGAAAATGGTGTAAGATCTCCTGGAAATAAAGTTACAAATAGTTGTGAGCTGCCATGTGGGTGCTGGGATTCGAACCCAGGTCCTCTGGAAGAGCAGCAAGTGTACTTAACCACTGATTCGTCTCTCTAGTCTACATTTTGTTTTTTAATATAAAGCATTTATTACCAAAAACACTGAATTTGATTTTATTTTGTACAATAGCCTGGCTGAAGTGTCCTTAGGTCCTATATCAGAGAAACAGGGCTGCTATTGAATATCTAAGAGTCTCTGTGAAGGTTGAGGATTAACTACACTGTAAGGATCTCATTGTCAAATCACTCTTTGTCCTCACTAGCACAGCTGGGCACCTCTGCATTCTATATTCATTCATTCTACACATCTTCAGTTCATCAGCCAAAGCCACAGCTCTCTCAGTGTTCCTGACCACCTGTTTTGACTTCAGTAGGCAGTGCTAATTAATGTCCCTAACAGCACCCAGACTTAATCAGGTATTATGTGGGCTGAAGAAAAACCCAAAAAGCCCTTGTCTTCTCTACGTTAAAACTCCAACTGAAGAAAGCTGAGACAGATTGCTCTTCATTTTCTCTTGAGGGCTGTGAAAACACCAGACTTTTCCATCAGTCCTTGACACCTTTAAATTTCTAGCCAAAGGTAGTGAAATAAAAACGCTTAGATTCCTTTGACATACTTACAGATTTAGCTACTTTACTTGGGTCATGTGTTGAAGCACCTTCCTCTTTGTCATTCACTTCTTCATTCCTTCAGGTCTAAAGACCAAAACTAGGATTTCCAACAAGCCGGAGCAACCTTGGTCTGCCCTGAACAGTTACAGTGAATATGAATGTTATTACTTCTGTCTGTTGTCATGGATGGAAACTGTTCTATTTAGAGCCCGTGGGTGGTGATTTTGATACAGTGTAATGATCTTCCAAAACAACAAAAACTATTCGTCAAAATGTGAAGTAACACAGTTCGTTTAAACTTTAAAAAAGAAAAGAGTCTTTTGGTCTAATCCTGTCAAAATAATTCAATTATTTTAGTCTTTAACTTACATGCACACTTACTCATTTTGACAAAGCTGCCATTTATAATTCCATTTTGCATTCTTCTTCTCAAAATGTAACAAACCGTGAAATATCTTCCCACACTTCCTTTTAGTGTCTTAATTTATGTTTCTCTTTTTATAACCAAGTGAGGTTGTTTTCAATAGTGCAAAGATTAAAAAACATTTATTTTACTGCACTGATAGAAAATGGAAAAACTAAAATCATGTGAAAATTTTTAATAGCCCTTAATGACTAGTATCTACTGTAATATTAAGCTTTACACAGGATTAGTGTCTGATAAAATATACAGGAGAAGGTCTATATATAGATGGACAAGCTGGAGGATTTTGGAGTTTTACTTAACCAACATAGCTATAAAATAAAATAGCTTTTTTCCAAGTCCTAGGAAGGAAAAAATAAATGTTCAGTTACATAGATTTAATTTGAAACACTAATTTACACTGAATTCAATAATATTAAAAATGACAAACAACAATAAGAGAAGAAATAAAGTAGCAGGTTTTTTGGAGACTTAAGACATTCTAAGTAAAAATATCAAGACCTTGCCAAAATCCTGTTAGAACCAGTAACAGCATCTGAAGTGTGCTGAATAAGATAATAACATATAAGGTAGTTTAATATTCCATTTTCAAATAATGAAAAAGAAATTAATTCCTGAAGCCGTTTATCAGAAAATTCAATACATTAGTATAAAATTAATGGATATCATTCAAACATTCTATAAAGAAATAAATGAAGTATTATTGAAAAAAATCAAGGGAAGTACAAATGTCATCCTTACCCCTGTTCATATCTGTAGGTCACCATGCTCAATACTGTGGATGACAGTCCTCTCAAAACTGCTTAGTAATTGTATGTCATTCTCAGTTGTTTGGGAATATGATAAGATGATTCTAACATGTACATGGAATTTCAAGAAGCCAAAAAAGCAGGAAGGTGAAACAACAGTAATTGAAGCAAAGTGATAATAGTATTCAACAAAAAATATGCAGGCAAATATCCTTGAGACAGAAAATACATATGCAAAAATGCATATGCAAATGCCCTTGAGAAAGAAAAATGAGGAGCGAGGGAGAAATTCGCACAAAACACACCAGCACAAACATCTACAATTCAGAGGACTAGCAATCAGTAAGTTAAGAGGACATTATGAATTGTAATACTGCTTGGGCTGAATGGTCAGGCTGATACTCTAGAACATTCCTACCAAGTAGATACATCCGATTTCTATAGGTCAGTTATGTCTTCCCCCATTGCACCAACTTCTGAAAAGAGATATTTTAGCCTGTCAGTGGCAACCCCATACCAGCAACCTTGCTGTCTTTATCAGTATGTCCAGAGCTGTTTCACCTCGTGTGAAGGTGAAAGGCTGCTTTCCTTTCTGTGAGCTCTGTCTGGGCTTGTAAATAGTTAAACACATACACATGCTGTGATGGACCCAGCAGAGGAATAGAGTTGAGGGACATGTGAGAAAGAAAGTACCTATGAATAGATGGAGTGGAAAGAGGGAATTTGTATGAGTTTGGGCTGGTGTGAGCATCATCCCCTCACACACGAGTGACTACTGAAGTGGAGTAAGAGAGTAATCATCCCTAAGTACATTTACAAGCCAGCATCATATAACTAATAAAGTTTCCCAAGAGGCATGTTTAAAATGCCAGTATATTTGGATGAAAATTGTTATGGAGGGGTGCTAAGAAAGACATATGTTATCTTGGGAGGTAAGGGTTTCCTCCCAAATAGAGGATCAGGCATATGGTGGAGTGATAGCCTGTCCTTGCTTGTTCTTTTAATGGACTTCCTTAGGACAAGCTCAGGTTCACTGTCACAAGAAAGCAGAGGAATTCCACATACACCTCACCCCCTCCCCATGCATAGCCTCCTCCATTTTCCACATCCCTCGCTACAGAGGTTCATTTGTTGCAAACCATGAGCCTACATACACACAGGATTATTACTCAGAACTCATAGTTTACATTGAAATTCACTCTTGGTGTTGTACCATATAAAGATATGGACAAATTCGTGGTAACATGTATCCACCATTATATTATCACATGGCATGGTTTCACTACCCTAAAGATCTTTTGTGTTCTGTCTAATCTGACTTGTTATTGTTAAGAACAATTTATTACAGATATGAGACAAAGATGAGAAAGGGTAAAACATTGAATCTTATTGAATTAATTCTAACAATGTTACTTATGACTATAATTGTTCAAAAGCTTATAGCATTGCCAAGTGAAATAATAAAATGCCTAGAGCTTGCTCTAAAATACCAAAGGAAAAGGTTTGACATACCATGTAAGGTATATCAACCAACTTCCACATACTCCATGATCCTGTTCCTGCATACATACTTTCACATTTACAGGTACTACTAACTTCCATTTTTGTTTGTTTGGCTGTTTTTTAACTTCCTAAGAAGAAGCCAAATGCAGGCAGAGATTAATGGAGGCATATGAAGGCTTCTTGGATTAGCTGCACATCTTTCTTTTCATTGTGGATGGTTTGGATTCCATAGCTAAGTGAAGGGAGTTTGTGTTCGCTTTAGCTGAGGAATTTAGCTCAATCTGCTTAGGTTCTAGGGAGAACTGTTGAGTCTATGAAGATGTCCTGTATAAAATTTAAGGTGGTAGCTCTTCCTCCAAGCCAGCATTTCTCAACCTGTGGGTCATGACCCCTTTTCAAGTCAAATGACCTTTTCACAGGGGCCACCTAAGACCATTAAAAAACACAGATATTTACATTACGATTCATAACAGTAGCAAAATCACAGTGGTGAAGCAGCAATGAAAATAATTTTTGGTTGGGGGTCACCACAACATGAAGAATAACTGTATTAAAGAAACTGTATTAAAGGATTGCATTGCGAAGATTAAGAACCATTGCTCCAAGTGAATCCAAGCCTATTTTCAGGTCCACTGGCTGTGCCATTTTCTTTGCCCTGTCCTGTTGGCTTGGGTATGGTGCCTTTGGGATCACAGTGTCCGCCAGGCTTGTTCCTGAGGATGACTTCCCTTTGTAAAGTTAATAGCTGGCTACTTTGCTTGGCAGTCAAGTATTTCATCAAATGCCAACTTAGAATCTCTTGTTTCCCACTGGGACATTTCATGTCCCACCAAGAGAATTTGGCCTATTTGTGAGTTTCCCTGTCACCTACCCCAGTCATCAGAAAGCTGGCCAAGTTGTAATTACTGAAAAGTCCATTATTGATTGTGTTTGACTTTCTCTTCTTAGTGCTTCTAGGTATAAGACTGTTCATTTGCATATGCGACAAATAAAAATACATATTTACAACATCTTCTAGAGAATTTGGTAAGCAATTAAAAAAATATTTCCCCAGGACATTACCTGGTGGTGTATGTTGCTGTTTATGTTAGCCATGTAGCCTAACAGTCTAGATAACTCTTGTCTCACATGGTAGTTACCGGCCACTTGTAGCTATTAAGTACACAGAAGTGAGTAGTGAAAACTGCAGTGAAGAAAACATCAGCTGTAAAGACAGTACGAGCAAAAGTGAATGTAGAAAATACCCAAATATAGTTACTTATTCAATTAATAATGGACTCACTCATTCAAGGGTCAGCTGTAGTGAAGAGTTGAGTACATTCAGTTTTCACTTCAATGGAGCTTAAATACAAATAGATAATATTCAAATTTATCTTCCTCCATATAACTTGGTCTTTCACACAAGTACTATGAATATATAATATATTATATATATATATATGTATGTATGTATGTTTGTATGTATGTATGTATGTATGTATTTTTTTTCTCAAAGCACACAGTCACGACAGTATCCCAGGCAGGGTGACATGAGCTAGGAGCCTGGTTCATTGCTTAGAGACTCACTGTGTAATAAAATAGCCACTGGTCCTGTTAGCCTGTCAACACTTGAAATGTGCCAAGGCCAAACCAGGACATGTGGTAATCAACCCGAATTCCAAAGATACTGTAATACAAATGATTGCTTATTATCTCATTTGTATTCATTTACGTTTTAAGAAGTTTAAACTTGAAAAAGATCATGAAATGAGCCAATCAGTACAATTCTGAATGCCTGAATTAGAATCAAAGATGAAACAGTTACATGATATCACTGGATTATAAGTATTGGTGTTGTCTGGAGTAATAATGTCTAACACTAAAGTGGTATCTTAAATACTTTATTTTATATATTGAACTCAGGGTGAAATACATACATCATTACAACATATTATTAAAATTAACTTTACCTGTTCTTTTTGAGTATGGTTACAAGAAAAAACACGATCACACATGGGAATTATGTTGTATGTGTAACTGTCTTCTATTCAACTGGTGTTTAACCACACTGAGGGGGGATTTGCCTGCTCAGAAAAAAAAATTGTGGAGAAAATGGATGAAAGGACTTGGAAAGTACAAGATACCTCAGCCCCTCTCATATCTCTTTTTTGTTCTAGAGGAGTCACTTGTATCTTGAGCTACAAGCATATGTAATGTGATGCTACAGAGTGGTGGCAAAGGTTAACCAGAAAGCCAGATCCCTCTGGTCACAGAGTCCTCACTTATTGAAACATGGCGGGGCGGGGGGTGGGGGGGGGGAACAACCTGCAGAATCGCTGTCTCCTTAGATGTAAATGTCAAAGTGATCTGTTGGTCTGTACCCTCTGTTTCAGATAGTCCTGTAGCATGGAGGCCAATATGTGCCACCCTGGCATACTGTGAACCTTTTTGCCATTATCATACATACAATCATCATGATAACTACTTCTCTAGGCAAACAAAAAGGGTGAAAATTATCAAAATTCCATAATCTGGGGGAGATTTTAAACCAACAATAGCTCAAAGAGAAATTTAACACTAATGAAAACAGCCAGAAGGCTGACAAAGAAAGAAGAAAGTTAACAAAGAAAGTTCTAGACAGCTTCACATGCAGTATAAATATATATAAGAGTGAGGACAATTTGGTTTGCCACTTCACATCTCAGTTGTCTGACACTGGGGGATTATTTTGATATCACCTGTTTTTCCAACGAACAATCTGTTACAAGAGCCATTAAAACACCAGTGATTAAAAACCAAGCCCTCACCTGGCTTGTGCTGCAGCTGATTGTTTCGGTGTTTCTATGGTGGCAGTGAGTGGGAGGGGATGTTGTAGATTTTGAACAGAGGGACTCTGTGTAGCCTTTGGCTGGGCAATACCAGGCACCACACCACTGAGCCCATAATGACACGCCATGGAAACATAGAGACATGATTATTCTCCCAAGTATCTGAGCTGGTTCCCAACATTGCTGCCTCCATCCCACACTGAAAATCGAGGCAGATCAGAGACCCTTGGACATCCCACTTTTGTTCTTCCAGTCATCCTGTAGGATGGTTGCTCTAGCGTGGAAAGCTGAGCAGTGTCTTCACTGTCTAAAATGTGCAAACCAAAAGTGTCCCAAAGCAGCACTCATTTCTATCAACTCAGACATTTTCCAATGTAAAAAGAGGTTCATACCTCAGGAAAGTACACAGAGTGGCAAGAAGTTGATCAGCTTCAAGGAGCTGCCATAAGATACAGCCATATAGAAAAGTGTTCAACAGCAAAATCATTTGTTGAAATGAAATGTGTTACAAAACAGTGATGTTCCAGTGCCCCACACCCCACGAATGCACCGTCACCTCCCTCAGTGAACATAGTTAGGCTTGGCTTTGCTGAGGCTTGTGGGATGCAATGTCATGAGTGTTTCACAGGCGGAGGTGACCAAAGCACAAGAGATTCTAAGAGCAGTGAATGAACACTGGTCTGAATTGGCTGAAAGTGTCCCGGATGATAGTAGCTCAGGGAGAAAAGTCTTGGCAGAGAGCAGACGGTGCATGCCAGGGGATTCATTGATGAGCATTTGGTTGATGTATTGTTCAAAACCGTGTGGAAAGAAGGAAGTGCCACTGGGAAGAGATGTGTGAGCAGACTGAGTGGAGCAAGAGGGGAAGGTCTGATGGCCTTTAAATCTAAGGTGGAAGCAGAAGGGTGCATTGTTAGAAGCTAGGCAGAAGAGGCATAACGAGAAACAGCCTGCAGAACAACCTTGGAAACTTATAAATGTTGACAAAGCAAATCACTCAGAGTTACCTATTTCCAACTTCTGTTATCCCCTGGCAGTGCCTCCTCTGGCCAAGGCCAAACAGAAGCCAGATGGCAAAGGAAACTGTTCACATTTTTAGTAAATGTCAACCTTCTGGTACTCAGAGTGGAACAGAGAAGGTGAAGCTGGTATGCATCAGCATTCACCTAGTAAAGCTAAGCTCTATGGAAAGGCGACCTACAGACTAGAAGGGGAAGGAGAGGATAAATACTGCCTGTGCCCTTCACCAGCTTTCTTTCAGACTCTGTTTCCCATTGCCTCCATATGAAAAGTTCACACTGTAAAGGATAGAACTGTTTCAAGCATCCGCACTGGTGAATTGCAGCAAGAAATGCCCAAAGCAAGGACTAGCAACAGAGATAAGGAAGACACAAGTCCACGGGCAGCTTTAAGAGTACATAAGAATTCAGCAACAGAAAAACACCGTTGTTTGTAACTAACTGTTCATTTCCAAAGTCCTGGGATTTGGGCTAATGCAATTTTTGATTAATTTTGGTTGAACTAATCCTCAACTATATATTCATTAGATGAGCAAAAAAGGCATTAAATTTTCTTTTTCTGACTTAGACATGTACTAACCTGAACTATTCAAAAGCTTACCGAGTCTGATTAGCCATTAATCAGAAGAATATGTCCCAGCCACTTACTATAAGTTTCTTAAATGTGAGAATTTTTCCCCAAAATTTTCTGATTCCTCCAGAGGTTTGGATATGAAAAAATATTGGTAATTAAAGAATAATAATACACTTTTTGCTGTAACTAAAGTTTTAAAAACCCCTTGAGTTCCCCGCACCCCAAGGAATTCGGAACAGCCTGTGGGTGACTCAGCACATCCTAATGAGCACAGGTTGTTACCACAGTTTCCCTGCATCTTTCCTGGCCCAGTGGCTTTCAACTGTGAAAGAAGACCATTGCCCACTATTTCCTGCGTTCCTGCCTAGCTTAGTAGGAAGTACCCAACTCCTCCAATTCCCTTCCAACTCCTTCAGCTCCCTTCAGGCACTTGCGTTCTCTGGAAGAAATTTGAAAAAGCACAAGACAAAACAACACTTGTTTTATTGCTTGTTATCTAGAACTCAGCTGGTGAGCAAAGAAAGGAGGCAGGGTTAGTACTATATCCTGGGAATCAGGGAAGTGACCAGGCTCCAAGCCCAGTTAGGAGCACCAGGCTCGGGCAAGATAGCAGCTCTGCCTCTCCTGCACAGTCTCCTAGGCTCTAACTCTAGGGAAGGCTTGAGCTTCAGACTGCTTAGAAGAAATGAGGGAACTCTAAAGGGTGTCTTCCTAAACTCTAATGACAAAAAGGGGAACTCCCTGGCCCTGGGGTTAATGAAAAGTTCTTTGGGATATATATTTAACTTAATTTCACATATCAGCCACAGATTCCCCCGTCCTCCCTCCTCCCACCCCCCAGCCCTCTCCCATTCCCACCTCCTCCAAGGCAAGGTCTCCCCTGGGGAGTCAGCCCAGCCTGGTAGACTCAGCCAAGGCAGGTCCAGTTCCCTCCTCCCTACACCAAGGCTGAGCAAAGTGTCCCAGCATAGGCCCCAGGCTCCAAAAAGTCAGCCCATGCATCAAGGACAGGTCCCAGCTCCACTGCCTGGGGGGGGGGGGGGCTCCCAAACACTTCAAGATAATCAACTGTCTCACTTATCCAGAGGGCCTAGTCCAGTTTCATGGGGGCTCCTCAGCCATTGGTTCACAGTTCATGTGTTTCCACTAGTTTGGCTATTTGTCCCTGTGCTTTTTCCAATCAATATCTCTCACTCATACAATCCCTCCCCTCTCTCGCTGATTGGACTCCCGGAGCTCCACCTGGGGCTCCACCATGGGTCTCTGCATCTGTTTCCATCAGACACTAGATGAGAGTTCTATCATGACAGCCAGGGTGTTCGGCCATCCAATCACCAGAGCAGGTCAGCTCAGGCACTCTCTCGACCATTGTCAGTAGTCTACAGTGGAGGTATCTTTGTGGATTTCTAGGGACCTCTTACATGCTTCCTCAAGGGGTCTGTGCTGCCTTCTTGAAAGGGCCCCCAGCCACAACACTGTTCATCAGCTGTAGATACAGCTGTCTCCATTCTTTAGTAGCCCCCAGACCATTTGGTGTAGGCATTCAGTACCCACCCTACATGCCTTTAAACTGTAACAAAACCTTTAACTACATTTTTAATATTAGCTTCCATTTTGATGAATTTTGGTTGTTATTTTTGGTTTTCTTTTTCTCTTGGTGCTGTCATAATACTAAACGATTTGTTTGTATGTCTGTGCTTTATCTAATCTTTATCAGAAGCCCATTAGGAGGTAAATGTTAAAGCTCAGTCACAAACAGAGGAGCTGAGTTTTTAAGAGATCGTCTTATCATAGAAGAGTTGTAAGCAACAGCATGAGAATTGTCCATGTACGTTACACTGTGGGCTGTCACACATAGGTCGTCAAAGGGCAGTGTGCTGGATAAAGGGGAGTACTCCTGAACTGGGTAGATGCCCAGACAGTAAAGTGCCTGCAGTGCAAGCCTGGAGACCTGAGTTCAGATCCCCAGCACTCACATAAAGGCTGGTGCCCTGTCACACATCTATAACTCTGTAGCAGGGCTGAGAGTGGGCAGATGCAAACTCATCCCCGGAGCTTCCTGGCTAGCCAGGCTGGTGGTCTCCAGATGAATGGGGAGGTTCTGTCAAGGATAAAAGGGGAGCACAGCAAAGGTTGTCAGTTAGTCAACCTGTGTTCTCCATATGCATGCAAAGAAGGCTTTAAAGATAAAAATGTAAAGCATAACACAGCTAGCAAACTATTAGAATACACACACACACACGCACGCACGCACGCACGCACGCACGCACGCACGTACGCATGCACACACGCACGCACACATGAGCACATACTGTCCCTGAAAAGATCACCAGACATGGTAAGAAATTATCTCCAAAGTGGAAGCAGAAATTTGTCAGTATGACCACAGCTATGCCCTGGTGTGTAGACATAACCCATCACATCTGCAACCTTTATCATCAGTGGAGAATCTGCTCTGACTCCTGGTTTCCATGGCTACTCCTCAGGAGGGAAGAGGAATCACAGGAGCACACTTCTGTGATACACTCTCTGCTTGAGAATCAGCCCTCAGAAATGATCAGCTGACATTTCCTAGAGATGATGAAAGGCATCATCTCTAGGCCCTTGAGTAAAGAGTACTGCCTATTAAGTAGACCATGAAAGCCCCAAGTTAGTGTCCCATAAACAAAACCCCATACACACATTTCCACCACCCCCTCCAGTGAATCTAAGTTTGAAGATCCTGTCATGGAGCACCCATGGCTTTTTGTCACAAGGCTTCTAGATTACATGCCCCAAAACGAATGTTAGAGATGAGGTGACTGCCAGCTCCATGTGAGCAATGAGACCCTGTCTTCTCAGTAGATCAAAGATAGGTAAATAAATAGGCAGATGTAGAGACAGATAATTCCATTAAAACTCAGAATTTAAAGGTTTTTTATAATTTGCTGTGTTAGGTCCAGAATTTTACATTCATTAAACTAGACTTAAGGCCTAAAGCACAGGTGATTGACCCACACACAGAGAATAATTTTAAAATCCTAAGAATCTTCAGCTCTCTCAGAAGAATACAATAATGTATCCCTTATTTCTTCATGCAGTTTTTTTTTTGTGAATATTTACTTCCTACTTTAGACAGCAGAAACAGAAAAGACAGTGTGGTACCAGTCTTCAAGAAGGCCTCCCTGAGAGATGAAACTGAGAAATGAGTTGACCATACACCAGAAGATACCAGGACACATACAAAAAGGGCCTAGCTCTTCTTGGGAATCAAGGTGAGGTATGGAAGGCTTTTCAAAGCCTGGTGGGACCTGAAAAGGGAGAGCAAGCATTTGCTGCTGTGGTGGCAAAGCATGGGCCTACATCTGCTCAGCACAGGGGTCTCCTAATCAGGGAGGAGGAATACAGCGGAGACTAGAGTTGCAATCAAAGTGTGAAAATAGATCTTCTTTGTGCATCTGATCTGGCTGTTTTCTCATTGCATCCCAATGCAGTTCCACAGAATCAGGTCTCCAATCCCTGAACACCACCTTGACCAGATAAGAAACTTGCTCTGAAAATTTCACTCTGGGCATGGCACAGACTTTGTTTCACTTATCTGCACCATCTTAGGAGGAATTCCCCCTTTGATGTTTATTTCTTCTATCTACACCCTCAGCTGAATTCTTGCTCATTCCTCCACTTCTAATGTCATGCAAAGAGACTCTAAAAAGACAATTGGGTTAATTACAAGAAAAAAGTCAGGCTTGAATTCCAGACAGAAAAAGTGCAAAGGGCAAGGTACAGTAATTACCAAGATACGGTCACTGTAAATTATCTTCATATGCCATAGTCTTCTGACAGTATCTTGAGATTTGCATATTTGTCAGAGACAGAAAAGAACCAGGGTAATGTTGGAGAAACTGTGTCTTCAGAAAGAGACAGTGGCAGGGAAGAATGCAGGAATAGAAGACCCAAGTTCCTCAGAGGATCCCCTACACACATGCACAATGACAGCTAGGAGAGGCTGGCCCCAGACCTTCTGTAAGTACCAAAAACCTCCCAGCAGACAGGCAGTAGTGAGCACGGTCAGGCTGTAGGGGGTAAACCAATTTGTGAAGCCTGGAGTAGATGCTTAAAAGAAAATAAGCACTGTACATATTCACTAATTCAGATAAAGAATTAACAAATCAAGCAGTCACATTCCCCCTCAAGGATTGTCACAGCAGGCTGAGAATTGTATGTATAAAGACAGACAGCCTATATGATGCCAAGCACCATGTGTAATGGACATGCCCATGTTAGATTTCCACAGCGAAGTACCAGTGAGGTGCTCTAGAAGTTCAGTTCAGACAAACAGGAAGGATGCTAAGAGATTTGTCGTTCAAACTCAACAGAGGTATGCTTTGCTCAGCTTTGTTTTAAACTTCATGTTGTAATGAACAAATATATGCTGATAGTTGAGAACTAAGATCTAACAAGGTGGAGCTAGCCTCAGACGTCTTTACTCCTATATGTACAAATTGAAGGTAATTCATGAAAATAGTTATAATGCTTGTGTGTGTGTGTGTGTGTGTGTGTGTGTGTGTGTGTGTGTGTTCTAGTAGTTTGCTAGCTGTGTTGTGGTTTCCATTTTTAATTACTCTTTAAACCGTTCTTTTAAAGAAATGAATTATATTGTTTTTGTTGTTTTCTTTTTCTGTTTTGGGTTTTGAGACAAGGAGTCATATAAGCCAAGCTGGCCTTGCGTTCACTACATGGCTGAGTCTGGCCATAAACTACTGGTCCTTTTGTGCTACAGGCACGTAGCACTACACTTAGCTTTAAAAGAGTTACCATTTTGTTTGTAAAATAAAAATGTCTTGGAGACATAGGAGAACTCAGTATAAGAAATTATACTTTGTGGTTTACATAGACAACCAGAAATCGTGCACATTTTCATATTTGACCCCCGCCATTCTATGACACAAGTAGGCTGATTTTTATTATTCCCATTTCATAGAGGTAAAATCTAATCCTCAAAGAAGCTGAATGTCATCATGAAGTTGACATACATAATGAGAAACCATGAGGGCAACAGACCATGTCTTCTGATTCTTAGTTGCCAGATTGCTATGTGGAAACATGGTATTTAACTGCTAAAAAGAGGAAAACATCTGTTGCTTTTCAAGTCAAAATGAGCAGGTTTAACAGTCAGGTGCAATTCAATGGGAGAAAGAGTCAGGAAGGTAGAGTGGATGAATGGAAGCAGGACAATCAGAAGTGGAGGCCAAGGAACTGAACTTGACACTAACTCACTCGGAGCACCTGCAGATGCCTGCCTGGACCATCAGCACCCTCCTGCCTAGACTAGGTTAGCATTGCTTAAAGACATGTCCAACAATGTTGTTGCTGACATTATCAGGACTCTGGGAAAGCAGAATATAATATTGGTCTCCAATTTGTACTTAACCTAGTTGGTGCCTCTATAATTCTAAGGGACTCCAGTTATAATGATCTCATTGTATTGTTTGGAGGGCCTTAGGATAGATACGTTGTTATTTAATGGTGGCCTACACTTGCAGAAATAGCCCAGAATAGCTCAAATTGTATCCACTCTGCTCTGCTTTCCCTACTTTTTAAACAAAACTATACAGCTTAGGTCCTTCATGAAACAATAGCTATTGCTTGCACGGCGTCAGTGAAAAAGTGCTTGATGTCTGGGCCTATTCATTGCGTTGTGTTTATTGTAATAATGTCAATAAGGCAGTGTTTCTATGGGCCAGCTGCATGGGGCATGGAAATGGCTTTGTTTCATAACACCCACACTGTATGATGTTGTTTTGCTATGGTGGTATTTTGTACGTGGCTCTGGTTCTACCAAACGCTTTTGACTTGAAGAGTGTATTTACAAGATTTATTCCCTCTTTACTCTGCCTGTCCTGTAGCTGTAGTTTTTTTTTTTTTTTAAATAACTCATATTGAGGTTTGCTATGGCAGAGTCCATGAAGGGAAAATTCTGTTTCCGGGGTAATTCTAATGAGCTACTTGACTTTAAAATGACTGCTTGTGTATTGTCCTTCTATTTCATTATAAACTCAGGTTGGACCTTGAATTTTAAGGAAGGAATCAGATTGTTATCTCCCCAAATAAAATAAGAAGTCCCATGAAAATGCTACAGTACGATTCTGGAGTGTACAAAAATTACTTGGGTTATCTTTAACTGTAACTACAGTAACAAATAATTTGAGGCGGGATTATTTGTAAGGAATCAAATAACTCCTGAAAATAGAAATAGAACTTAAGATGCCTAGAAAAAAAAAGTTTTACATGTATCTCATTCATCATTCATCCTTTCTACATGCACTTGTGGGACACTGCAAAGCATTGTGCTGTGGATAGAAAGAAAAATAAAATGGAGGCCAAGTATTTAAAAATTCTTTAGAAAAACTATATTTGATCTTGATGTTAATTCGTTCCTTGCCAAAATTATATTAAAATAACACGTACGAGTCCAAAGCAAGTACGTTCTGTTCTCTGATTATTTTGATAGAATTTCTTGCATTTTAACCAGGAGACACAAAACCAGTAAGCTGAAATGCAAATATGTTTTACCCAGGGGACACATCCCGCTGAGTCTTATAAAATCACTCAGAAGCGATGAAGACTCTCATACAGCATAAGCCTGCCTCATCAGACAGCTTTAATACTGAACAACAGTTTACCCGTACATTGCTTTAAATGAAGTTGTCTCTAGAGGGACGGCTTTACTTGTGTGCATGGACTGCACCATACGTGCCAAACCCTTGAGAAGATACAGGGTGCTTTCGAGCACAACGCCTCCCATATAAAGTCACCAGGGACCATCTGAAACCCCGGCAGAGAATGGGACCTGACCCTGGCGTTTGCATTCCTCCCCTTTTCTCTGATCGTCTCCTCCTTTTTCCCCTCCCTCCCTTTGTAGTTTGCCTTCGAAGGGACAAGTATTTGCCCAGTTTCTTTGGGTTACAATATGTTATCCCTAGTGGAAATCAGAGGCTTGAATTCAAAAGGCGATCACTCTTGACCTTTGACCCCGGTGCCTCCCACCCGGCAGTTCTGTCTCCATGGAAGTGAATAGCGAAGGGGAAAAAATGGGAGCAGGCAGAGTCTACAGCTATTCACGCACCACCTCACCCCACCCCACCCCCAAGGAGAGTGAGAGAAAGATGAATGAATCTCATTCATCAATAAGCAGGCGATGAAGAAGAATGGCCTATTGGCTGAAAAGCAAGCTCAAGAAGGGTAAAAAGAGAAGGAATGTCAGGGGAAGAGAGGCAGGGGCTTTAAGGAGGCTAGTGGGGAGTGCAGGTTACAAACTCTCAAAAGCAAAAACTCCGGATAAAAAGCTGTATCACAGATTTCCCCGACAGGAGTATCTGCAAGGAGATGGCAGCTTCAGACGTGAAGGTTTGTGACTCCGTGCACCCCTTCTTTAAAAAAAAAAAAAATTTTTTTTTCAAGGAGCCACTGAAGGAAAAAGCAGGGATACAGTAGGAGCTGGCTGATACTGGACAGAGGTACCTGCTGAGAGAGCCAAGGCTGGAAGCTGAGAAAGTCCAACACTGCTACAAAGAAACACTTCTACAATACCCAAGAGCCAGTTAGAGTAGCTAGAGCAATCTGACTACCACCAGCACGGCTGAACGTTTCCATATGCCTTGAACCGGAAGAGAAGAGAAGAAAGTCACCCAGATCTGGCTGTCCAGATAAACGACTTGCTGACAGCAGAGGGTCTGACAGACAAACAAAGCATCACATTTCAGTGGAAGAGTGTCAGAAATGTGGTGAAGACTCCAGCATTCAACCGGATCTCACTCAAATCTAGGGAGAGTCCAGTAACTGTTCGGTTATGACAATAATTCCTCTGCCTCCGCAAATATACACATCCCCTAACACATTGATTATGCATCTTAAAGCCCGTTTCTGTTTTGTTTTGCTTTGTTTTGTTTATCATATGAACGCTACCTCTAAAACCTTAAATACTGTCAAGAGTTTTTTCTTCTTTGTAAGTCAATGTAATTGCCACAGGCTCCAGATAAAATATGATACAGCAAGAAGGTATTTTTACCACCTCTCAGTCTATTTCTCCTACACCAAAAAGACACACTTACATCATGATGGGTGGGTAGGGATTATGCTTGCAAGAAACATGTCCTCCCTCTTCTTCACTGACAGATTCCAGTCACATTCATATAGAACTCTAAAATCATTTAGCAAGAAATTTGGCCCTGGTCCTAAATGTCTGTTTGCACTCCCCCTGCCCCCCACCACCACCGCCCCTTCATCTCTCTTGACACTTTTCTGACTGCATTTTCTAGAACTGTCAGATTTCAAGCATAGGAATACAGATGAAGGAGGTGATGGATTCTGATGGAAGGGAAAAAAAAATAAAGAGGCTGAAAATCGACTTTGCAAATTCACAAAAGCGGAACTCAAGTAGAGACCTCACTGAATTCTAGGGTACACATATGCTTATCTCTGTCATGGGCAGGGAAATTGGACACCCCAAACATCCCAAAACGGGACAGAGCCGTAAGTGTGGGAGAATCCACCATAGAAGGAGCCGTGAGAGGCTCTGCCCTTTGTTCCACACTAAGAAGGAGACTGAGATGAACATATAGCCAAGACTTGTGATTACCCCTTCCTGTACTGCTTCCTCGGCTCCTTCCTTCTGCTCTAAAGATTCCCATGAAAAACATCAAAATGGGGACTCAAATGCACAGCCAAGTAGACTCAATTCCTTTTGGACCTCCGCCAGACTCTCATTAGGTCCCGGACGTGTGAGCCAGTGCTGATTTCCGTAGCTGATCTAGCCTAAATCTGCCCTTCCTGAAACACTAGGCTTTGTCCCTCCCCTGCAGTATTCAATGGGGATTTGGGTGAGAGCTCTACCAAAGGCACTCTCGCTGTTCATTATTATGAAATGGATGGGTTCTAAGTCTTCCCCCCTGAAAGCTCTGACAGGGTGAGAGCACACTGGGGTTTCAGAATCATTGCTTTCCATGGCAATTCTGCTTCAGAAGGAGAGCTGGAGTTGGGGGTGGGGGGTGGGGGCAGGTTGCAAAATAAAGGAAGAGTGTTTTTCCTCAAATTCACCTCACTTCATGTGGGAGTGAGAGGCCATCCGTACTCAGGAAAGGCTAATTACATAAATCAGATGCCCTGGCTGAGTTCCCCATCCCCTGGGAGCAGGGAGAGCTAGGAATAAATGAGGTCTTCTAGGAAATGAAAGAGGTCCTTTGAAAACAATGCCAAAGCCAATACAGCTTAGCTTGCCTTTTTTTTTTTTAATAGAAGCAGGAAAATCTGGACCAAGGATAACAAAAGTAGCTGACTTTTTGTCTTCCAGAAGATTTGGATATCCATGCACAATTTATTTACCTCTTTCTTGGTGTATACTGAGCTTTCCTTGGCTCCACAATTCCTGGACTGTTCAGATACCTCAATACCTCCTCAAAATGAAATCTGGTTTATGGTTTCACAAGACCATATTCATGAACAGGATGTCCCAATAATAAGCAGTTTTGGGGTAGCCAGGAACATGACAGGGAAAAGTTACGAAACTGAGAAGTGGGATGACCCACCGTTAGTTCAGCCCTGCCAGTCACTAGCATGAAGTCTTAGATAGGAGTCTTGCTTTCTGGAGCCTTAAATTCCTCCTATGAAAACACAGATTTGACTAACACTAGTAACAAACCCCCACAAGGACTGGTTCTAGTTTTCCATACATGTCACAAGCAGTCAGCCCTCAGATGACAACCTGAAATTCAGTCTAAGTATTAATGGCACATGAGCCAGCAATTTTGAATGTCAAATTTAAATGTTGAGCTTTGATGGAGTTTCATGTTTTCAATATTTTCCTTGTGGAGGGTCTCAGTCCCATGAAGAGTTCATTCCTGATCTTATCCCTCCTTGTTGACATGGTCTCATACTGAGCCTCTAGGGTACAGCTTCTGAGAGCCTCTTAATCCCTCAAATATAAGTTTCTCTGGGGAACAGTAAGGGTATTTATTCATAATGTAGCAATAAATGCATCATTGGTTAGATTCTCAAACTAGGTACTTGGCTCATTGAGTACTTTTGTGTTCCAATAAATCACCAAACAAACATAGGGAAAACCTTTCCAGGAATGCCTGGATGGCAAGCTGACTTAATTAGACTGGTCATAATTTTCTTTCAAAAGTTTTTCCTTTTCTTTTCATTTCTGACTAGAAGCAACAAATTAAAATGCATTCATGCCTGATTAAGAACCCAGACTAAATACACTTAATATAGGTGGCTTAATATTGGTGTTTTCTGTGTGTGACAAGGCTTGCCATTCTGCCATTAGTCCTTAGAGTATACACTGATATGTCCCAGGCATGGCAATATTTCCCAATAAGAAGAGCCCAACACTATTGACTGACAGCAGAACAAGGAACAGAACATGCCCCTAAACTTCTCTCCCTGATCCCCTACATAATTCCCTGCTCTATGAGGATGGCTGTGTCCTGGAGTGGGAGGCTGATCTGTGATCTTGGCAGCAAGAAACAGCTTCACCTGACCACTGAAACGAAAATCGCTAGTATTATACAGTCTCTTCCCTTTTATCCCAAGAGTGTTGCAGGGTCCTTACTCTGGGACTCAGCAATGCCTTTGTAATTTTTTTCTCCTTTTGACCTGCTTTTCTTACAGCCTATAAAATTTTATCTCATCCACCGGGAGGAAGAGCTACCTCTTACTGAGTCAATTCATTGTTTATTGTCATGAATTTTATGCCCTGAGTCCTCATAGCTTTGGAAGCTCCAAAATTTATTGCTATTTAAAAGTCATGAATTTCATTCTCATTCAGCAATAACCACTCTCTTTTCAAGGTCATATTATCTTTTCTCCTAGCTGCTCAAAAGAAGAAAAGTGAAAGAAACTATTGACAAAGAAGAAAAAGAAAACACAGCCCAGAACCAATCTTGCTATGTCACATGATCATATCACAGACTCATGAATACATAAACCAAAACATATAGATATCCATGCATCCATCCTACCAGGAGTGAGGACTTTTTCAAATCACCTGACCTAGACACACCAGAACATCTCAAAGGACTGATCATCTGTTTCATTCCCTTTTCATGACAGCTTATACAGGCTGCCTCAGGTGCTGGGATTTGAAGATCAGTAAGGTAAAAAAATAATAATAATTTATAGACAGAGCATAGTATGTACCACATTGGGTTGATCTAGGCACAATTGGAGTCTCCCACACTAAGATAAGGTGACCTTGAGGCCTTGTGTAGAAGGCAGATGATGACCAAGTATAGGATGTCTCATGTTCATCTCTTATCTCTCTCCAACACAGTGACTCTCAGAACTTGAAGCACAAGAAGATGTAATGTCTTAACCCATTGAAGGGCTCTAAATGCAATGCCTCATCCTGACATCAGTATTTTGACACCTGATTGGCTCAAAAGAAGATCATGTTAATGCTAGACCAAGAAGTTTCCTTATTATGTCCATTAAAAAGCCACATGTAGTTGGGACTGAAGGAGAAAAAAGGATGAGTCAAAAATAGACACTGAAATGGAGCCAGGAGCAGAGAACAAAATGAAGATGCTATACAGTTTTGTGCATCCTGGAGGGCTAGGATGCTGGGGGATTGTGTTTTATGTCATTATTACACAAGAGAAAGAGGTCTTGGTTTAAAATAGCACTGCTGCTGAGGAAGAAAAACTTCAATGGTCTTATCCAGTGCAAGATCCTGCATGCAAGACCAGGCAAGATATGCCCACTGGTGGAATAGTGTCACAATGGTTATGAAGGTAGCCAACTGTTTTCTGATTGTAAAGGAGGCTTACTCCAAGGAAGGGATTTATGCCTGGTACTGTAAACTGGTCAGAATTCCATGACTAAGGAGACTATGGACCCCAGGGGGAAATCTACTATTGCTGTTTACTAAATGGCCGTACAGTCAAACTGACTCCTAAATATTTAAGTTTATAACTACGCCCCTCATTAAAAAAATAAAAGGAACAAGTAACAGTGATAAAGAGCTACGGGATCTATAAACCCTGCCAGACATCAAACATGGGAAATGTTTGCTTCATAGAGTAAGATGTTGTTCCTTTGTTGGTCAACAATTTGAATCGTTCTCCAATGAAAATATCTGCAAATTAAGGTGTGTAGCTAAATAACTCTGTCCCCCTTTATTAGGGAGTCTCTACAGCACATGTGGCTTCTAGTTTTGTTTGAAGGTTCCTCACTTGCTTTTCTATCTAGGACAAAGAGCAAGGTTAAAAGATAGGGATAAACAGATGGGAAGTTTACCACCATGAGAATGCTGTGCTGATGTTTTCCTGGGTGGCTTGTGCCTCCCTTTGCCTCCTCTGCCTGAGGCTTAGTGGTGGTTAAGTTCCTGAGCCAAGCTTCCTTATCTCAAATCCAGTTTAAATAACAACCTTTTGGAAATTAGTTACTGTTTATTTTTTATCTTTTCTCCAACCACTCCCACCTATATATTTAATAAAAAAAATAGAAGCTATGAATCACTGGATACATTTTTAACATCCAGTCTAACTGAAAACCAAATAATTCAAGCAGAAGGCTAGAAATTTCCATTTTATTTAATAAAAAAATCAATCTTGACTTTGTAATAGCTTTTTTCTAGTTTAAAACAACTTAAGACAAATGTATAAAATGTATGAAATAGATAGAAAAAGAATTAGTTGATATTACCACTAAAATAGATGAATGACCTTTTAACTTCTTACATGGGGTTGCTATGGAAAATCATTTTACATTGATATTTAATATGTTGTGTACCATAGAAATTCACTTTGGAAAACCTCTCTTTTTTATTTCATTTGACTCCCATTTCCTCACCCATCTTGCAGACACCAAACAATCTTGGCAGGCGCAGTCCCAACATGTCTACAAAAATGTATTTTTCCCTGATAACCTTCAGACTTCTGCCTTCTGAAGTCAACATGGTATGATGGTTAATATTGTCAGCCAATTTGGCTGGATCTAAACTCACCTAGGAACTGAGCCACTGGATAAATTATCTAGTTAACTGAGGTGGAGAGATGCAAAATAAATGCGGGCACAGGATTCTGTAAAAAGGAGAGCTAAAGAAGAGCATCCACTGCTCTCTACTTCCTGAACACTGCAGATGGAATGTGACCAGCCACCTCAAGCTCTTGCTGCCATGACTTCCTCATCATGGTGAACTGTACCCTTTAATTGTGAGCCAATTTCTAAGGTTGCTTTTGTAAGGTAGCGTCCTAGCAGTAAGGAATTCATGCCTGGCAGTGGCTGCTCAGACATTCCAGCTCTCTTCCAGAAAGCAGACGATGAAAAGTAAAGTGCATCAGGAAAAAAAAATGTAATGATCATATGACCATATTTCCACATATGACCATATTTCAGCATATAACCATATTTCCACATATGACCATATTTCTGCATATGACCATATTTCAGCATATGATCATATTTAAGCATATGACCATCTTTCAGTATATGACCATCTTTCAGCATATGACTATACTTTAGCATATGACCATATTTCCCAGACTACCTGGAAGGAGACTGTGGTAACAACATCCAGTCAGAAGTACCTGTACCTTGGAGAACCCGGTGCTGAGGGGACAAAGACAGCTAATGGGAGCTGTGTCGGGGTCACCTAGTTTGTAGGTAGCATTTCTGTCCACAGCCTTGTAATTCACCCAGAGATCCTTCCTTCCTGTGCTTGACAAAATGTCACCTCACTTGAGCCAGCAGCCCCGTGTCTGTCTTTCTGACTACGGCACAGGCAGTCATTCCTGTGTGACCCAGCTCCTCAATGCGCTCCCTTTGAACTGTTCCAGACATCCAGGCTAGAATACATTTCTTCAACTTTCCCAAGAATTCTAGGAACCATTCCATCAGTTCCTCAAGGATGGGACTGTCTACATGGGACTTTTCTGTGTGCAGGTTTTAAAAGTTGGTCTGTACTCACTCTTCCCCTTATAAAATTCTGCTCTCGGCCAAATTTCTCATAACTGTCAAAGGGTGAAATAAATTGCAGCTCCTATCTGCATTAACAATTTTGATCATTAGTGAGACAAGATTTTCTCTATGTCCAGAAAAGTTATAAGATCTGATGGCCTGTTTGCTGGGATGAAGGCTTTGGTCAGCCCACTGGGAACCCAGGAGGAACCTACACCCTCTTGGAGTAGAACCTGTCCTCTGTACAGTCACCTGGGGCTGAGCCTGGGCCTCTGCCTATTACTCAGCCCCTTTCAGTTGGCTGCTGGATTATGAGCAGAGGCTGAGGAATCACATTTGGAAAGCAGGGCGGGAGGGGGGGAATTATCGCTTATTTTAGCTGTTACTTTATTTTTATCTAGTGTCGTGTTATTCCACAGTCTGAACAGGATGGAGAAATCTCATTAGAGAAGAAGAAAGAAACTATCTATGGAAGCTCAGCTTTAAGCTGTGAATCATAACCAAACCGTTCAGGAGGCCACATAATGCCTTAAATGATACAATCCCAAGACCAGCTTTCCTGGAGCAGACTGTGCATAAGTATTCTGTTAACTAAAGCAGATTCAGCAATATATCGTGGCTCATTACTGTGTTCTGTGTGTATTATGGTACTTTTTGATAGGCCCTAGGACACCTGGCAGAGGTGAACAGGAGTCTCCAGTGCCATGCCTATATTCAACAGAATGTAGCACAATTGGAAGCGTACATTGTAAATTAAAATTGCTTTAAGAATGGTCTCTGTCTTAGGATACTAAATAGCCTTAAAAGCCAAAGCAAACTCTCAGGTCCAAACCCATGCTACTCTATGTTACTTTGTGATTCTTCCTCAGTGGTGGTGGCAATGTTTATCCTATATGTAACTGAAAACTTTGCACATTGCTAACTATAATGTATGTTCATCCTCTGTTAGAATGATAGCACTTATTTCTTGGCTGGCACTGATAGAAACCTTGGTAGCATGGATCAGGAATCAGACCCCCAGAGAGGAGAGTTAGTGATAGGTTCTGCTGTCCTTTTGATTTGAAAACCTAGTGAAGGACCATCTGCCAATGGAAAAGAGGGTGCTCACAACTATGTAACAACTGTGCAAGGAAATGACATCACTGTCAGAGAGATGCACACCTGTGAGGAGCTGTGCTAAGCAGCCTAAGGAAGAACATGCTTTGAGAATAGATGGCAGCTGTCCTTGGCCAACATGGAGGGAGTGACAGGTAGTTGAACAATGGAACCCTTACAGAAGAGAGTGAGAAGCCCAAGCTAAATGCCTCTGAAGCCACAGAAGAAAACCGAGACAGTCACCATAGAGGACTCTCCACAGCTTGTAACTTCAGGCTAAGAATGCCAAAAATCGAGTGCAATGTTTAGGAGGGAATGAGTGAGTGAGTGTGTGTGTGTGTGTGTGTGTGTGTGTGTGTGTGTGTGTGTGTGTGTTGCAAAATTGTAAGTATAAGCAGTAAAGTAAATTTAATTTCAGCAAATTTTCATGTGCAGGGTAGGAATTTCATCTGTGTGAGGTGGAAAGATCTTGATGCTTGGAAAGGCCAGGCTAGCTGGATCCAGACAAAGATAGAGGTGTGAAACCTGTAAGTCCCTTTGAATTTCCTTTTGGTTCCCTTTATTGACAGCCTATCACAGCCAGGTGACAAAGAAAACACTTGGAGGACCTCCCCTCATTACTATATCCCCCAGGAGACCTCTTAAGAACAGAGGAGTCTACAGAACGGAGTCAGTGATCTCCACGTTAAACAATCACTTACAATCCTTCATGTTTTCAAAGTTAATTCTGACTTTCTCATTCCATGCCTCACATACTTGTGTCTCTGTCCCCTAGAAAGCTGCACTTTCTGAAGCTCTGAGTTCAGACTGTCTCAGCTCAACTCTATCTCTCTAACCACTGTGTGTCAACCCAGAACTCGAGCTTACCCCCCACACTTCCATTTCTACACTATAATTTGGAATACAGGGCAATCCTAAATATTAAGAGAACACAAATCTAAAAAAACCCCATTGGAGGACAAATGCCTGTGCATAAGAAATTCAGCAAAGCATTTTCCATGATCACATTTGTTACATGATGCCACTGAAGAGGATGTTACTAACACAAATCAAGGTCTCCTTTCAGAGGGTGGGTTTAGAAATGACCAAGGTAAGGGATCAGAGGACAGCGACAACACTTACTGTCTGTCTGTCTGTCTGTCTGTCTGTCTGTCTGTCTCTCTCTCTCTCTCTCTCTCTCTCTCTCTCTCTCTCTCTCTCTCTCTCTGTGTGTGTGTGTGTGTGTGTGTGTGTGTGTGATGCCTATGTGTTTTGTGGATGTGTGTATGTGCAGACGAACTTGCCCATGCATGTGTAGAGGCCAGAGTCAGACAGCAGATGTCTTCTTCTACCTTACTCTTTGTTGAGACAGGGTCTTTCATTAGATCTGTCACTTGTCATTTCAGCTGGACTGGCAGGCCAGCAAGCCCCAGGGACCCTCCTGTATCCGCATCGCGGTGCTGGGATCACAGCAGTGGTCTTTATACTGAGAAGCTGGCATTTCAAACTCAGGTCCTCATGCTTGCATAGCAAGCGCTAAACCCACAGAGCCAACTCCGCAGCCTCAGACAGCACTTCCATTGTGGCCAAACTGTCCAAGCTTTGAATGGAACTAAGGAGAGGACCAGAGCCCTCCTGGGGAGCCCCGCCTTGCACACTGGGCCCCTTAAAGAATTACCTTTCCTGCAGATTAGCCAGCTGCCAAATCTGGTAAACGTCATAAATCTCCAAGAACAGGGCTGCACTCATGAGAAACCCCAGGTGTTTGACCATCTAGGGTGCTGAAATATGCAGGGCCAGCCCTGCTAGTGCCAAATGGGTCACAGCCACCCCTCTGTGCTTGAGTTTCCCAGGCCCCTTAGTGGAACTGCTCACAATTAGCTGCTTTGTCTGTCCCCAAGCCCAGCCTCTCTGTTGGATGTGGGGCTGTTCTCAGGTTGACGGTCTCTCTCTTTCCCTCCACCCCCATTTCTATACATGTACAGCAATCTTAATCAGAAGCACATTCCTCACCTACAGCCGTTCTAAGCATGTCGGTAAATCCACTAGGGCTGAGAGGCGTGGTGAGCAGAGACCTAGGGAAGCAGGAGAGAGCAGGAGCTGGGTGCACAAGTTCTGGTTCTGCTTCCCCTCCACTTCTAGCCTCCAGACAGACATCATTCTGTCCCTTGATCTCCTCAGTAAGTACTGGAATCAGAAGATGACTCTTTGTTTCTCTCCATGTGCTCTGTGAGTTAAATTTGAACAAGAATTTTTATATGTCCAGGTACTTCTAAGTCCAAATTTCCTTTTTAAACTGTCCTAGCTGGGCAGTGGGTGTGATCATGTGGGTAGTATGGGAATCTCAGAGGCCTCAGTATAGTATTCTCTATACCTCAGCTCATCTACACACATACCTAGGGACCCCTATTGGGGAAATCCTGGAAACTTAGAAACTTTACTCACTTGCTTTTCATTTTAGAAACCACAAAATAGTCCAGTCCCACATCAATATAGGCATGATCAGGTTTTTTTCTTCTCTCTTTGTCTGTAGATTTCACAGAATCTTCATGAAAGAAAATCTTAATTAAATACAGTAAAGATAATTACATGTAGGACATTCAATACGTCAACAAGGCAGTTGTGAAGGGTGCTACGGGGAAAGTAAATAAATTCCTGAGAGTATAAAATCCACTGTGAAGCTCCACAGTTTCAGAACGGCTAACCTAACTATACAGAAGGGCATTGAGATATATATAGAATTTAGCTCTGGTTAACTTTGGTGTGTGATGTTTATTTTATTTGCAAGGTTTTTAAAGTACAATTTCTAAAATTTTTTTTAAGAAATAAAGTCCTTGCATCAAATAAATTACAACCCTTGCTGAAAGAAAATGAATGAAGTGAGATCCTGGTTAGCACAGAACATGTGCACAAGGTGAGCATGAATCAGTGCCCTGGGAACTCAAGCAGTGGTGATGAAGGGAACTGCAGTACATAAAGGTATTCCTGATGAGATGGACCCCTCCCTACAGGACGCCAGTGGGCGGCTAAAGGTTCATGGCAGAGGAAGTGAGAAAAGGGCCAAGTGTTTGAGGAACATATCCTTCTTTTACTCCTAATGGTAAGTCAGTGGTTCCAGACAGTTCTAAAAACAGGGAAATCAGATAGAATTCTCCAGGGTCGTCTTTCATGCAGTATTTTATCTCTGTGGCTACAGATATGGACATGTGTAAGTAGTTCAAGCTCTCTCTCTCTCTCTCTCTCTCTCTCTCTCTCTCTCTCTCTCTCCCTCTCTCAGAAACAAATGATGGACTCTAGATCTCCTTTTGACTTTGTATCCCTAGGCTTTTCAGAGATGGAACATGTAAATGCATATGTAGCGAGTTAACAAGTAATTGGACAAATGACCACAGGCTTTTCTGGATGGCAGGAACTTGTCCCTGCCCAGGGGTGTTGACTTTCTTTTGTCATGAAGTTATTAGTATCATGGATTTTAGAGACAGACAATTTGAATTCAACTTTAGCCGTTGCTAGTTACTGGCTGAAGATTTTGAGAAATTAATTTAACTTAAATAAAACAAAGCGAAGCAAAACCTTTGAATTTCTTGTAAAACAGAGGAGTCATGTTTCAAGCAAAATAAAGTACAACATCATAAAATCAATCAATATGATAACAAAGAAAATTATCCCCTGCCCCATGAGCACCCAGGTTTCCTTGGTTGCTGTCTGGCATTTTAACCACAGATGTCGTGTCTCCCCTTTTGATATTCCTTTAGAATTGCTCTTATACAACCTGGCCACTATTTTTTCACTCACCAGTTCAACCCAATAACAGCTAAGCTCTCTGTTCCTTCTGACTTCATGCAATGGGCTACTACACGAGATCTAGAGTAGCATAAGTATTTTCTGAGTGTAGGCTGTGTATTTTAAGACCTACAGTTTCTTTAACACCCTTAAGTGTCAATGTCCTCATCGCTGACATGGGATTCATTATCCATGCTTTCCTAAGTTCCTGTAGGGAATAACTGAATCATGTATATGAAACATTTATCAGAGTTTCTGCCCCAGATGTTCACTATTACAAAAAGAGGCCTTGATCCCCTTCCATTGGTTGTCAAGAATCTTAAGACTCCAGAGACTGCATTGCTTAGATCTTTGGAGGAAGTGCTTAAAATTTGACATTGAATCAGGGTAGTTTGAAAAGCTGGAAGCAGATGTCTGTCATTTTCCCAAGGCCTCTGTGCTTGCCCCCTGTTCAGCTTGCCACGTGTGTGTGTGTGTGTGTGTGTGTGTGTGTGTACACATACATACATACATATATATATAATATATGTACATATATACACATATATGTGTGTATATATACATGTATGGGTTATATATTTGTCTTTTCTATCTTCTGGTTGTAGCAACTGAATTAGGAAACCCAGGACTTCTCCCCTGAGGGGTTTTGCTTTGTCTTTTCATCAGAATCTGAGTGATTCTCACACTGTCTCTTGGTGTCCACAAAGGGTATGCAAACCTGTACGGATGAGAATAAGGACACGTTGCCAAGAGCTGGCGATTGGGACATGGGAAGGGGGAGGCTGCAGACAAGACCCATGCCCGTTTGTTGAAACAGGCCAGGCATGTGGCCTGCTCTCCAGCTGTGAGGACACCTGCTCTGCTGACATTCACAGCAGCATTTAAATAGTGGATTTTGTGCCGTCCAAGGGTCACATGGAATGTGAAGTGGTCAAGGCCCTCCACCTTCTGAACTACTGACTTCCCTGGTCTACACCATCTAAACACATTCTACTACCTAAGAGTCCTCATGTCTGTGTCCTGCAACACTTAAAAAACAAAAACCAATGGCCTCCAGCTTTGCTAGCTGTAAGAGCCATCTCCACATGTTCATGTGCTCATGATGTTCCAGCTACTTTGGAAAACATACATGTAATACAGCCATATTTAACCAAACTCTCAGTAGCTTCGATTGTGCTGCTGGGATTTATCCCATAAGGGGACCACACGATATGAAACAGTCTTACCTTTTCTTTTTCTCATCTTTCACTGACATTCGCCCACACATGACAATGAACTCCTTCCCCTAAGAAACATGCTTCTCACTTACCATTTAGAAACAATAAAAGGTCCCGGGAGGCGGAGGGTGGCTCTGACATCTTAGGACGAAACAGCACAGTTGGGTGTCATGTCATGAATGAGCACTACAGTATGTTCTCTAACTACCCAACCTGCCACATTGCAGCTGTAACTGCATCCTCTCATACTCCTATGGAATTGAGCACTGATCGCTTTCTCCTGAAGTTCCATACCTGCCTTTGCACAGCTATTGCCTAACACGTATTTTTTTATTTCATTTATTTATAGTTTACATATATATCTTTTTTTTCCTGCGTGTATACTTGCACACTAGAAGAGGACATCTGATCCCACTACAGATGGTTGTGAGCCACCATGTGGTTGCTGGGAATTGAACTCAGAACCTCTGGAAGAGCAGCCAGTGCTCTTAACCCCCGAGCCATCTCTCCAGCCTCCATGCATTGTATTTTTACAGAGATTAGGAATGTGTACTTGGTATCAAACTTAAATCAATTGCTGAGGGAGGCCTTTAAAGGTAGGGGGCATCTTCAAAGGTGTTTGGATAGAAGAGGGCTAACATTGTTGAGAAATATGACTCTGGACACTGCATAGAGAAAAGTAAGCAAACTTCTCTCTAGGCTTCCTTTTATTTTCAACTTCGCATACACTTTCTATTGGTTTTCTGACCGTCACTTGTCAATCGAATTGCAATCCTAACAGTAGTTGCCTTTCACAAACCAGCCCTCTGCTTTCTCTGGTCACGCAGCTCACTGTGGAGCCAGCCCACCGGCTACCTTGTTATCCTCCCCACATACCCTGATGTGGTCCTTCTTGCAGAGCAAGCTGGGCTTGGGGGAATGCTCTCTGCTGTGAGTTCTGGCTGTGTTTTTCACAGACTCAAAGTGAGCTTTGAGGAGGAGGAGTGCATGTGCTGGGGCTCTAATGAGTATGCCCACAATACATTTTGTGCCCACAGGTGTCCTGTTCAGAGCACCCAGGCTAATGGACAGTTAAGGCAATGACATGACAGCTGTTAGGACCGGCTTGCTATGCTGTCGATGACGCTCTCCTGCTCTCAGTGGTAGTGAATTATATAACCCGGGCACAGCTAAGCACAGCTAAACAAGCAAAGAAGCTTGGAGGTCACCTCCTGCTGTCAGCCCCAAACTTGGAGGCTAATACCATTTATCAAACCCTCTTAAGGCCAGGCTTTCTACCTGCCCACAGCTTGGCTAGGAGTCAAGGAGATGTTTGCTTTATAAGAATAACATCTTCTCAATCAAATGTGGATTGGATTCCTCTGTGGCTTTAAAACTGTTTTTGTTGGGTTTCTTTTTTTTCAGCAAAATGCATGTATTTTACTTCCTCGGAGGTCCTCCTCCATATATAATCTCCCTAAGTGGTAAATCATTGTCTTTGCTCATATCCAGCTGCTAATTATAAAAGGAACTAGTGACTCACAGGGTGAGATTTCTGCAGACACTGCTAGTGTTCATCATGGATACCAACTTCTCGCATAGTTAGGGATAAGGGATATTCTGTAGGTAAATTTATAATTTATCTGCACCGATACTGTTTTCTTGCACACCGACTACTGGATAAGTGGCCTTTGTGGATTTTATCAAAATTAAAACACAGTTCTCTTCTCATCTTAATTCTGTCTAATATTCACATCTTAGTGGAACTATAACCATGGCTTTTGGTACAAAAACATGGGAATCCAGATTTAAATATGTGAAAACAGCAATAATAAAAGACTGCTTTAATGTTTAAATTATGAAAATGTTACTGTAGTCTTAAAGTTCTATTGATAAATTAGTTGTTTTTTAAATTTTTACTCAAAATAAGACATAGGTGAGCAGAATAAATCAAATGATGTGTTAAATATTAACAGATATATATTGGTTATAAAAACATTTTAATAAAAATCCAAAATAAGAAGTTTAAGCTCCCGTGTTGAAATAATATGAGATTAACACTTGTAGGTTAGTTTGTTTTGTTTTGTTTTTTACTTCATCCCAGAAATGGAAACATGTTGGACTGGGACTGAGAAGCCTCTCCACATGCCCATTCCTTGCCCTCTCCTTTCACTCACATCCACGGGCCCTCTGTCTCTTTTCTCTCTTTATTCTCTCCACAGTCATTCCTGCTGACCAGTCATGTGTGTGGTTGCCTTTCATCTACAAAGAATGAAGGAAGGCAGGTACCTTCCATCTTCCTACACCTGTGTCCCTGAGGCTTGGAAGTGCATTCCATAAACAGTTTATGGGTAGATAAATGGATGGACATGTTCTGCTGGTGGTCTCTGAACTCTAATTGGAAACTATAAAAAATCTAACTTGATCTGTTTCTTTTCAGGAGTGACATATGGACAAATTCACCACAGGAAGTTGTTGATGTGCATGGTTATGTGGGACAGCAGAAATGATCAATCAGACACCATGGAATGCAACTCTAATAATCAATGGGGAAATTACAACTGATCTGTGATCTATTAAAAACGGTGTTCAGTCACTATCACTAAAATCTGTCTTACTTCTATTTGTAAAGGAATAGAGAAACTACGATATAGAAAAACTAGTATTTATTTACTCTGCTGTCATAAGACAAAAACAGTGAGATTTGAAGGTTTGGGAAAACCTAACAAGATTGATCTGAGTAGATTACTTTCTTGCTCTTGTGGAAAAAAATCTTAGCACTTAAGCGTTGCTGTTTCCTTCCTTGGAAAACTTTCTAGGTTTGGATTAGCTTCCAACATTTCACTCTTCACTCTCTCAATGTTGCAAAATACCTAAAGTCCCATTAAAGTGATTTTTGTTGCTAGCTTCGGTTCCATTGGGAACGGCTCCTCCTCTTTTTGTCAGGCCTGTGTCCCCATTTACATGAGTTCATTTGTCTTCTGTCTTTGTGAAGTGTGCTTGCTGCACACAGAGGATCTCTCAGACGGACACAGTGCCCATGTTCTGACACTTAATCGTACTCTATTTACTATTCGAGTTCTGCCTCCTGTTGAATTCCTTCCCCTTTCTTGTCTGCACTCGTATTTCTGTTGGCCGATTTCTTTGGATTATCCGTTTCTGAAAAGATGTCTTATAAGTTTGTCACTGAGAGGTAAGAAGACAAGCATACCACACGCTTTGTGTTCTGTGCCTAAGGTGAATGCACAGTGGCCAACTCTGAATGGATACTGAAAGGATGCGATTGGCCAGGGACTGCAGAGTGTGTCTCAGGAAAATGTGCGTGTTACTTTTAGTTCAGACACTAAAGTATGAATGATGTGTGAGACAGTTAGTGTCAACTAATCCAAGCAAAGTGAAGATTTCCAGTAACTAGAAATTTTAATTCTGCCAAAGTTTCCAAGTGATTTCTATCCCTTTATATGTGGAATAAGCTACTTTAGAAACAAGGGAAATTGGTTCTGAGGCTTGGAAGTGACTTTTAGGAAAGGTAAACTTTCTTAATGCCTTCCCCTAAGATACACAACAACAGACCTTCACTCATTGCTGTAGCTTAGATTCGGACAGCTAGCTGGACAGTTATGGATAGCATGCTGGCATTGATGGAACAGGATCCAATGTTTCAATCACTAGTTCTCTAACTTTCTCACAAATAACACCATGAGGACTAACCAAAACATGGCTTTCAGAGATTGGGATGTTATTGAGAGTCTGAATTTCTAATGAGCTTCTAGGTGACCTAACATCAGACCAGGTGCCACAGTTGAGACCCTCTGTTTTAGACATAGAGAGTAACTCTAGAGGGGGCAGGAAGAAGAGAAAATCAGAGTGACTGAAGCAGCAGCTTGGTCTGGAAATCAAAGGGCCTCAAGGGACCTGGTGGTCTTTTCACCTGGGTCCATAATTCCATGAGAGAAGACAGGGAGGCTTGAAAAGTTCATACCGGATGACATGTAATCTAGACCTGTGGCCTACTTCCCGTCGTTCTGGAACACTGCTCATATTGTAATAAGCCCTATTTTAGATACAAATATATGCTGAATATATAATGTACGTACCTACAAGAGGCTCTCAGACCTTATTGTTGATGAATCATCTTTTAGCACTAAAAACAAGTATCCGCGTGTAACAACAATTAATAAAGAAAAGAAGCCATGAATTTGAAAGAGAGTGAAGACGGATTATATGAGAAGGTTTGGAGGGAAGAAAGGAAAAAGAAAGGATGTAATTATATTATGATCTCAAAACTAAGAAATCATTTTTAAATGAGTATTTCTAAGCCCTCATCTTTAGAAAAAATGATTTCATAGTGATATATCCTCAGGGATCTTAATGTAGGCAAAATGTTCTTTGTTTGTTTGTTTATTTATTTATTTTAGAGTTTGTGGTGATTTTGTTGTTGTTGTTGTTGTTGTAGCTGGGTTTTTGTTTGTTTGTTTGTTTATTTTGTTTTGGAGACAGGGTCTCTCTAGATAGCCCTGGCTATCCTGGGCCTCATTATGTAGCCCAGGCTAGCCTCCAGCTCACAGAGGTCTGTCTGCCTTTTCCTCTGTCTCCTGTGGCCTGGGATCAAAGGTTTATGCCACCATGCCCAGCTAAACTGTTCTTTAAAAAGCAGTGCTTTGGGGACAAGTAAGGTGGCTCAGTGATTAAAGGTGCTTGCTACCCGGGAATGTAAACTGGATGATCCAAGTTCAGTCCTTGGAACCCAAGTAAAGGTAGAAAGAGAAAACTAACTCCACCGAGTTCTCTTCTGACCTACACACACACACACACACACACACACACACACACACACACACACACACGCACACGCACACACACACACACACACACACACACACGTATAAATAATACATTTTAAAAAGTAAGAATGGTAATGAACTATGTCAGCCACATTTTAAGCCACACCCTCTCTATAGACCATCACAATTACTCCCAGGAGAGCCTGTGAAGCAGGCAAGGTAACTGCTACACTCCTTTTCTTACAGTAGCTCGGCTTGGACTTCTTGCACTCTCAGAACCTCACTATTCTAATGTGTAGAGACAACAACCATAATCCAACTAGATTCATAGAAACTGTTTTGATGGATGATAATGAGATAAGATGTAGGAAGACAATTTTCCCAATAGCAACATCCTGTATTGTTATTAGCTATGAATGTCATCAAAGACAAGTCTAAATAAAGTGTAAGTTTCTTTTTAAAATATCAAGGGGGCTCACTACAGATAGAAGCTTCATAATTAGGTTCTAGTGGACTCGCCCTGGTGGAAGTTGCCTATTCAAAGGAACCAAGAGGCAAACCTTCAATGAAATCTATTATTTTACCCTCCTGGACCAGAAATTGTTGACTGAAGGCTTTCATCTGTAATCACACTAAATATAACAGATTCCAAGCTAACTGGCTGTCTTACAAAATGCCTTGCCTAATCTGGTCCCCAGGACACTTCCTGCCCCTCCTGAATCACGATTAAACTGAGGCTTGGAACCCAGACAATTTTTACTTCCTGAGCTTTCTTTTCATTTAACCAAGCTGGACAAATACATCTGAAGGAAGAAAAATAAAATTGATCCGTGCCCCTGTCTTCCTGCTCTCACGGGGAGGGAGAGGGAAGAACGGGGAAGAAGAAAGTGGGAGAAAGGAAGGGACATCTTTGGTTCCCCACAGAGCATGTGGAGAGCCAAAGTCCATCACAAAACAAGGACAGTGCTGCTGGAAACCCTCCCAGGATGGGAGCCCTTTAACCAAGAGCATCAGGGCTGCTTCTGCCTTTCACTAGAGCCCCAGACTTTGCTTATCCCACACACTGTAGTCAGTGCTTACTGATCCTAAGTCTGGCTTTCACCGTCATTTCAGGGCAGAATTTCCTGAGCTATCCTCTTTCCCATACTGACTGCTGAAGTGATGACTCTACACACGACCAGCAGAAGAACATTCATCTGACACAGGAGAATGAAGTGTTGGAGGAGATGGACACCTCCGTGAGTGATTCAGTGAGCACACGAAGTGCAGTCACTGGATTGATAGATGACTCTCCTCTGTCACCTGGTCTCTTCTAGAAGATTTCATGTTCATCTGGCATCTAGACTTGACTTTAGGGTTTTCTTAAAAAGTCCAAGGATCCAGGGCACCCCTACAAGAGGAGCAATATCGTACAATACATCTTCCAGAGTAAAAATCATTAGCATGCTCTCATAACATTTCTGAGAGAATGTGTTACAAGAGCTTCTAAGGAAGAAGATGCAGCTATGACACCAGGAAGTTAGAGTGTAGTTGGCAACCAGGTTACCACCAACCAGGGGTCACAAGTCTGAGGCTAGTTCCTCCCCAAACTCCCAGGCATCAAGGATGCCAAGGATGCTCAGAAACACTTGGAAAGCCTGTGTCCAGCTCCTGCTCAGTTCTAACAACAATCCTGCCTTTCATAACTGCCTTAGACCAGGAATATTCATTTCTTTTCCAAATGAACTCTCGCTACAGATTCCCTCTTCTTAATGATGGCACTAGAATTTCCAAGTTGATTGATTTCAGCATCTCATTTTGATTCACCTTTCACTCGCTAACATTCCTTCAGAGTACTTGCATTCCAGATTTTTTCTTCTGTTTTACAGTGCCCAGTGAAAGGATCCTTCCAAACTCCCCACTTATACCCAGGCCCTGGCAATGCATTCCGTTGTTCATTCACTCATTCATCCAATTGTGGTCTTGAAAAACACTAACTTCACAAGACAAGTTAAGTAGGGAGGATCAATTAAAGTAATTGTTTCCACAAAAGAATGAATTAAGCATTCACAGCATCATTTCTACCTTAAGCATGCTCACCTCAACATTCTTTAATCACAAGTCAAAAGGCACTCTCTTCTGGAAGCCTTCTTTGATCCATACTGCTAACTTAAATGTCTTTCCTATATGCCTTCAGGATGCATATCTTGACCACAGCAGTGATGAGTTATTGATATGTTGATCTGCTGCCCTGTGACTAGATTGTATAATCTGGGGACTAGAAATAAACATATTTATATCAGTATTCCTGATATTAACATATAGCCTGGTTATATGCTTCATATATAGGAAAGAAGGGAGGGAGGGAGGCAGGGTGGGAGGCAGGGAGGGAGGGAGGGAGGGAGGCAGGAAGGGAGAGAGGGAGGAAGGGAAGGAGGGAGGGGCAGAAAAAGGGTCATGGAGGGATGGAGGGAGGTAATATTAAATAGAAAACATAAAACCAAAGTAAGTTTTGGAAAAAAAAATAGCAATAATCCTTTTCACCGGGTCAATAAAGACAGTTTTCATGGAAAAGATGGCAATTAGGCAAGGAACTGAAGCATGAGCAGTATTTCCAAAATTTGCAAAGATCAAAGATTTGGAGGGAGGGAGATGCACAAAGAATTCCCTTTTGTAACCCACCTGACCTTTTCTACCTCAGCTGTACCTTCTCCAGGAACAATCTTCCCTACATAATACTTTTACCAAGTTCTTCTCTTTTTTAAAGAACATTCAGTGGTTTCTTGATATCTAACCAAGGCAGCTTAGCCAGCACTTGAAAGGCCATACTATTATTTTCAACATTTTCCTCCCACTCCCCCTAACTCTCAAAAGCCCACTTCTAGTGGCCTGTGTCCTCAAGCTAGGCCTTATGCCAAAGGTCCCACAACCTCTCCAAACAGTACTGCCAGCCGAGGACCGAGCGTTCAAACATACAAGCCTGCAGGGGACATTTCACATCCAAATCGTAACACTTGGTGTGATTTCCATCTTCTGCCCTGCCTTTCTGTCATGTGCAATTCAATTCTGGTTTTCCTTTTAAATATTACCCCTGCTTCAGCTTCTCCTTTCTCCCAGAGAAGGTAGGTCTTTCTCTTCTGAAAACCTTAGTTGAATGGCTCTATGATTTTATTTTCTATTTACAAATGTTCTTTTTCTCTTATGAGGTCTCCACTAGGAACCCACAATGTACAACTATAGGTGAGGTCTTGTTGTAACAGGGACAACAGATTAGACAAATACTCTGTATGCTGAAAATCTTTTTTACTGGATCATTCCTCTCAGGATAACCTCGGAGTTTTGTTCTCCAAGCAGATACTCTGTTATACAGCTTCAAGAAGAAAGGAGTGGCTCATGGTAGATTTAAGATTTAATTCCATGACAGGAGCAAAAATGCAATTGTCATTTGGATCTAGAAACCACTGACTTTATCTATGATGTGAAATTAAACCCCCCCCCCCCGTCCATTCTGATGTACTCCTGCCCAATGACGTGAGGATTGAATACAACAAAGTGCTATACATTTCAAAAATTGAAGATAAAGGAATTTGAATGTTTCCACCATAAAGAAGGGGTATTTGAGCCGGGCGGTGGTGGCGCACGCCTTTAATCCCAGCACTCGGGAGGCAGAGCCAGGTGGATCTCTGTGAGTTCGAGGCCAGCCTGGGCTACCAAGTGAGTTCCAGGAAAGGCACAAAGCTACACAGAGAAACCCTGTCTCGAAAAACCAAAAAAAAATTTAAAAAAAAAAGAAGGGGTATTTGAAGAGCTAAGTGTGTTTAACCTAATTTCAATATTACACAATGCATCTGTGTATCAAAATACCACATGGAGCCACATATATATATATACATATATACATATATACATATATACATATATACATATATATACATATATATGTACACACACATATATATAATGTGTGTATGTAACTTTTATGTTTCAGTCAAAAAGTAAATTTCAGTTTACAGATACTTCCTACTTCCTTGTTCTATTGATTGAAATAAGTCTCTAGCTATTTTCAGCTCTTGCATGCAGCCAGATTAACGATGCCATTAACTGCATAGTCCTGCCCTTTGTGGTGGGTACATCATTTTCAATGCCTTTGCCCTCTTTCCTGTCATCCTGGGGTTTCCTCACAGTCGCCAGCCCTCCATGCTTTGCCCCTCTTCAAACCTCATTAATAATAGTCTCCAACCCAAACCATAAAAGATATTTTGAAGGACAGAGGCCCAATGCTTCCTGTAATAGAGTGACTTTGTTGCACACCACAGGCTGTAGGGCGTGGAGAATCCATCACCTAACCTTTCCCAGCCTCTGTTCCTCTGTGCCACACTGTTGGATGTCCAAGCTTGACAGTGAACGCTTTCCAATGGGAAACTGTAGCAGGATTTTTTTTCCCATCCTTTGGTCCCTATTGTGTGTTCAGCTGCACTGTAGCTTGCTGCTAATCAAAGCCAGGGATTCTCATACACAAACAAACACAGCATTGTGGCCTCCCCCAGGGCTAGAATACAGCAGTCCAACAATTGAGTCAGGTGATAGCAGGCCAGAGGATCAAACAGCAGCTCCTAGACATGCTCCTGCAGCCAGCCCCAGATGAGCCCTCTCTTCAACACAGTCATGTTGAAACCACCATGCCAGGCAAATGGATGCTTGTGAAAACAACTAGAAATGAAACCGTATGCAATAATATGCAATTAGGGAGGTCTCAGCTAACAGCAACATTCATTATCCAGCACTGTGTTCTACAAATCTTAATGAGTTAGAAATAAATTAACAGTGTGAGAGCCTGTTATTGGAGCTGGCTATGAAAGAGAAGGGAATATTGAACTAAAAATACTTCAAATATCTGTCATTGAATGGGAGGTGGAAGCAGAAAGAGTGTGGTATTGAATGTCTTTGTGTTAGATTAACCTAGACTATAATGTCAATTCCCTGTCCTACCACCTTCTATTGAATGGCCAACCTGAGATTCAGCTCCTTTATTTAAGGGGGAGGGTGTATTTATCCCACAGAGTTATTGGAAGAATTTAGCCCAGAACTTAATGCAAAGATCTAATAACATGCCAAACACTATAGAGAAATCAATCAGTAAATACT
Organism: Peromyscus eremicus; assembly: GCF_949786415.1. Lineage (NCBI taxonomy): Eukaryota > Metazoa > Chordata > Mammalia > Rodentia > Cricetidae > Peromyscus > Peromyscus eremicus. Next base: position 48,090,871 of record NC_081418.1, read on the forward strand.
ACCTGTTATTGCTCCTGCTAAACAGGGCTCTAAAAAGAACAAAGATAGAAAGCAATAAGAAAAAAAGGTGAAGGTGGTAAGGATTATCTGGTGGTAAGGGACAAAACCCACTCCTGCCCTAGCAGTGTCGAGGAGCAAGGCCTCAAAGGTAGTGGTGGACCCTACACCTCTACTTATTACCACATGTCTTTGAGAACAGCAAGGAAAGTAGATGTGGCAATGGCCAGAGTGAAGGCCAGATACAATTGTCTTTATTCAGTAGTAGGAGGCTGGGCTCTGGGTGAATGATACTAGAACGGTCCTTTAAGCACAAAGGATAAATCAGGAGAGAAAAAAAATCTAGAGGCCAAGAAAATAAGTACTCTTGACATGATTTTCAGCTTGAGCAGCCAGAGGTGAGTGAATGGAGGAGACAGAAGCTACATTAAGGGGTTGATGTTATTCCTTCCACTAGCAAGCATGGGCTGAGTGTCAATATTCTAGTTCAGGCAGTGATATACTGAAAGTAGTCCACACATGTTGCTAACTATGTGGTAGACATAATGAAATGTAGCTTTAAAATACGTAGGCACTGGGACTCGTGCTTAGTAGAGTGACTCCCTTAAATACAAATACTATATTTCAAGATCTGTGAGTTTGCTTTAGCACACACCGAGTCATATTTGTATGTACTGTCTTTCTAGTGTACACCTTGATCGACTCTCAGTTGCACATGGCTCTCCTCCCTAGGTTTTCTGTCATCTCCATTTCAGTAAGAGTCAAATGTACCTGATAAACCAGTTTCATCCTTTCTCCACATACACTTTGAGAGAACTTTACTACTGGCCTTTAAAACCTCCCAGATGTATATGCTTCTCTAAGTCTCCGATCCCAAGGATTCTGGCCTCATTTCAGGTCTAAAAGATTCTCCAATACAACTGCCATGTTATGATGCAGACTATGTACAAATGTTCTAACATTCTCAACAAAGTGTGATTTTGTTTAAATGGTACCAAGGGTCAAGACAAGCCATCCCACATCAAGTTTCAAGGGCAATAAAATCCATTCCTGTTTGAGATAAACAGCCTCTAATTCTTAGGCTGACATTTCTTGCTAAAGAGGAAAACTCACACCTTTCCTGAACCCCTTTCCAGTTACTGGTGCCCAAGGTCCAGTGGATGATAATCATGAAAGTTGTTATGCCTTGGTATAGATTTTGGATATCAAATGAGAAAGGAGACAATTTGAAATAGGAAGATAAAAGAGCCATATTTGCTTTTCATACTTATATTTGAATTTTTGATAAACTTCCCAGCATAAATTTCTGAGTAGAAAGAAAATAGCATTATGCACTCCATTTGGTGCATACAAGTCAAGGCATAAAACAAAGCCAGAAAGATGATAGATCAATTTACATCTGAGCCCTGGACTGAAGGGGACCCCTCTGTGCTCCAGCTCAGGGAAGGAGACCCCTACTCTTCTCTCACTTAATTATCCATTAGTGAGTGTCTGGGGGTACACAGATGAAAGAAAGGAATAGAGGGGGAGCAGTTTCGAGAACCACGGTCTTCAGCTGTGAGTCCTGCACCTAGGACGTATCCTGGTTAAGGCAGGAGTCTTTACAAAGCTAACACTACTTTGTCTTCAAAAACTCCCTCTGGGAAGATCAAGGAAAGGACCGGGCTGCTCTCCAGTGTGAGCCTCACTTCATGGGATTGTCGTAGCTAGAGGTACCTGGAGCCAGGAGATTGGAAAAGTGAGCAAAACAAGTCAGCCCCAGAGAAATTTCCCAACAAACACCACCACAGCAGACAGACCCAGAGGACACAATGACATGCTCCAGGTCATTTGTCTGATGTGGAAGAACCTTCAACACTGTAGAAATGGAATTTTTCTGAGTTCTGAAGTTCCTTTCTACGGGCTTACAGCTGCGCTCTCTCCCATTCTTGCGCGTTCCCCTTAGACCTCTGCTCAAATTCCCTTTTTTTTCCTTTTTTTTTTTTTTCCTTTTTCTCTTTTTGTCTTCTTTTGTGCAGCCTTTGAAGTCAATGGCTCCCATTTAGCCTCTTGCAAGAGGATGAATCATTAGAAACCCACAGAGCCAGCCTACACTTGGGAAATGTCTGTTTAAGAAGAAATTGGTAGAAATCCACATCTACCCGTTTATTCTGCTAAACTGTTTTTGATCTACATCTCCAAACCAAATTCATTCATGACAGCCTTGAAGTCCATCTTCAAATCCTCAGATATCACATATCAGAAGAGACACCATCATTTCCTCGCCCTCAGAACAACACTCTACTTAAAAAGAGCGAAAAGCACTTGGGGCTAAAGTTGGTGGGAACCCTAGTACTGGCAGAGACAAGAAAGGCATTTGACTTTCAGCCCTCTTTCAGCCCTCGTCTGTGATCAACAATGTGGTTGTCAAATCCCAATTTGATCCAACTCACTTTCAACTAGAGCCAATTGTACATTACTCACTCCAAATAATAACAGAGCAAATAAATAACTCCCCTGAAGGCTGCCAAGCCCTGGAGCGACAAGCATCAAAGAGAGCTGCTGGCCTTGGAGCTTACCCACCTGCAGTGAGCTAGACCCACCCTGGAACCGTGGAGCAGCTCAGAAGTTTCCCAGGCTCCAGGGACCAGCTGAGGAATTGGATGAGTCCTGGGAGGGACCATGCAGCTTTGTCCTCCCTAGGGAGACTTTCTCTCTTGACTCCATGGAAAGGGTCCTTCCGGCAAAAATGGAACACACTGCTTAAGCAGCTTGACCTTGAACTGGTACATGCTAATTCTTCAAGATCATTTGTTCCCATCTAAACAAGCCATCCTTTGCTGAGACAGAGACTCTTCTTGTTTACTGCATGGGATGTTGGCTTGCATTTTTCTATTTCCATCATTTTAATAAAAATCCGTAACTTCTTAAGCATTTTTGCGATTCCAATTTACCCATATCAAGCTAAACAAATTGAATTTTCATCTTAATTAGCTCATTTGGTGGAAACAAATGTACATGTTAATGGGTATATATCCCTATTAAAATATTGCATGAATCAGTTACAGTGTTGAAAGAAATAAAGGGCACATAATTATAAATATAACTATTTTTAAGTTATACCAGAAAAACTGTAAAAGTTTAGCAGAGTGGTAATATATGTTATTTAGCCAAAGAACATAAGTTTTTCTCATAAAATTTGATTAAACTGTAGCATGAACATGATTTTCTAGAGTAGAACAAAAATGTTTCTTCAGGTATATCTGTTTTCCTAATATAAATATAGTAAAAAAAACTCTTTCCTATGATTTAAATGAATCAGCTTACAAGTTTGACCTACATGGAGCCTACTTGGTGTCTCACATATTCTCAGACACTGTTCAATAATTAAATATCTGGGGCAAACTGGGAGAGAAAAGAGGAAGGGAAGACAGCATTTATGGTATCCTTCCAAAATTTAAACATGCATTTTGATTTGAAATTAGTGAATTACCTACCCTCTTTCCTACAGAACCATCAGGCTTCCTCATACAAAGTGCTTCTAAAGAAATACAGTGCCCATAGAAAGCAGAGTTTGAGTTGTTTGTTTTATGGTAGGGTTTCTTTTTTCTTTTTTTCTTTCAGACAGAATGTGAATATTTAAATCAGGTTCCCCAGAGTTTTAGGGTGTTTTTTATTTTTAAGCCAAAAATTCTAATAATGGTGTACAGGGCACACTTGGTCAGCTGTCCACTATGCTCACATACAGACACTGTGTGTTAAACTATATGTTAACAGAGCATTTTTGCAACCAGAAGCAAAGCACTGTGACTAGGACATAGCAATGTCCAAATTCTCAGCACCTGAGGTAGGCTATTATGAAAACATTGTTCTAAATCTTTGGATAATTTCCATTTGTTTTATCCTAAAATATTTTCTCAGTTTCCTGGGATTATTACAAGATTACATTTACTGTTGATTTAAATCTGGGCTGCCTTTTGTCTGGGCATTCTGAAGTCTCTTAGGATGTCACATAGAAGGATGATTTCTGCCCTTCCTCTGTTATGACACAGAAGAGAACAGGAGAATGTATGATAGGTGTCCAAGTCCAGGTGAGAATAGGACCAAGAAAGTCTGCTCTTCTCTATACTTTCAATAGTAAGGGCAAAGTCTACCAAACACTTGTAGTAAGTTTTGAAGGACAATCTGGGAGACAACACTTGGACTTTTTTCTTTCTCTACAGAGGAAGACTCCAACAGAAGCAGCGGGCAGGAGAACCCCTGTGCATGGGGTCAGGCTACTTGGAACATACAGTAGCTTCAGCCAAGTCAATAGCAGACCATGCAATAGCTTTTGAGGAGCAGTCAAACACTGGAATATTTGGACATGAAGAGACAGGCACAAACACATTTTGCATCTAGCAAGAAGGTTTTCACCAAGGATCCTCATGATTTTTATTAAGCTATCGATATCATGTGTAGAAAGTTACAACAGAAGAACAGTTTGTCTCACATGAAATGAGATGTCTTGTTACTCAAAGTGAGTTCCCCAGGCCAAAGAACAGCCTTCACCCAGAAGTCGCTGGACATGTACGGTCCCTAAGGAGATTTAGGGCATCCGAACCTTCATTCTGGAGAAATCCTTGGGCAAATGGCCTGAACATGGAAGTCAGAGTGCATGTACTGTGCCGAGAACTCTAAAGACCTAAATGTGATGAAAATAACCAATTGAAAATGTAGTGCATATCCTTCCGGACTCGTAAGAAGGAGCTAGAACCCTTCCATTTAATAAAAGACGCCATGCTGTTTCAGTTGAGTCTTTTGGGAATTGTCTTCCCACTTTTTTGAAAAACTGTGACTCAGATTTCCTTTTCCTGTTTCTGTCACACTCCTCTCCTCCTCCTCGCTTCACTGGGTCAAACTTACCTTCTGGCATCTTTAGCATTCTCTAGGTATCCTACAAAAATGACAGTGAGGGCGTCCAAGCGGGACATGGGAAAGACAGGGTTTGCTTATGTGGGCTTTAGTAATATGAGCTTGTGTTTAGTAGGATGATTTACAGCTTGTGAGTGTTACACTCACTGAGAAAGCAGAGTGTGTCATCAGCATTCCCACCCCTGAGCTTAAAAAAAAAAATCCCCAAATCTCAAAAAACCTGGTAACACATCCATCAGCATACACTGGGCAACGTCCAGGACAGTGGTGAACTACTGGCCTCTGAATCCACTCCTTTATTCCCTCACTGTACTGAATCCTTCCACAGCAGGGCCCCAGAAAGGACCTGCATTGGGTTATGCCCATGGTTAATGCCAACCATTGGAGGCTCTACTTGCAACTGGGAGTCCCCTGTAGGAAAAATGTTCTCCAAAACTTGATGGGAAAAGCCAGTATCTTTGGAGATCTCTGTTGCCAAATCTCCCATGCATTGAGCATGCTGAATTTTTGAACAGCATTTAGTGAGAAAAGGCAATGATCTAGGAAAATAAAAGGGAGTATTCTTTGAAGAAGCAGGAAGTGTCATGTAGGGTGTGTTGGAGAACAGAATATGAAAGATGAGAAGAGGGAAGGAGTCAACAGAAGGGGGACCTTCATCTGACGCTGTCCATTTCCAGACTCCTTATCATATACCCTGGTTGTATGAATCTGCTTCTTAAGTCAGAAACTCTGGAGGTGTGCCCCAGGCATCAGGATGCTCGCACATCAAGTTAATCCAATGAAAACTGAAAACAAGGACTATTCTGGGTTATTTGACTTCACACACACACACACACACACACACACATATATATATATATATATATATATATATATATACATCATATAATATGTCACATATATAGGATATATAGATTATATATTCACAAATATGATACATATCGAATATATATATACATATATTGGACTTTGGGTTTGAGAGGCTAATGGGAAATAAATTCAATTAATTAAACAAAAAGAGAGATGGTCACATGTGATACAGAAAAAAATCTAAACTAGGGAGTTGGAGATATTTGTTCTATTGCAGGTACATTCTTGAAAGGAGCCACATTGCTTTCTCTAAGAATACCCTATTCAGCCTACACGAATAAATTGTTACAGAAATATAGTGAGAAAATAAATTTTTGAAACTCTGAGAGGCAAAAGCCTCACAGTTAGACTAGAGTTGTGATGAAAATAATACATTGAGTTTGTTATAGAAGAGCAGGAATTCTCTCTCCGTGCTAGAAGTCATCAAGAGTCAGAAACCATGGCAATGTAAAGGAAGAAGGAGGGTGGAGTGTGATGAGGACTGGACCAGCAGGTCTACAGAACCCCTGAAATAAAAGCAGTAAATGAGATTTGGGGACGGTTCCTCTGGAAGCCTGAGGGCATCAGGAGCAACACATGATGTCTGTTGTGAGGCAGGGGGAATGAGTAAAGGACGTTGTGGGACTGGATCAGCATTGGGGCATTCAGAAGCAGGAATGGAAAAAAGAGCAAAGGAGAGAAGAGAGAAAATTTGAAAGCAAATGTCCGTATTTGGAAACTGAGGGGGAGAGATCAAAGAAAAGCCAAGTATCCAAAGAGGTTAGGGGAGAAGTTGGATATGGACACATCATGGGGATTGCAAGGGTGCATGAGCAGAAGAGGGCAGAGCTAGCAGGTAAAGCTGGTGTGTGCTTAGCAAAGGAAGAAAGGCCAGTTGCCACCGGATGAAATCACCTATGGCTCTGAAAGCATTGTTTTCTCCAGAGTCAGGTGGGAGGACAATGGACTGTGGTTGCTTGGAATCTGTTTTACATGAATTTCTAATAAAGCGTCTCACCAGTTAACACTGCTTAGCAAACGGGTGTGTGAACAGAAGGCTAGAGCATACGAATTTGATTTGATGTTTACTACCAGAAAGTCTCAAAACTAGACCCTGATGGTCAGTGACCAGAACTCGTGTTGTTCAAAATTAATACAAAGTAGTCAATTTTTGTTGTTATTGCTGTATTTGTGGAGCTTAGGAGTCTAAGAATTTTACTCTTAGAAAACCTGTATTTTCTTTTTCTATTTGAGATGGGACTTTATTTAAGTTTCCTATAATAAAATGACTTTAAACACAAAGAACACTAAGAAAAATTAAATTCTATTACTCAAAATGTCTCAGGCATGAACTATTGACTATGTTACATTATTCCTACCTATACTTAATCCTTGGGGAATTATAGTGAGTGTGCGCTGCACGATCAAATCCACAAGTACTACCATAATCTCAATCTCCTCGAATAGTGCTTGTTCACAGCTACCCTTTTAACCAAAAGTACTTACATTGTCATAAAAGGCGTGTTATAGTTATTGGTTTAGAAAGATCGTAACAACAGCATGCAGACTACTATCTATAAGTCTGGCTTGCAGCACCTAGAAAAAAAAAAGGCCCAGCAAATGGTAACTTGGACAGGCCATAAACACCAAGAATGGAAAGACTTGCCAACGAAAAGCCAAGGCCCAAATTCTCCTTAATTTTCCCTGGATGGAAAAATCAGGCGCAGCTCCCAAAGAAAAGGCCCATATTGACGTGTTCCTTCACCCTCCCTCCCAGGAAGAAAGTGTGGCCTGTGCCAGAGGACACAAAAGCTCTTCCATTTGTTCCTTAGACAGACCTCAGAGGAGAAAACATTCCTCATCCAGCTCAGCTTTACCTACAAGGCCTGGGTTAGAAGCAGCACAGGGCTCTGCCATGTTGGATGATCCAGTGTAAACCAGGCTTCAAGGTAAGTCAGGGGAACTCGGGCGTGGAGCACACTCGTGGGCCCACTGTTCTGAGTAGTCTCAACTGGGCCTTGTCATCAGTATAAGGGTCAAGGACAAGTCCCTTGTTACCATGCTGCCATATTAAGAACATAAGCGTTTGTAAACTGCCATTTATAACCATAATTCTGGCTTCAACGACTGTTAACATCACACCATTTCATACAAATCAGGCAAAAAAAAATCAGTGTGTTCCAGGGAACACATTGAGGAATTATAAAGTCCCCACACCACAAATGCTGAGCGGGAATGCCACTAAAATGAGGAATCAAGAGCATTTCCAAGAAAAAAAAATAGAAACTTTAAACCTAAAATATTTCATCTCTAAGAGATTAACTTTGCAAATTATTCAGGGGTCTTGTGTTATTTTCAGTGACCAGGTTTTGTGAAAATGCAAACCAAATCATTGCATTGAAAAAAAAAAAACTTTTAAGGAAAAAAATCAGATATTGTTACATATTGCTGTTTGTAAAGACCAAACAAGAAACATGAAAACTGCCAGGCAGTGGTAGTCCATGCCTTTAATCCTAGCCCTCTGAGGCAGAGGCAGGCTGATAGACCTCTGTAAGTTTGAGACCTCTACAGAGCAAGTTCCAGGATAGTGAAGGCTATACAGAGAAACCTTGTCTCAAAAAAAAAAAAAAAAAAAAAGAGAGAGAGAGAGAGAGAGAGAAGGAAAAAAAAACCATGAAAATTAAAACTTTGACTAAATGAGTTTGTTTTTGGTTCCTGGTGTTACAGAAAGTGGTCCAGGAAGACAGTTTTATATTATATAGTATACACAACACAATATAATATGCAGTCAAATATATTCTATTCTCATCCCTATGGGATATCACCTAGGAGTCAGAGGGTTAAAACATCATGTAAACAGTAGGTCTGTCTCTCTCACAACTCTGCCTTTGAGGGCATAAAGTGTTTGAGCCACAAACAGCTAGAATCCAGAACCTAGAGGGGCTACAGTTTGTATACGGGAGGGGTGGGGGCAAGAAAAGTGTGTGTGTGTGTGTGTGTGTGTGTGTGTGTGTGTGTGTGTGTGTATACAGGCAGTTCACCAACTGAGAAAGCTGTCTTGACCTGGGTGTGTGAGCAACTGGAGAAAGATTGTCTTCTTCTAAAGACTTCAATTCTAGTCAGAAAATTTAAATTTTGAAGTTTCTTATAGTTCAAAAGAATGGTGTTGTGGTTTTAAAAGAAAACGATTTGAAAATCTCATCCTCTAATTTCCATGGCAAACAACCACTGTTGCCAGTCTGAAACAACTCAAAGAGGAGCGGGGGACAATACTCACCCTGACTTCCCTGAGTTTAACCGGACTGTAAGTGTTTCTAATGACTTGGCCTGGAAGGCACATAATTTACTTTAAAGGGGACGTAATGAATCCGGAAAGCACCAGCCTTCTGTTCTGTGTTGGCCGACTTCTCTTCTGTTTCATTCTCATTACCTTTTAATATTCCCACAGAACAATTCATTCCCAGACGATGAAAGGGCTAAGCAGGCTCCGCTGTTTCATCAGTCCCACATTTGCCTGGGATCATGAAATTGCTCCATTATGTTGTTAGTTCAAAAGCTTTTCTTTGGTAGTTCCTGAAGTGCCTCCCAGGCCCTTCCCTTTCCTCCAACGCGTGCGCGTGCTTGCACACACACACACACACACACACACACACACACACACACACGCACATGCACACACTTTCTTAAACTACTGGAGAAAGAAAACTTCTGGCAGTCCCAGGAGAAAAGATGCTGAACAAAGCGAGAACTTTCTTACTTCCTTCTCCCCCAAAGTGTGCACCGCCTGCTTTCAGGAACCACCCACTCTGTTTCCACAGCCTCACTCTGCCCAGACACCTCTAAAGTCCCTGTAAAAGGGGAGACAGGAATGAGTTAGCTCTCTATGTAAACCAAAAGTGTGCCCTTAAATTTACGTGCCACATCAGAGTCCCTAGAAGTGTGTGCGCACACACACGCGTGTGTAAGAGGAGAGGAAAGGCCGTGTTTTGTGCACAAAGGAAGTGAATACATTCTTCTCAAAACATATTATGATAACTTAATTGAAGTATCACCTCAGAAATTCTGGGTATTTGCCAAATTAGTCTTTACCACATCCCTGGTTTATTTGGATGAAATTGAAAATGTAAGTGCTTATGTGCCAGTCCGTTAGAATAATTGGCTCCCCAAGAAAAGGTAAAATTCAAAGCATGTCTTTGAAACTTTGGCAGGAACTGTGCCTAGAACCATTCCTGAGCTGGCAGGCAGGATAGGGAGTATATCCTGGAGAGAAGCTTTTCTACAGGCAGGCAGGAGGGGCAGGCCGCTAAGCATGTACCACACCTAGAGCTGCAGCAGCTGGCAGTTGGCAAGCTCTGGGGCCACCTGAGAAGTGGAGGTAGGAAAATGAGACCTGCATGATGCTGCAGCCTCTCTCTCTCTCTCTCTCTCTCTCTCTCTCTCTCTCTCTCTCTCTCTCTCTCTCTCTCTCTCTCTCTCTCTCTCTCTCTCTCTCTCTCTCTCTCTTGCCTGCTGGGCCAGACACACCCACCAGAGCTCCTGGTTTTACAAAGAGCACAAATGTGTCCTCTCCCGCGCTTTGCATGCTCCAGCAGGTAGCAGGAATGCCGTCCCCATGCACTCTCCACAAAACAAAAGCTGCCTCCCTTCTTCTCATCCGAGCACACCCTAACTGACCCGAACTCGTCCCCCCAATTTTCCCTGGGTTGGTTTGCCTTCGGGAGCAAGTCCGTTTTGAAAATCAGCCCTACTAGCTGACTCCAGGCAGCTTCTCTCCTGCTCCAACCCGCATAGACCGCAGACTGCCAGGAAAGTGGCCTAGGGGTAGGCACACTTCACCAGAGACCCATTGGAGAAGTCCACGGGGTGCTTTGCACTTACTTTGGCTTGCCGAGGTCCTCGCTGAGTAGCAGGCTGCCTTTGTTGCACGGTGCGGGCGAGGTTTCTGCAGCGGACTCCAGGTACTGCTGGATGCTGCTTCTGCCTGGGCGGCTGCGCTCTCCCCCCTTCTGGATGGATGACTCGGTGCTTTCTTTCTCCTCCTCTCTCTACTTTGTATTTTCTTATGCTCTGGGGCTTCCTTGGCGGGATTTTTGGACGGGAAGGCGGGGAACCTGATCCTGCCCTGACTCAATTACACCCTGCCAGGGAGGGAAATGGAGAATGGGAGGGTTGAGAGGAGCAGGCAGGGAGAAGAAGCAGGCTGTGCGAGGGAGGGGGAGTGCTTTGCCCCCGAAATCTGATTGGGAAGCTTATGAAAAGCAGGCTACTCTGGGGGCAGTCTTTCCCCAAACGGATTTGCACGGAAAGACGAGGGGATATAAAACTGTTTGTTCTTAGCATCCACCCAGCACAGTATTTCTTTCACAAACTCCCAAGCACCATCATTTTTTCCTCGCATGAGTCCATACCTCGGCTTATCAAGTCAGATATCTTAATTGGAAAACTGATGGCATTTTAGACTACAGTTTGGGGCCGACGCTTTTTTTTTTTTTTTTTTTTTTTTCTTTTTAATGTGATATTCGGAGGGTAGGGGGAGCTGTGTGCAAATGCAGCTGCCCCTTGCTCTCCGTCCCCAAAGGCCTTCCCTGCAGGGAGTCCAGCTAACTTCAGATGCTAGTGGCAGCCCACCTGCAGTCACAAACCTGCGAAGCACTTTTCCTGGGTTGTCACTGGGAGTGACAGATCTCTGAAAATTCCCAATTAAATGTCATTTTCCTTTAGGAGATTTTCCCTTTTTTTGGCTTCTTTGGTGCCTCTAGAGACCTATTCCGTGACACGCTTTTGGCGAGAACATGGGGGAATAACCAGTGTGGCTCAAACTCTGGGGTTGTAATACTCTGAGGGTGGACATCCCAGCTTTCTGAGATCTCCGGCTCTTTTAACCACGAAGAGGATAAAGCGACAGACCAGTGTTGAGTCTCGCATAGAAGCTTAATGCAAAACGATGAAGGAGTAGAACTCGAATTTACCCAAACATGCTCAAATTATAAAATGGACTCCTCTTTCCTCACCATTCTGACATCACACCTCTTCAGCCCAACTCAATTAGTAAGTCTTACGGATTCCCATGACCTTTGAACCCTCATGTCTTAGGACCACTCCTGGCCTAAAATTAGAGCCATTTGTTTATGGCAAGTTGTTTTAAGGACTGGGGCTCTTCTGTTGACTGTCACTGTACCCATGCCCGAGAGTCACCTGGGGACAGAAGAGGTGACCCTGCAGGAGCAGAGCTTTTAGTGCATAAGCCTTGTTTTTTTTTTTTTTTTTTCCAGAGGAGGAAGCAACAGAAGTTCATTTGCACACCTAAGCCTGTCTCCCTAGCAGACTATTCTCCAACTACCTTTGCAAACTACCCACATCTCCCTCAAGTCAGACTCCACGTGACTCAGTTTCCTTTTCTAACCTTCCTTTTCACCATGGAACAGTCAATCTGCTTTCGCCGGGCTTCACCTGTATCTTCACTACTCAGAAGGTTTGTTCTTGCCAGCCCCTTTACCATAAGAAACACCTCAACACTTCCTGCTGTTCTAGAGTGATGGAGTTCTAAGAATATTGCGGGAAGATAGACCCTCTCCTTATTGCCTCTCGATTTTATTTTTATATTTAGCATATGCTGCTGTCTGTTCAGTGGACCATGCTGGATTAATTACAGTGCTTGTTGATGGCATTGGTCAAGCAACCATGAGATTCCCATGATGTCAACTCTATTTCATTTACCACTTCAAAATAGAACCTTGTATTAGAGAGGTCCATGAGAAAATTGGTTACATCTGTGGTTCTCAAACCGGAGCAATTTTATCCTCTAGGAGACACTTGGTGATGTCTGGAGACATTTTCAGTTATCACAACTTGGGGGAAGATATGACGTATTCCATCTGTCCTCTACTGAGTAGAGGTCAGGAATGCTACTTAAACATCCTACGGGCCTGTCTCCATGGCCTAGTGAAAAGAGTGCTCTCTGTGCAAATACAGGTCTGGAGTTTGAATCCCTAGTACCCACATAAAAGTCGTTGGCCCATTTGTAGCCTATAATCCCAGCACTTGGGAAGCAGAAACAGGGGAGTCTTGGAACAAAGTGATTAGCTAGACTAGCCAAATCAGTAAGCTCTGGGTTCAGCAAGACACCCTGTCTTAGTAAATAAAATGGGGAGTTGAGTGAAGCCCCCGCAAGCATACACACACATATGCATGCATACTGGCGTATGTGTGGGTTTACACACACGTAAGCATGTGTTAACATATGAACAACACACACACACACACACACACACACATATATACACACAAATTAGTTGACCCAAAATGAAAATAGGGTCAAAACTGAGAAATGCTAATGACATTATTTACCATGATATTTTGAAAATGTAAAAGAGTAAAGACTATGCCTTTTTCTAGAAGTGACAATCTATAAAAATGCAATAAGTTATATTTTAATTCAACCAATATTTTTACTAAAACCGAAGTAAAACACTATTAATGCATCTGAGATGCCCGACCTCAAATCCACATGTCATAGGCAGATTGACCCCAGATTTCTAGTCATTTTACTCAGTTTACTATCATTGGTGAGCCTTTAAGTATTTGACTGGATAGGATCCTAAACAAAAATGTTAAAACTTTGGCATCCAGAAAGCTTATATATTTGTTCTTAATTAACAAATTAAAATGGGGGGAGAATGATTAGACTAGTGACATGAAAAAAATATGCTGATTTGGGAAGAAAACTTCAGAGATTACAATTGGAGCAATGATGACCTAAAGGACAATGAAGGAAACTGTCATGTGAACACTGAAGAGAAGGACCTGAAGCAAACGCAGAAAGGGCACCCTCTGAGCTGGCTGGAGCTTAAACAGTAAGATGGGGGCTGAGTGGTAGGAACTCCCAGCAAGGGGCTTGGGTATTCGGATCAGCTCATGGCAGCCTATGTCCACCACAAGCAACCACAGTTTACTCCAAACTACACATGGACCACCGAGAATGACAAACCCTGACTGGTTTCACAAGGTCCCTCAGCTGAGGTGCAGCCACCACAGGAAAGCAGGAGTAGACCCAGAGTCCCCAGTAAAAGGTTCTGCAATTACTCACTGACTGAATGTCTGCTCCCCGACCTCCCGCCCTCATTGCTAGGAGAATAACTAACTCCAAATGCTTCTGCTCTCGAAAGCTCCCGTCAGCAGTTGCTATCAGGGATTTCTCTGCCCCTGTTCAGCCTCTCCAGATGAAATTAACGACCCCTGGCATGTATGTTACAAGGCTAATATGTAATTGATGCAAGATGATTTGAAATCAGGGAAACTATAACATGGTCTACAGCCATTTTGAAAATGAGGCCACTGATTCCGTGGTGACAAATCCAAAGCGGTGGATCACCAGCAGGATCTTTGATAATGTGAAGGAAGCAGATGAAAAATTGGGCAACCCATCTCCTACTGTCTACTTGGCAGGGTGTCTGGATTCTTGGTCACCACTCTCCAGTTTTCCCATCTCCCAGGAATGCAAAGAACAATTCATCAAGCTATCACAGCTGGGAGGCAATCCCAGTAACACATCTAGAAAATTATATTCGAGACAGTATGGTTAGTTCCTTCCCAAATTCTGCCTCTTCTTTTCGCTGGCATTGTCCATGTGGCTAGATGACCAGGTAAGTAGATTGTATGGATCAGAGTTTTGCCCTGTGACAGAATATCTGGGACTAACTACTTGAGAAAGAGAGAGAGAGACAGAGAGACAGAGACAGAGAGAGAGACAGAGAGAGAGACAGAGAGAGAAAAGAGGAGGAAGATAAGAAGAAAAGAGAGAGAAAAAGAAAAAGAAAGATTAGATTTAGTCTCTATTTCATATATTTAAAGCATACAAGTCTCTGCTGAATCTAAGTAGCTTGAGTTCATGCCCCTCCAGCCTGTCCTTCTTGACAAAAACTGTGAACACAAGGTTCCAGATTGTCAAAGCAACATAGAAGGACAGGATGTTGTCAGGGGCAACACTCAGACATATAGAAAAAAAATCAGGCCCCAAATACCCAGTGTGTGCATGAGCATGTGTGTGTGTGTGTGTGTGTGTGTGTGTGTGTGTGTGTATGTGTGTGTTTATGTGTGTATACATGTGCGTGCATGCACATGCACACATGTGCGTGTATGTGTGAGTGGTGTACGTTCTTGTCAGTGGGGTATGTACATAGGAATGTGATGTGCTTTTCTGTAAGGGTCCGAGGTCACTGCTGGTGTCTGTTCTTGCTTGTGTTCTACCTTTACTTTTAGAAACAAGGTCTCCCATCGGACCTGAAGTCCGTCAGTTCAGCTAGGTTCTCTGGCCAATGAGCACCACAGATTCAACTTTCCTCATCTTCTCATCCAGTGTGGGCTTTAGGAATGCGCTACCACTCTCAGCTTCCCTGTGGGTTCTGAGGGGTTCAAGCTAACATCCTTGTGCTTTTGAGGAAGGCACTTTACCAAACAGGTCACCTCTCCAGGCCCCAGAGCCCACATTGTAAGACAACAAAATCCACAGAGCAACATCCCTCATGAACATGGACATGACGGTCAAAATAAATATCATCAGATCAATGTCAACAATTTATAAAGCATATAAAAATATATATCAAAATTTGATTTTATGTAAATTCAAATACAATTTGCCATATTAAAAGATCAACAAGAAAATGAATAGATAATTACATGTTGGACAAATATGACAAAATTCAACACTCATTCAATGTGCAAGTCTCAATAACTTTAGAATATAAACTAATATGCTTATATTGCTAAGCTATAGAAACCTCCCAACAAATGCAATGTTTATTAATAGTGAAAGTGGGTGTTTTCCATCTAAAATTGAGGAGAAAACCACTTTTAACTATTTTCATATAATGTTGTACTAATAACTCTACCAACGAAGCCTTATAAAGAACAAAAAGGATTAAAGGAAGTAGACTTGCTTTGATCTCAGACTGGGGGTGTGTATGAAGTCTATCAGGAGTGCACAGAGAGTCTAACCCCACAGACTAAGTGAGCTGGAGCACTGACCTTTCTTATCAGCGAGGCAGAGCACTTGACAGAGGCAACTGAAGTGAGGGAGGAGAAGTCCATCTGGCCTATGGCTCTGGGGACTTTAGTCCATCATGGCAGGGAAGGCATGGCAGAGCGGTTCAGTCTGTGTCACCAGGAATGTAAGACATCTGTCACCACATTTCATGGTAGGCAGAAGCAGAAAATGTTCAGGGTGCAGCATTTTCTACTGATGCGGTGTCATCCAAGACATGGAACACCTCTCTAGGAGTTATTGGTCAGCAAGGCCCCAGAGATCTCTAAAACAATCAAAGCTATTGCCTTTACCTTTGGTTACCCACCATGGCTACACAGTAAAACACCATTGCTGAAGATGTCCCATGCTCTGGCTACAGGACTTAGAGAAACCAGCCTTAAAACAACCAGGAAACTTCCTCCCCACTGACTAGCTTTCATAGTGCCCAGAAGTGCTATGCAAGTTACTGGAGGAGAAAATACATCAAGGATCTTACACAGTTCGGGATCATACATATGTCATATCAGCCTATCAGGCAAGTTATGCCCACAGGTGCAATAACAGTAGAACTATTTATTATAGGATCACTAACTGTCTTCTGATTGGTTTTGTGGCCTGATACACAGTAGGGAATTTCATGCCTGGTAATTAAACCTAGTCAAAAATCCATAGCTTCAGAGGTCATAGACTGTAAGGTAGAACCTGCTGCTGTTATTTTGATAGACGATACTGTCAAAATCCCATCTAAACATTTGGATACCCACAGACCTGGGCTGCTCTGAGCCTTGGCCAGAGAAGCATCTTTTTGCAGTGGGCAGCAATCAACAAAGAGACATAGTCAAAGTGCTGAGAACACTGGACTGGGTAATCAGCCCTAAACAAGACATCTGTATCAAATACCCAACCAAAGTTCAAGTAACATCGTGGAAGAGGAGGTGCAGTAAGATGTAAGAGGAGGAAAATGGGTAAGAGTGCTGTGGAATGCTGTCTTCTGGACACAGCGTGGCCATTGCTCCCAAACTCACAGAAGCTATGATTATCTGCACAGGACCAAACCAGGCAAAATTCTGACACAGGTGGGGTGGATAATCTCTGAGAAACTAGTAGCAATTGGTAGTTCCTGGGAAAGAAAGCATCAGTCTTCTTTAAAGGATGTGGCTGCCGATTGGATTCCATGCTCGGGTGGATGACTCCATATCCATGCACATTTGGATAGCACCAACTGGAATTAGTGGATTAGACAGACAGACAGACAAACAGATAGATAGACAGATAGATACATATCCGCATATATATATATATACATATATATACATATATATACATATGAAATTGATAGGGGAATGTGTTGGAAGGGATATGGGAGAAATTGGATGGGGTAAATGGAGAGTATATATGATTGTCCATTGTATGCATGTATGAAATTCTCAATAACAAAAACAAATTTTAAAAGAAAAAGGTAAAGAATAATAGTGTGTGTGATGTGGTGGGAGTCACAGCTCCATGTCATCTTGCTTGCCATAGTATGTATGATGCCCTGGGCTTGATCTACTGTACGACTAAAAAAATAAAAAGATAACACAAAACTAATTTTCTTCTATATCATATAGAAAGTATTTAAATATGTGCAACAAAACTATTAAATACTTAGGACTAAATTTAGTGAAATATACCCAAATCTTATACACCACAAAGGCCCAAAACTTACAAGAAAAGTTTTAGCACATCTAAAGAAAAAAGAGATTCCCCATGCTTAGAAATAAAAAGTTAGGATTGCAAAAATATAAATATAAAATCTTTCCATACTTAGATTCAAGACAATCAAAACAAAATTCAAATGTATTATGTGTGTGTGGTTTGTGTTTGTGTTTGTGTGCAGGCGCATGTATATACATAATGGTGGAAGCCAGAAGTCAACCTCAGATGCTGTTCCTCAATAGCCATCCACTGTGGTTCTGGAGACAGGATCTTTCACTGAGACTTAGGGCTTTTCAGTTCAGCTAAACAGCTTGGCCAATGAATACAGAAGTTCTCCTACTTCTACCTCCTGAGCGCTGGGATGACAAGTGCTAGCCACCATGACTAGCTTCCATATGGGTACTAGAAACCGAACTTAAGTCTTCATACTTGTGTGGAAATCACTTCTCCAACTGAGCTATGTTCTTAGCTCCCCCATGTATGTTTTAATAGAAAATGATAACCTAATACCAAAATGTACATGGAAGGACAAAGAATATAGAATAAACATTTTTTTTAATTAAAACAAGATTGAAAGACTCACACTCCTTGGTCTTGCTGCAAAGTTGAAATAATCATTAGTATAAGAGTAGATCAATGAAGAAAAAATAATCAATGCACAAATATAATCAGTTTGATGGCAAAGGGAGAATATTTGCAACAAATTGTTGCAAAAAACTGGATACACATCTTGGAAGAAGGATGATTTGATACCAGAGAGAAAAATTTGTTCAAAATAGACCATGAGGAGTGCTAGGGAGAGGGCTGAGTGGTTAATAGCACATGCTGCTCTTTCAGAGGACCCAGGTTCACTTCCCAGCACCTACATGGTAGCTCAGACCCATCTCTAACTCCAATTCCAGTGGATCTGATGTCTTCTGACATCAAAGGCATCACACCTGTATGTAATGCATGGATATACATACAGGCCAAACATCCTTACACATTAAAAACTGCCATTAAAAATAACAAAGCAATGCTGGAAGTATATGTAAAATCTTAAAATTGTTGTGTGACAACAATTATAACCTGAGATTTTAAAAATATCTCATAAAACTTGATAGCCATAAGCCATTCAATGCTATAAAAACTGAGCAAAAGATTTGGGCACTTTTAAAAGGAAAATAGATGAATGCCCACAAGTGCCCCCCCAAATCTTAATTTTATTTGATCTGTTTCAGAAATGCAAACTAAAACCTCACCAGCAAAGAGCTAAAATTTAAAAGACTGTCAACCCTCAGAGTTGATGGGAATGGAAGACAGCATAACCAACTCTGAGAGACGGTGTAGCAGCTTCTCATAAATTAAGCATGAATCTAGCATGTAATCAGGCTTTTCTAGACACATTAGACTTTACGTTGTTAGGTAGCTGCTCAAGAGAAAAATATGTCCCATGGAAAGATTTGTGTATAAATGTCCATAGCATCTTTATTCATCAGAGCTCAAAACAAGAAGCTGATGAATGTATCATTAAAATGTAGTAGATCCATTAAATATTACTCCACAATAAACAGCTGTCACGTGCAACAAAATGAATTAATTTTAAGAACACAACGGTTGAAAGAATTTCAACACTTAACATGTGCAATGTGACCCTAATGTCTGATAGTCTACAAAGAAATTCCAACCCATGTGGCTAAAAGAGACATAAGTGTTTGCTTGGGCCTGGCAATTGGAACGGAGAAGAAATGATCAGAATAGCAAATAGTCTATTGATGTGGTGGCTACATAGGACATTTGTCAAAATGTCTTCAAGCTGAAAAGTTAAAATAGATTCATTTGATTGTACATGGTTGAGTATAATGGAGCAGTTGTTTTTCTTTTCTTTTTTTGTTTTTTTGTTTGTTTTGCTTTTCAATTAGCACATTAAATTCCTGACCAAACATTGTATTAAGCGGGGACTGCATGTAGAAAAAAAGATACACATTATCAAGTAACACGTCCTTTAAGATTCAAATGATTCTATTTCAACTTCACAGCTTGATGACTTTTGACAAATGTCCTATGTAGCCACCACTTTAATGGACTTTTTGCTAATTCTGAATCATTTCTCCTCAGTCCCAGCTGGCAGGCCCAAGCAAACATTCATGTCACATTGCATGTGCTAAGTGTTGGAGTTCTTTCATTCTTTATGCTTTGAGGTTAAATCATTTTAGGGACATACATTTTCCTTTCTAAAAACTATGTTCTATGACTTTCAGAAGTAGCTAACAATTCACTTTTATTTATTCCTTTCAGAAACTATATTTTAACGTCTAACATTAACAGCTAGTGAATTGATAGTCAAGCAGGAAGAATGTTACCCTTGTTTGTTGTTTGTTTCTGTGATAAAATGCTTACCAAAATCAACTTGGAGGAGGAAAGGGTTTGTTTCAGTGTATGTAATATAGTCCTTCACTGAGGGAAGCCACACAGGAACTGAAGGAGTCAGGAACTGAAGCAGAGGAATGCTTGACCGTGAACCAGAGGCCATAGAGGAACGCAGCTTACCCAATCTGCATTCTTACACTGCTTACCACCACCTACCCAGGGGTAGCAATGACTGCAGTGGGCTGAGCACGCTCACATCAACCATTAATCAAGAAAATGCTCGACAGAATTGCCACAGGCCAATCAGATGGAGGCCTTTTCTCAATGGAAGTCTTCCCCTCCAAAATGGTCCTGACTTAAGTTGGCTTGACATAAAAGCAATTGGCACAGATATCAAGGGTACAGGTATCTGACTGTGTCAGACTTCTAAGACCGTGTCCCAGGACCAGCTTATCCTGAGTGACAGGCCCTGTTTGCTACAAGATTATACAAGTAGCATTACTAACAAATGCTTATGAGTTTAAGCAAAAGAATGCTTTATCAGTTAAGGGGGGAAACAAACCATCCACATGGGAGCTTAGGAAAAACGAAAGGAGACTTGTTTCACCTAAACAAAGAGTGCAGATGGAGGTGCAGACTCGGGTTATCATGGAGCCCACTTTGCAGTGGGTCCTAAAATTGATACCATAAAGACCTAGGAGTACTCCAAACTCCAGATTGACTTAATGCAAATCATATTTAGAAAGGCAGATTTGTCATATGTATAAAACATGGAGGCAGCCTAAAAGGATGAAAATGCAAGAAGTGGCCGCTATCCTGTCAGACTTCCGTTTGTGAATCTAAACTTCAGTAGCATCAAGAAAATGTACTCAGAAAGCATCATCTAAACTTTGGTCCTTCCTAACGTACGTATTTCTTTCCAGCCCCTCGTATATTCTTTCTGTCAAAGCTGGTAACACTTCCCTGTGCCTGGGAACACAGCAGGCTTTTTCAGGCCTCCCAGGTTCTTGCTGTTTTCTACAGTCATAGGTCTTTCTGGACCTACATTTACCTAAACGTTGCCTTCAGACAAGTTCCTCACTCACCATGGCAAGTTTCTAGGATGACCCAGCCCCAGAGAGCTGCCTCAGTACCAGTACCGCTTCTCCTCGAGATCAGCATTTGTTGACTCAAACAAACAGCTGTCAGTTGGAAGGAGTGCAGACAGGGAAATAAGGGGTCATAAGGGGTCAAACACGAGCAGGAAAGTCCCCTTGCTCTACAGCTGTAACACATTCCAGCACTGGGTAGAAAACCAATGGTTCTTGGCCTTCATTTTTATCTGACATGTGAGACTAGCAATCTTTACCTTTCTTCTGAATATGGGGCTTGGAGATTTCATAACTGTAGGGATTTAGAAGTCTTTAAAGAAGATGTATCCACAAGAATACATTTTCCTTTAGCAGGAATCTTAGAAGGTCTTATTAATAAAAATCAAACCTGAGGCCAGTTATTCAGGTGAATGCTGGAAGATCAGAGAAGCAGAACAAGCCACAGCTACCTCACCTTGCCGATTCCTCAGCTGATCCTGTTTCCTCAGATTGGAAACCTCTGAGTCCTCATCCAGAGTGAAACTCAGCTGAACTGTGCTGCTCCAAAGCCTGAAAGCTTAACAGCTAAAAGCTTCTAGTTTCTGGTCTTCACGCCTTATATATCTTTCTGCCTTCTGTCATCACTCCCTGGGAATAAAGGCTCACTTCTTGAGATTAAAGGCGTGTGTCACCATGCCTGGCTGTTTCCAATGTGGCCTTGAACTCACAGAGATCCAGAGGGATTTCTGCCTCTGGAATGCTAGGATTAAAGGTGTGTGCTACCACTGCCTATCCTCTATGTTTAATATTGTGGCTGTCCTGTTCTCTGACCCCAGATAAGTTTATTAGTGTGCACAATATTTTGGGGAACACAATACCACCACATTTTCCTTTTATTGTCACCCCTTACATGTCAGATCAAGTGTAGCAGCAACACTGTTTACCAGAATCATGTGAATCTGAAAAGCTTGCCCCATATATGTGTTATTTAGCATAGAACACATCATGACTCCTATGAGGATGGTCATCATTGTTCCCACTTCAAAGGAAGCTGAGGTGGAATCTTCTAATGAGGACAAGTGGTAGCTTACCATTGAGACAACTGATTTTTATCTGTGGGTTCTTATTTGACTTCCTCTCTCTCTCCACTGGTGCCAGAAAATGTCATGCCCTGAATTAATGGATTTTACACACTAATGGCAATTTTGCAACATAATAAAAACAGGAAAAAATATGATATGTACTGAACTTTGATCTTCTTTAAGTAATTAATCTTTTTTCTTGTACCCAAACATGTTTAAGAGAATCAGACAAAGAAATGAAAAGCTTAGTCCTTTGGTTATAGCATGCTAGCACTCTGTGGTTTTTCAAATCAGTTGCTGGCTAGTGATTCATTGTCCCAGTTTGATTTTGGATACAATTTCCAATTTCTACTAGATATGATTATTTAAGACCATATTATTATTTGAAACCAAACTGTAGCCTATAATACTCAGCACAGCATTCTCCAAGATTTGACCAGAATATGGCTCTAGGATATTATTACATGGGTGGATTCTGCAATACAAGGAATCAAGAACTCTCTCAACAAATGTATTACATGTGGCCTTTTGAAAAAGCTGCAAACACGCGCGCGCGCACACACACACACATGCATGCACAGGGACTGAAGGAAATATGCCCACAAATTATGTTCACCAAATTATTCTTTGAGATGAAATTTCAGGATAGTTATTAATTCATTAAAGAAGGAAAGGAAATTGGAAAGGGGTGTGGAGAAGGCCAAATATATTGACTTCTTTGTTCATTCAAGGATAACTTATAGTTTCTTATATCTATAAAACAATTTTTTTTCAAGGACACCTCATACTATCCATTTCCTGACAAATGTTCATAACAAAATAGATACAGATGTTGTATAAGTGAGTTAGAAATGGACAATTTCCTTAGTCCCAGGGAGCTCAAGAGCTCAGAGTTTGCAGCAATTTCTACTTCTATCCCCCACCCGACATGGGTTTGGGTAGTGCATGAAAAGGGAGATTCTGTGACTAATATCAATGAGACAAAGAAATGAAAGTTCTCTAATCCCTGGGCCGGGCGCCAGCCTTTCCACTGTACGGGGCCATTGGCCAGAAATCCCACTGTATGCTGGGCCCCCAGCCAACCAGGACTGGATACAATGAGTTTCACAGCCACCTTTTCAGAGCTGACAGCAAATGTTGGGGCACCAACAGCCTTTGATAAGAGCTCCAACTTTCTCTCTAACATTTCTACCCCATAATAATACAGCTTTTCTTTCTTTCTTTTTTTCCTTTGTAATTTATAAAGCGGTACTCTCTTGAAGACTGCTTAGTGCTTTGAGAGACTCAATCTCATTCATCTCAGTACTTATAGTGAGAAGAGGTGGGGCTGGTGGCCAAGACTAGGAAATCAATATTCTCTTCCTGTTTTGAATGAAAGAGAGAATGGGAGAGAACAGCACTCCACTTTATGCAACAGTTCATTCTACTGCCGAAATCTCTAGACACGGTCTCACATGAATATTCTTTCCTTAGATTGAGTGAGCTCCCTTTGAGCTCGGCAAACCTGGCTGTTTGATTCCTAATGAGTTGTTTACTTAAGACATCTTCTGTCCTCTTAAGACCAGGGACTTTTGAAAGGCTAAACACATACACAAACCTGTTAATACTGGTGGCCCTTGTGGAGCTTTCTGGCTACTTCACATTTAAATATTGATTTTCATTTGTCCTCTCATTCTCCCTATCCCTTCACAATGGGGACAGATGCCCAGGAAGCTACAAACTTCATGTCAAGAAGGCACCCAGGAGAATATGAACACCATTAATTTTTTTAACCTTATGCTTTTCTGTTGTTTTCTACAAGCCTTGAGCAGCTAGCTGAATATTGGGTAATGCTCATCCACTGGGAAGACATTGGATCTGACTTCCATTAGAGACACTGAATTATTTAGTAGGAACAAGAGCCCAGATCAGCTATCTGCTGAATGGTTGCTTCTTGTGTCCATTCAGATTCTTCTCTTAAAACAGAGCAGACATAACTTATAAGTTGTTAACTTTGGTTTAGAAGAGTTTGGAGAGGGGCTTACTTTCCAAGAATTAGGTTGGATACAGCACACAACCTTAGAGTACTGAAAATTAAAGAACTGTGAGGGACTCATCTAATCACAACCTTCTTTGATTTCAGATCTTGTCATGATGTAATCTGGCAAATGGTTTTCGGATTTTGCTTCTTTAAAACTATGAATGGATATTAATCACTTTTAGAACTCAGATTTCTAACACTTCTGTCAGTTTGCTAATGAACTAGTATACCAGTCTTTGACTAACGCTGAAGGTAACTATAGTGGAATATTATACTGAGTGAGGTAGCCCAGACCATGTCCTTTTTCTCACTCTGAATCGTCAGGTGTGAGTACCCAACCTGGTAGAGGCACAATTCCTCTCTTGTTGAGCTGGCCTTTAGACCAATCAGAGAGCTGGTATGGGTGAGTGCCACTGTTGTTCCTTACTGCTCTTGTGCTGTGTTGGCTGTCATTGTGGATCAGAGTCATTACAACTCTACATGCAACAGAAATCAGAGAAGTAAACCGGGGGATCTTGAGGGGGAGCACTAGACAGGGAAATAGCAGGGTACAAGTGATTTGCAGGGGGAAATGGGTAAAATGGGGGGTTTTAATTGGGGAGGGAGAAGGGAGATGAGTGCAGCAGGAGATGAAGGAGGGTAAAATAAAACTATGGATGTCTAGAGAAGCCCAAGGATTCATTATTTACTTAAAATTAAGTAGTATATAACTTAATTGTATTATATATAATATGTGTGTGTATAAACATATACAGATTAAATGGAGTTATGACACTCAGGCTGACATTGCTGCACCAAGAGTCAAAGACAATCTAACAAAAACCCCATAACCAAGAAACTCCACAAACAATGTAGGCTATTACTATTGCTCCTGGTTGCCTCCCAGAGATGGAAGGTCAATGCCTATTTCTGAAGAAATAGGTACTTTTGACTCAAGATGAAGCCTCCTTCTTGAAGATTAGTTTTCATAGTACCAGACCTTTCACTTTTCATCATACAAGGAGGTGCTAGGCAAGCTTCCAAGGCAGGGAAGCAACCAGTAGTCCTACCCAGTTGTAATACCTATGAACTACAATGACAAACGGCATGGCCCAAGAGCTCTAAGGTACAATAGTGGCACTCATATCAGCTCCCTAATTGGTCTTAAGACCAGCTCAACAGGAGAGAAATCCTGCCTAGTACTAGAAACCTAGACAGCTACCCAGGACTAGTGAGGTCATGGATCTTAGAGAAGCTACAGCCAACACTTTACTAAACAAGCGTAACTCCTGTGGTGATGTTTTATTTGTGCTGAAATGTGGTGATATTTTATTTGTGCTTTAATAAAATAAAGATTGCCTGGAGATTGGAGGAAAGTCAGCCACTATTGTAAACACAAAAGTCAGGCAGCACACGCCCTTAATTCCTTTGCAGGCAGGTCAGGCAGGAGGTCTCTGTGTGCTCAAGGCCACACAAGGGAACAGAGCCACGCATGGTGACACACACTTTTAATCCCAGTACCAACCATATCTGGAGGTCTGTATAGACAGACAGAAAGTGACAGAGCTGTGTAGGAAGAGGAAGTGAGGTAGCTGGGCTAAGAGAGCCAATGAGAGGGCAGAAAAGCAAGTCATATAAAGCCTGGGTAGACAGGAAGTAGCCCACATTTGGAAGCTGCAGAGTTGGTGAGATAAGGTTGGCTGGTGGCTTTCCCTATTTCCCTGATCTAAGGCTTTCACCCCTATATTTGGCTCTATATTTTTTAATCTAACAAGACCTTTAAAACTTCATGTTACAAATTCCTAACTGCACTATAAATATTTATCCTTACACACACACTCACACACACACACACACACACACACACACACACACACACACACACAAGCATGTATAGCTCTCACCTCTCATCGAGCAAACTTCTCTTTGCAACAGATGGAGACCATTAGAGAAAACCATAACTGGTCAAAATGCAGAGAAGAAGTGATTGCAGAGTACTCAATCCCAACCAATCCATCTCAAGCACAAATCCAGTACCTGAGACTCGGGGAACATCATTAGAAGAAGTGGGGAGAAAGATTTCAAAAGCCACAGAACCAGAAAATTTGCTGTGAGAGTGTGTCTTCTAGAAATGACTGGGAAGCTTCACCCATGATAGCTGAACAGTATAACTATCTAAATAAGACCTGAAGAAATCAATCAAAAGATATGCTAACATGGAAATCTCAAGGGTCCTCACACACGCATAAAGAACTCAACTAAGGAATGCTGTGAACAGAGCAGGAGAAAAAGTCTTCCCCAGGGATGAGTCCTCCTAATTGGTTTTTTAATACCAAGTGGTCACGCCTGAAATCATATACATATAAATGACACTAAATAGACTGAGCATGTTATATTTATACATTAAGTAACATTAAGTATGTGTGTGTATGCAACTAAAGAAGCTGGGTGGTGGTAGCACATGCCTTTAGTCCCAACAGTTGGCTCTCTGTGAGTCTGAGGTCAGCCTGGTCTATAGAGTGAGTTCTAGGACAGCCAGGGCTGTTACACAGAGAAACCCTGTCTCAGAAAACAAAACAAAGAAAGAAAGAAAAATAGGCCATGATTTTAAGAGGGAACCAGGGGAGCTGGTATATGGGAAGGACTGGAGAGAGGAAAAGGAAGGGGGAAATGATGCAATTATATAATACTTTGAAAACATGAAATAAATAATAAAAAAATAAAAAAAACAGGTTGGGATGAAGGAATATGTGTGTGTGTGTGTGTGTGTGTGTGTGTGTGTGTGTGTGTACATATAATGTCTAAATAGATCTTTTTCTTCCTCAGCATAGATGCAAAAGATAAATCAAAACTGAAAAAATGCACCAGGCCTATCTGTACAGATGTTCCATTATTTGCATAGCATTCTTAAAAAGATATTGTAGGGGGTGGATTTGAATAGATGAACACGGGTCAGATCTGTGCCCTTGCCACCATCATTGAGGAACCTAGTCTCTACTGTATGGTTATAGTCATGACAAGTTTTAAGCTATGAAGTACCATATATCAGATTTTCTTCTTTTTTTAAAAGTGTAATTATTTAATTTTTGCTGCGGAATGTCATTGTGTATGCTGTGAATGTGTGCTGCTCTGATTGGTTGATAAAAAATGCTGGCAATTATAATTTTAAAGAAGTTTATTGATTCAAATTTAAAGTTAATTTTGTTATACTGTATGTATATTTCTACTCTTCCTAAAGTATTCTGTTTGTGCAACTCATTTGAAATTGTAGTATGTAGTTGAGAAATACAGATTAATAATTAGTCATCTGTGATAATCAAACTTATGGTCTTGTTTCTTAAGTTTTCTAGGTTACATACATATATTTCAATTAGGTAGGTAATCTTCAAACACTTCAAAGACCCACAGAATATGGCATTTAAAATATTTTAAAAATTTAGACTTTACTGAACAATGAGACACATCTGCTCCTGGCAGCACTGATTTAGTTCAAAGAGGAAGGTGGGCATCGAAGACACTCCATATGGGGTTTATCTTCTTGGCAAAAATAGCCATATGGGCAAGAAACTGTTCTTGCTTGTACTGCTTAACAAAATGTTGTATAAACTGGACATGCAGGACCCATAGGAAGGCATCCACTGAACTTTACAAGGCAAGATGGTCCTTCAGGTACCTGCTTCACAGAAAAAAACTGCCAGAATTCTACAGGACACAGAGAGAAGCTATTGAGAGACTCTAGGTCTATAGGATAAAGACGGATGCCCCAACATTGCAGAGAAACTTTAGATGACTGTCCAGGCAGCCAGCTGTCTCTGTCATTCTAGATTTTTGGAAGTTGCTTACAATGCCTTCCTGTTTACTTAGGTAATAATATATCCTTCTGGGGTCTTTGATATAGTTGAAGACTAGATAGTTATAATTTTCCTTGGTTATGATAAAAGATAAATTAGATATGAAACTTTAGACTCAAAAATTTAGTATAGATAGAATATTTTCTTTAATTTTGCCAAATACAAATAGACTAGCTATTGTAACTGTAACTCTTGCTTTATAAATGTTCTATTTAATTTTACTATGTTAAAGTTAAAGCCTTCCTTTTTGATTAGACAGAAAAGGGGAAGTGCTGTGGAATACCATTCTGTATGCTGTGAATGTGGGTTGCTCTGATTGGTTGATAAATAAAATGCTGATTGGCCAGTAGCCAGGCAGGAAGTATAGGTGGGATAAGCCGAGAAGGAAAATTCTAGGAAGAGGAAGGCTGAGTCAGGAGTCACCAACCAGACACAGAGGAAGCAAGACGACAATACAGAACTGAGAAAAGGTACCAAGCCATGTGGCTAAACATAGATAAGAATTATGGGTTAATTTAAGTGTAAAAGCTAGTTATTAATAAGCCTGAGCCAATGGCTGAGAAGTTATAATTAATACAAGTTTCTGAGTGATTATTTTATAAGTAGGCCGAGGGACTGTGGGGGCTTGGTGGGACCCAGAAAACACTTCCAACTACAAACCTTTTTATTTTGTGCACACTCATGTGAAGGTAACTGGAGTTACAGACAGTTGTGAGCTACCATGTGGGTGCTGGGAATTGAACCAGGGTCCTCTGAAAGAGCAGCCAGTGCTCTTAACTGCTGAGCCACCTCTCCAGGCCCCAGATTTTCTTTTTTAAAAACTTCCACCCTGAGCTAGTAAGGTGGCTCGAGGGGTAAAGAAACATGCTGCCAAGACGCATGACCTGAGTTCCCCATCAGGGACCCACACGGTGAAAGGAAAGAAAGAACTCCATCAAGCTGTCCTCTAATCAGCATATTGTCCTCTAATCACTGCTGCATGTGCACACACCAACATTTTAAAAAGCCCTACTCTTGTGCTGTGCTTACAATAAAAGATGCAGTATGTACCAGTTGAGATAATTCCTGTGGGAAATAATGGCAGTCTAAATAAGTAAACAAGAGCTAAGGGACAGCAGATTGGGGACCACAGAACTTATTAGTAGCAATGGTCAGTTTGCTATGACTGGAAAAGTGAAAAAACGATCAAGAATAGCCCATAACTCTCAAGCTTCATAGATGAGAACACTGGTCTTTGAGTTAAGGAGCAGAAGTGGACTATTAGAAACAAGCCCACCCTTCAGTTTGGAGGTCTGTGAAAGATCCCCGTGGTGGAGAATGTATTGTTCAGCAACAGTTAGCAGAACTATATACCACAGCACAAATTGGCAACTAAAAACTCCACTTTACACATAAATTAACTGAATGCTTCAAAAACTATGAGCCAATTAGTAGTCCACTCGCAATGTTTCTAAATCAGCTGCTGTGAGAAGTTCTCAACAGTGTAATAAAAACATCTTCAAACTGCTGTTCACTCTTTTAAATGGAGTAAAAATAAACTTTGCTAAGGGCTGACTTTTAATTACCTCTCCATTGTCCTAGTTGACTTTCTGCTGCTGTGAAATAAGACTGACCAAAAGCAACTCAAGGCAGGAAAGGATTTATGTCAGCTTATGGTTTGTTGTCAATCATGAAGGGAAATCGGGGCGGGAATCCTGGCGGAGGAACGGATACAGAAGCCACAGAGGAACACTGCTTGCTGGTTGCTCCCCGTGGCTTGATCAGCCTGCTTTCTTATACAACCCAGGACCACCAGCCCAGGGGTAGCACCACCCACATCAATCATTAATCAAAAAAATGCCCCACAGCCTGGCTTACAGGTCAAAATGATGGTGGTATTTTCTCAGTCAAGGTTCCATCTTCCCAAATGATTCTAGCTTCCATCAAATTAACAAAAAACAAAAACAAAAACAAAAAACAAAAGAACAAAAAACTAGCCAGCACACCAACTTAAGGAGGTAGCTATTCTTTGGTGATCCTTCATATCTAAGTGAACTGGAAAAAAAAAAGAGAGAGAGAAACCATGTGTGTGTTCACCAAATTATTTTGGTTATCTTCTAGTTCAGGCTCAACGTTGAGTTGATAGATTCCCTTTGGTTTTCATACTAATTGCCCTGCATTCTCTCTCTCATTGCACATGTACTTCTTTTAATAATATTTATCATAAACAGGGACTTTCAGAGAGATGTGTTTCTATGTTCAAGAGCTGGAGTTTTGATGTCTTTAATTTTGCTGGGGTTTTGTTTTAATCCATTGGCAATATTCTTTCCTGTTCTTGCTTGAGTTTGGCTCTCTGTTTATATGGGTAAGAAGGCGTGGTGGTTTGAGCAGGAATGGCCCCCATAAGCTCACATATTTGACTGCTTGGTCATTAAGAAGTGGTCCTACTAGAGAGGAATTAGGAGGTATGGCCTTGTTGGAGTAGGTGTAGCCTTGTCGAAGGAAGTGTGCCACAGAGGGATGGGCTTTGGGGTTTCAAAAGCCCAAGCTAGACCCAGAGTCTCTTTCTTGTCTCTGGCCTGCAGATCCAGCTGTAGAATTCTCAGTTACCTCTCCAGCACCATGTCTGTTTGTGTGCCATCATGCTTCCTACCTTGATGAAACTGGACTAAACCTCTGAAACCATAGCAAATCCCAATTAAATGATTTCTTTTATAAGAGTCGCTGTGATCATGGTGTGTCTTCACAGCAACAGAGGGTCAGTAGCATCTTAATTGATCCTCTACCTCCAGTGATTTGCAATTATTCTGGCGTTGTTTTTACATGTGGATCACTGGGTATCTGCCTCTAATTTTACACTCCCATCCTGTAGCCTTTGCCCCCAAATTTCCTTGTGTGTACTAATTTTTATTTCATCTTCAGAGAATAGTATAATGAGAATTTGGACATATTCTCTGCCTAATTTAAATAAGAAGTCAGAAAAAAAGCACCAATCAAAGTTATGCTAAAAAAAGGAACAGATTCATGTATCTGTAAGGCAAATGCAAGCAAAGTCTGTTGAAACATTTGAAAGTTAGAGCTACAGAGATGGCTCAGTGATTAAGAACACTAGCTACTCTTCAAGAGGAGATAGGTTCTGTTCCCAACACCCACGGAAGCTCGCAATCATTAATTCCACCTTTAAGAGATCTGGTGCCCCGCTTTTGGCCTTACTGGTCATACCACACGTGCACACACACAAACACACACACACACATGCACAAATGCAAAACCACTCATACAAATAAAATAAAATAAATAAATCTAAAAAACATCCAGAAAAACTTGAAACTGCAACTTAATGTCAAGATTACTCTAAAATTGAATGTTTATTTTTATAAATAAGCTCAAGGATATAAATAACAAAAAGTTGAAATTATCCTAATTGTTCAGGAACTGAGGAGCCAATTTACATATGCCTCATGCTACCTTCACAACAGGCCTACAAAGTAAATGACCTTATAGACCTAGGTTTTTAGATTGAGTCTCAAACCTCCAAGAGGTCAAATTGGGATCTGAACCAGACTTGATCAAGAAAGCACTTTGGCCCCTTTTATGTATTCGTTCTCAAATTTTTCATTACATTTTTGCCTTGCCATGTAACATTTTGCATGTAACATTTTGATCATAAAGATCACCTACTAGGGAAGAAACTACTACTCTTTTGTTGATAAACGGACATAATAGCAACGTTCTCTCCAAATGCTTATCTTTATACCCATAGATTACTTCGTCTCTCAGTCCTCATCAAAGTAGCTTTTTTTTTTTTTTTTTTTTTTTTTTTTAAGGAGGTGGCTTAATCTAGAGACCCATAGCTGGCCAATGTGCAGAGAATAAGAGACTGAGGGATGCTCAGCTCTAAATGGGACATCTTTATCACACCCACGCCCCTCAAGGCTCAGGGATCAATTTAGAAGAGGAAGCGGAAAGACTGTAAGAGCCAGAGCAGTAGAAGAAGGCCGGAAAATGATCTTCCAGACATAACAGAGCCAATGTACATATGAATTCATAGTAGCTGTGCCTGCATACATGAGACCTGCAGAAGACCAAGCCAGTGAATCTTCCTAGCTGAGGAGTGATTGGCAGTTGAAGGCTGATAGAGAGGGAGCTTCTGCTTTCTTCGGGGAGATAGCCCTGAACATGTAACCTATGCTCCAGTGGTGGAGAGGCCTGTACCCATACACCTATCAGCAGCACCAGTTAGAGTCAGTGGTTTAAAATAAAGAAGACGTGAAATTGAGAGGAAGACTCAGTGAGGCGCATTTGGGTAACTGGATGGGAGGAGCAACAGAGTGGTTTGGATAAAAACACAATGATTGATACCTTAAAAAAAAAAAACCATGATGGACTTTAGATGATAGATGCATACCCCAAGTATGGCTTCCATTTTTACAGATATTTAGAAATGCTTTAGCTCTATAATGTCTGGCATAACCTGACTAACAATGCCTCATATAACAAGGGGTTTCTCACATTGGTTTCTTTTTCTCAAGGACGTGTTTGTTATTCTGTGTAGTTGTGAGATGTCTGGGGCAGGGGCAAGGGTGGAAGGTTTATCCTTCAAGGTCCCCCTTTCAAGATAAAAGAAGGAATCTTTCTAGAACTTTCTGGAAGATCCATCCATGTGTGGTATACAGCAACAACAGGATTATATGTGTTCTTGCCTTCAAGGATACTGAGTACATTAAAGATGAATTTTTGAAGTCTCTGTAATGAAAAGTGGGCAGATGACATGTGTGCTAAAGGCTTTGATGTGGCCCAAACTCTACATCTGCTACAACTGGTGCATGACACATGTGTGCTTTCCCCTGCAAAACTATGACTGTGTGCTAATTATGCAATCTCTTCTCAAAGACCAAACAAATTTTCTCTACCTAAGGTTTATTCTTTCTAATGCTGAGCTCAAAAATGCTTAGCTACATTTTTTATTTCTTTTAACTTCAAGAGACTTAGTAAGCAGCTGTGACAACAGAGGTAGGTCCCATGCAGGCTCCCTGGTTGTCGGTTCAGTCTCTGTGAGCCCCTGTGAGCCCTGGTTATAAACTTTAACTTTTTAATCAGCTGAAAATTGGGGTAAAAAGTGATAGATTATTCCCTAGGTTATGCTCAAACCTCATCAATAAACAATTTAGGATTATAATCCCTTCTCTTCTACACAATAGCTGACTGACTTCATCCAAGTTACTTAACTTTTAGTGGCTTCATCTTACATACCAAGAAACTACTGACAACCATTTAGAACATTGTGAAGAGAATTTATAATAAGAAAATAAACAGGTGCAAGGGTGAAGGCTCATTGGTAAACTGTTTGCCACACAAGTTTGAGGACTTGAGTTCAGACCACCAGAACCCATGTAAATTCAGGCACAGTAGTTCATATCTGTGAGCCCTGCCCTCCTACAGTGAGACAGCAGGCAGAGCCAGAATTATCAGAAGCTCATGGACCAGCCAGTCTGACATACGCAGCAGCAAACAAGAGATCCCATCGATGTGGAAGGCAAGAACAGGCCCCCAAGATTGTCCTCTGACCTCCTATGACATACATGTGATGACACATATGAACAGGTACACACAGAGAGAAATAAATAAATAGTAAATTAATTAAATTAAATAAACATAATGTATACCTAGTCAAAAACATAGGATTTAAAGGATGTCCGGTAAGTGGCTTCCTCTTTCTGTCTTTTGTACAAAGATCTAAATGTAAGACATAATGCAACTAATATGAAGAGGAAGGTTTCATCGTCTAAGGATAAATAGAACTAAAAAATAAGCTGGGTGGTGATGGTGCACATCTTTAATCCCAGCACTCACTCGGGAGGTAGGGGCAGCTAGATCTCTGTGAGTTCAAGACCAGTCTGGTATACAGAGTGAGTTCCAGGACAGCGAAGGCTTTTCAGAGAAACCTTGTCTCAACACCCCCGCCCCGCAAAATATTCCTAAACATATTTGTAAAGGAAATTAAGCTTTCATAGCAAATGGTGGTATTTATATTGGAGGATAAAACTAAAATATTTTATGTTGCTAAATAAATTTAGATTTTAATTGCAAATATATCCTGATTATTAACCTAAATGAAAATTAAATGTGAATCTATATTTTACATTTTACTTTTAGTTCAGTCCACAAAATTTTATAAGAAAAGATAATATGCCCCATCTCACATTTTGATTCTGCATCGTTATATTTACAATACATGAACCACTAGTCAAATTTCAAACGTATTTCTTAGTCATTGTTATTAAAATCATTCTCATCACAGAGAGTATCTTGTCATGATCCTCTGTCTTTAAAAAGTCTGTAATTTATTTCCATAATTTAGTTTCCTCATATTACATAACATTGGTAGGATAATAGCACACTGAAAAAATAGCTGTGATGGACTGGCCAACAGACCTGGATGAGAGAGTGAAGACAGATGGTAGTGTCAGAGACAGGAAGTGGTCTGGATGGAAACTAATTGGATTAGTGATATATTAAAATATGGATGGTTCTGTGCCATGGCAACTTTCCTTCTGACTTCTATGCCTGTTTGCGAATACATGGACTTGTATAATGTTGCCTTACAGTATTACTGGCCGATTGCCTCAAGTTTGTAGTCATTTTGATGAAACATACATTAAACTGCATTTTTAAACTTCAACAGTATATCATAGAAGTGGTCCTAGGTGAGAGAGGGAAGGAAATAGAGGGGAAATATGAAAAAAGACAGATACAGACACACACACACACACACACACACAGAGAGAGAGAGAGAGAGACAGACAGACAGACAGAGACAGAGAAGACAGAGAGAGAGAGAGAGAGAGAGAGAGAGAGAGAGAGAGAGAGAGAGAGAGAGAGTTCTCTGAAAAACTTAAGAGCAGTTCTCTATATCGCCATGACATTAACAGAGCCTTCAAATTAGAGATTGCTGAAGTTCTGGGAAGCAACTACCAACATAGCTACTACTTTGATGAGGAGAGAAAATATATATGCTATTGAAAAATCCCCCTTCACTTCACCCCTTTCCTCTCAAAACCTTGGTTATCAGAACAAGAACTACAGATCTAGAAGTTTAGATTAACGTTGGTAGAAAGAGTCCAACCAATTCATGTTGATTTAGGAGGCTCTATAGTCCACATGTTGCTAAGAGTGATCTTCCTCCATAGCAGTGCTAAAAACCACTAACGTCAACATGGCGGGTACTGGAGAGACCCACAGAACGTGACTCATGTACCTACGTTTGCCTTTCTAGAATTTAAGGGGTTTTAGGAGATCGTTTTGTTTCTCCTCACTTTTCAAACTAGGGAGTTTGAAATCAGAATAAGTGCTGTGTAAGGACTTTCCAGTTCAGTCATTCTATGACTACACAGCATCGTTGGAGCCCCTCCAACACCACAGACTAAATTATTGGTGGAGTTAAAGAATGCAATACACCTTTAACATTAACATAAAGGAATGAATCACAAATTGTCAACTCAGTTGGACTATCTCCTTTCAGACACTGAGGTGCTGATCCATTAACTATTGCTAGATGACTAACTTGATGGCTTTACAAATCAGGAATCATGGTAATCCATCACCCAGGAGGCTAGAGTAGAAGGATAATGACTTTAAGGCCAACCTAGACTACACAGTGACGCCTTGTTTCAAATAGCAAGAGTGTGAAAAGAGAAAAAAAATGATCTATTTGTGATTGTGCATCGTGAACAAGGCTCATTGAAAACTACTCCATGCTGCTGTATGATAGAACCTGAACAGTCCATATGGCGTCTTCAATCACTCATGTGATTGAAGCTAGGATGGCAAGAATACACACAGGCTGGCCAGGCATCTTTCTCTGCATCTCTCTATGAGGCTGGCTTAAACTTTCTCCCAGTGACACTGGGCTCCAAAATGGATGATATCAAAAGGATTCATCAGTAGCTTTATACCAGCTCAAGTTCCAAACTGCAGTTCTAGTTAAATCAATGATAATGGTAAGTGGGGCTGTTAATACTGCCTTGTAGAACAGGAGAGAGTCACTTAAATCTCACAGAGAATTCCAGCTATTGATTCCTCTTGCCCCATCCTGCATGTAGTCTTAGAAGATGCTAGAGTATATGGGAGGTAGAAGGTTACGCAACAATAGAACTCCCATTTTTGAGCTTTTGTGAGGCGGTCACCTCTGCCAGGATGGGACTTTGAAGGTGATGGAGTCACCCACCATGATATTTAGTGTTGTCAACTTGATAGAATCTAGAATCATCTTGGAGATAGGACTCTGGACATACCTGTTGGGAATTGTCTTGATCGCAGTTGAGGAGAGAAGAGCTACCCACTGTGGATAATGCCGTTCCGGACTATGTGAGTGAAGAGAAGGAGGTGAGCAGTGAGCACTTTGGACATCCAAGGCTCTTGATGCAATTTGAACAGATGCTTTGCCTTCCCACTCTTGCCCTTAACTTGCTTTTGTCAGAATATTTTATCACAGCACCAGGAAAAGAGACTAAGACACCCATGGTCCTCTAAGTAAGGCTGTGCCCATACTCCTATAAGTAACTCCAGTCAATCCATTGTTCATAAAGCTGCACTTGAGTGGAATCCTTTGCTTTGCCATTGGTGCCCTGTTAGAGGTGGATAGATTTTTTTTAACATCTTCCCAGGAAAGTCATGCAACAGAAACACAAAACTACCATCAACCAGAAACACTCATGTGGAATTGAAGACTCCTGTTGTGCCAGTAAGTACCTACCCTCCTCCAGTTTATACGATAGACTTCTACAGCAACTGCTTCTTTTGAATACAGACAAAACTATAGGATACAGAATAAATTCCTGAGAAATCCCTTTCCTTGAGTGTACCTATTAAATCAAATGACTAATACACTCTTCTACTGAGACACTCACAGATGATAATTAATTGTTCATTCAGCATTTACTCTCTACTTCTTTTTGGATAAGAAAAACAGAATGGAAAATATGAGTCTAACTTGGGTCAAAGTTAGAAAATTCCATTCTTCCAGTATTACTATTCTGCTGGTGACTTAAATGGGCATTTTGCATTTGATGATTAAGTATGTAGTTCTTACCAGCGGTACTGAGAGTTGCTACAGCCCTCTATCCTGATTGCCTGTGTCAGAGGAAAGTATATCATTGGAAGAAAGAATGGCTGACACCTCTCCCCATAGTGAGCCAACAGCTTGCTGAGCCAGAACAAACTGCTATGAAGATAATTGAAACCAGCCATGAGCTGTTTTTCAGACCAAGCAGTGGTGGCATCCAAAGGACTTACTTCATATAGGTATACCATGGTCCTCATGGTAAACCTTAGATTTGAGTTGAAGGAGCTCTTTTCCCACTATTTCTGTAAAAGCACACAAAATTGTAAATCCAGAGGAGTCAGACCTCACTCAGAGTCACTCTGAGCTAAGCATGTGGGAAGAGAGAATTTGTACAACAGGACAAGGCAGGGACCTGAACCAGCACTGAGCAGGACCAGCAGGACCAGTGGTGAGTGTCACTCCAGCAAGGATAGGCACTTCAACACTGTGAGAGAAGCGTGGCAACTTTAGCTTGATGTTCTTTGAAGTTAGAAATATGGCCATAGTTTTAACAAAAGAGGACTTTAAAATAAACATATCCAGAGACTTTAAATTGCTAATGTGCACTTTGTGTGTGTGTTCATTCCCCAGAAGCTAGCACAGAGTGGTTTCCCTTCAAATTCACTGTGCCCACATACTGATGTCATAGGAACATAGATTTGGAAGGAGCTAATAATTTTCCATTTACTTTTCAAAACTAGGAGGATGTGTATTCCACATTTTCTCTCACTATCTTCTGAACTGTAACCTTATTTGGTGCTGCCAAAGTTTGCACCTCCTGTTCCTTCTCCTAACTCTTCACATATTCATCACCATGCCCAGCCCTCTCAATTTCATGTCCTCTCTCTCTGTCTCTCTCTCATCTCCATGTCTCTACCTCTGTCTCTGTCTCTCTCTCTCATCAAATCCAGTTTCTGCATCTCAGATACTCAGTGTTGTGGGAATATCCACTAGAGTATGGCAACCTACCAGGGATCATACTCTGAAAAGAAAATTAACTCTTCCTTCCCCCAGAGGCCACCAACTGTCAAGAGCTCCTCACCCAGGGATGGGGACTCATGAGCCTGCTCTACCTCCATCCTGGGATGTTGACTGGCTTAGATATACAGGTCTTGTGCATGCAACCACAGCTGCAGGGAGTTCATGAGTGCAGGGCTCCTGTCAAGTCCAGAAGACACTGTTTGGCCGCAGTCATCTTTGACTTCTGGCTCTTATAATTTTTCTACTCCCTTTTCTAAAGTGGTCCCTGAGCCTTGAGGGAAAAGGGGTATGATTTAGATATTTATGGCTGAGCATTTCACATATACTTACTCTCTGCACTTCGACCAGTTGTGATTTTCCACATTAACTACAGTCTACTTCACAGAGAAACTTCTCTGATGAGGTCCGAGAGCTTCATCACTTATGGGTATGAATTTAGAGGACAGTTAGATGTCCATGAGCCCCCCAAGTAGCACTTCTTGGTCAGATTTACAGTATTAGGCATGCTTTTCTTCTGGCAAAGCATGCATTAAAATCCAATCAGAAAGTAGCGGGTTACCACCTAACATTTGTGTCATTATGTGACATTCGTGTCATTATGTGCCACCCATGGGCATATCTTGCCAAGCCAGCTATTATCATAAATCACAATGTTCGGAGCTGGGTAAAACTGTTGATAATTCCCTCCTCAACACCCCCGGAACCTACATAGTAACTTCTAGCACTGTGAGAACTAACCAGTAAGGAGGAAACTTCCTAGTCAGTACAGACTTGATTTTCCCATGTCCATGTCCTGTGACGGATGTGTGTGGTGTCTTCAGCAATAGGGTCTTACCATCAAGCCCTGGTTGGCAGTAAAGAACACTGGCATAGTATGTATTATTTGGAGGATCACCAGAACACTTCTCATGAACAACTTAAGGGGACATATCCCGAACAGGGCACTGTTTTGTTGTTGTTGTTTGTTTTTAATTTGGCAACCTATAATAGTAGGACACTGATAATATGAAAAAGGAAAGGTGAATAATGGATCAGGGGCTTAAGGGTAGGGTAGGATGAGGAGGTAAGGGGGTGACCAAAAGTGAGAATGTTTGAAAAGCCATATGGAAACCTGTTTTTATAAACACACACACACACACACACACACACACACATACTATATGTGTATATATACTACATATATATGTGGTTTAATTAGAGTTACCCTACACAGAGTTAAGGCAAAACTATATTCTAATTTTTCTTTCACCCAATATCATGTAATGAGCACACCAACTTAATTTAATTGATTTTTTCCCTACTTCCAAACAAGGAAACTGAGGCTCAGAAAGCAGAGTTGTGTGCCAAAGTTCACTCAGTTTGCAGTCAGCAACATAAGGGCTAACCCCAGAGCTGTCCATATTGATTCATTCAATGCCAAGCTGAGAAGAAACCCCACTATGTAATTAGATTGATCCTTGAAGGAGAAACATCCTTCCTTGTATCATTATCATATCCTTAATGTAGTTGTGAGACATAACAGCCATTGAACATCTGTGCTCTATGTAAGTTCCGGTCCTTTCCATCTGTATATGCCGAAGCAAATTATCTTCATGCCTTTGAACTGATAGCTTGTAGTGCCAATAACCCAGCAACATTTGGCCCTGGAAATGAGCACACATTTAAAAAAAAAAAAAAAAACCCTCAAGGATTTTGCAGTCAACAAAAAGCCAGGCTTCATGGCTTCATTCCATAGACATCTTGTTCAAATGGCATTAGTATTTTAAAAAACACCAACCAATTATGAACACTATATACATATACCACTCACAAAGTGTACTTTAGATGGGGTTAGTAGAGACTTCCAAACCGAGGGCTTTCAGTGTAAGCATTTTGAATCCTATCTTCATCTAAATCATCATGTTCAGAGATGCCCTTTGAGCAGGGTTCCTGAGACTGTCTCACACCCCTATAGTCTTTCTCTGCAGATGTGGAAAGCAATGAGCAATCCTGGGTCCTTTGCATGGAGGCTGGTCTCCAGGCTGCTCTGCACTAGAACAACCTACCCTGCCTGCCATACATCCCTTCCGGTTTCCTCTTGCGGTTCCTGCAGGGGAATCCAATGCCTGTGTGCCTGGCATTGTGATGCAATTGCTGGTGATTCCCTGGGCTTTGGGGACATCTTCCTGTCACTTGGTACATGTGTCATCTTGAGAACATTTTAAACTCTGTAGCACAGTTTTCTGTAAACATGAAGTTGTTTGGCCTGGGGTGTTAGCA
The DNA here is from genome assembly GCF_949786415.1 of Peromyscus eremicus. Lineage (NCBI taxonomy): Eukaryota > Metazoa > Chordata > Mammalia > Rodentia > Cricetidae > Peromyscus > Peromyscus eremicus. The sequence goes on from NC_081418.1 coordinate 48,131,002, forward strand.
GACTCTAATTTCGGTCTGTTATGTTTTTCCATTAGCTTCAACTTTTCACAAAGCACACAGGACCTTCTTTTCCTTAGTCCAGTTCTCTGGACATCTCAGTCATAAATGATGCCGGATCCAGAATTTCAAAGACAGATAAACCCCAAGGAAAGGAGAGAGCAGACATTTTTAGACATATAAGAAGACAAACCATATCACTAGACCTTAGTTTAAGAAAGGAATTTGTGGGTAGACTCTAGAAAACCAAAAACTAAGAAAAAGAGAGAGTTAAACTGGCAAGAAAAGAAAACCTTAAGGTGGCTGCATAGCATTCCTGCGAACATTTGTTAAATTTAGAGAAATATCAAAATTCATGAGGATTTGAATATTGTCCTGTTTGTTTTATTTGCTTTACACCTTAAGAAAGTATCTTAGACTTTCCATTGTTTTAACACTGCTTAATCTGTCATGAAAACAACATCTAAAAAGATGAAAAACTTGTTTTGAATGATTGAACTTCATTATCGTGGAAGAAAATCTAACATACATCTAGCATCTAAAACACAGGTTGCCAGAAGCAGGAAAACATGACATTGAAGAGTGAAATAAGTGCCTAATTGTAACCATCTCCAAACTGGTGCAAATTTTAGTTACCGGAAAACAATATGAAAATGCTGTAAGGGTACATGTGCAAGTGTTGGAGCAGAGTGCATGCTCCTACATGTACATGTGAAGGCTAGAGGAGGCTGCTGGGCATTCTGCTCTATCACTTCCTGCCTCCTTCTCTGGAGATAGGGTCTCTCACTAAACCTGGAGCTAGGCTGGTGGCCAGCAAGCTCCAGTAAGTCTCCTACCCCACATAGCAGAGAACATACGTTTATGTATAGCCGCACTGTTGGGGACCGATTCCGGACAGCAGTGTCCTTACTTTATCAAACCTTACAAAAGCAGGAAGTTCCTGGCCTAACCGCGGGCTGTACAACTTCCTGGAGTACCTGCTAATCAGCCAGCTGCAGGGGCCTGGGACCAAAGTGACCTCACCCTCCCTTAGGAATTTTCCATCCTTCTCTCCGTGCTTCCCCTGTTCCCCCTCCCTGCCTGAAGCCCTGTTTATAAGCTTCAACACCCAGTCAATAAACGGAGACCTCGACGCAACTCAGACTGACTTTGTCTTCCTTTACGCGCCTGGTCTCCTTTCTCTCTCACCCCCATTGATCTTTCAGGAGGTGCCTCCTCGGGTCTCATCAAATAACCTGGCCCGCGGGACCGGGTCAAGTGGCGCCCGAACGTGGGGCTCGAGGCACGGTGACCTGCCGGACGACGGACAACGGAAGGGGCCCCGGAGAGGATCAGGGTAGAGACGCCCGGACTGCATCACTCGTGCAACGCGGGAGAGTCTTGAGGTAAGTATGTCGTCCCATCGATCATGGGCAAAAATTTATCTAAAGAGGCTGTTTTTCTAAAGGAGATGAAAAGGTAATCTTAGGGAGAGAGGAATAAGAGTTAAGAAAAAGGATTTGATAAAATTCTTCCAATATGTGGAGGAGAAATGTCCCTGGTTAGTGATTAATGGACCAGGAATTCACCCTCTGACTTGGAACAAGGTTGAAAAAGATATTAACAAATTAATCAGAGATGGGGAAAATGTCCCCGATGCCTTTTTTAGTTTTTATGGACTTTTGTTTTGTACCGGTCGATCGATCGATTTGTACTTTGCAGGCTCTCACTGGGGCAGACGTGTCCAGACAGTGAACCTGGCGGCGAAGGGAGACGTCCCAGAGCCCTAAGGCCACCTCAGAGGTGACGATTTGGTTTAGGAGCATCTTTGGGTATCTTCCCCCACAATGGGAGGAAGTGCCACTTTGTATTTTGTCCCGGGAATTTGTCAGAGCCATTTTGTGGGTTTTTTTATATGTTTTGTTGTGATCATTGTTACTTTACTCTCTCCTTCTCTTCAAAGAAAAAAAAAATTGTTTAACTAAACGAAAAAAGGGGAACTGCTGCAGGCCGCAGGAATATATCTTAAAAACTCAGCTGGTTATGGCAAAGTCACTACCTGGAGGAATCAGGGAATTCCTCCAGAGGAAGCCAAATCCTAAGGAGTTTTTGGTGTTACTTGGCTTGTTATATATCAGCTGTATTCTGTTATAAAAATCATGTGTGCCTTCATAGATTTCCCAATTGATTTTTCCCTAAGAAGGGCTAACAATGTGCACTGATGACTCTCTAGACATACACATTCCAGGCATTTGGAGAACAGCCCCAGGAAAGGCTTTCTCTGGAATCAGATATCTCCCCTAGCCATTTTCAAGGACACAAGGAAACACCACCCAGGTGGTCACCCAATTTCCGAGGACTAACAGTGATAAGAGCCCACATACAAGTCTCCTGACTTAAGGTAAATTCCACAAGGAGACACCGCCTAGGAGAGGTGGATGTTAAGTAATAGCTTTACACAGTTTAGCTTGGACCCTCCCTTTTATATACCGGGACTTCCAGGGCACAGAAAGGAAAAGAAAAAAGAGAATGGAAGAACTAGATGGGTAAGAACTTGAGAGGAACAAACTGAGATGGGGAAGAACTAGATTGAAGGGCTAGAAGAGAGGACTAGAGGAACGAGATGGGAGATGAGGAAGAGCCAGATGGAGAAGAACAAGATGAGGAAGAGCCAGATGAGAGAGAAGGAGACGGGAGAGGAGCTGAGAGGGGAAAGAACTAGATAGATGAGAACCTAGAAGGGTCAGAACTATATGAAGGAATTAAGATAGAACCTAGAGGTAGATCTAGAGGTAGATAAATATAGAGAAATCAGTCAAGAAAGGAGCTAGACATGAGAGCAGAATAGAAGCTATGTAGAGAGAGAACTGTCACAGAATAATAAAGTGTATGAACAAAACAAAACAACAACAACAAAAAAAAGGTGCATGTCTGACTGACAGGGATGTGGAAGCCCCTGATGTCTGTTTGATCAAAGACAGAGATCCTCGAGTCTGGATTGTTTTTGATGTGATTGAGCCTGGAGGGTTACCCCCCCCCCCCAGAGCACGTCAGGCTGTCATTGTTCTTGGAGCTTTGTTGGTTGTCTTGTTGGGGCAAAGTTTTTTTGTGTGCCCTTGGTCTTGTGTGTAATGTATTAATTGCTCTCATTGCTGACTTGACTGTGACGGACGCTGGGACAGTTCCCTTCTTCTCTACTAGATCTTTGCCTAGCCCACTGGAAGGATGTGTGAGCCACAATAGAGGGAACTGGGTTCCCCAGCCCCACTCCCTGATTGAACTGAGATAAACAGGTAGCTCCTGCCAGGTGGGGCTTGCATACTGCAGGAGGGGCTCACTAGCTGTGAATGAGGCCGTCGTCTCAGTGCTGATGTTCCGGTTCTTGGATTGTCTGTGTAAATGTTACTTGTTTCTGTCTACTAACCTCCCTTATTTTCCTAGAGGAAGAGGAGGAGAGAGAGGCATAACAAAGGCCACCTCCGTCCCTCCCTAGCTCTCTTGCTATCAGGACTGCAGCCAGCTGGCTGCTCTCACGAGGGTGGGGGTGCGTGCTCTCCATACAGGTGGGCAAAGACGGGAGCTCTGGACAGGGCAATGGGGACTGCCTGCAACTGACAAAAACTGTGTGAACACTAAAGAGAGAATCTGACCCTCCCTTCCTTTACTGTGATAACTTCAAGGTCTCTTCTGCTGGCCAGCAGCTTCTCTTGTTAACCCTTCTCTGTCCTGATATTGCTTAAAAAGAAATGTTAAATTACCAGTTCAAGATACTGGGAAAATTATGCTTTTGTTTCCACAGGAAAAATAAAAATTTACATGGGTTTTGGTCATTTGAGTTCAGTGGGTTACAAATACTTGCCATCATTTAAGAGACTTGGTTTCAAATTATTGTTGGTTAAGATAAAATATAATGTTTTTATAAAAAATGACTTGAGATATATATATATATATAAAAAAACATGTTTCAGATTTCTTTGTCTTGCTATTCTGCTGTTACATTGAGACTCCAAAGGGTCATAGTTGTAAAATGTCTGTCTACTCTACAGGTATGAATGAAAAATGTGGCCACATGTATGTTTGGTTTTGAATGTCTGAGTTTGCATGTCCTTTGTGTTAAGAAATGCAAGTTAATACTAGTCATCTGGCTATTCAGATACTAGTTTAAAGCATAAACTGTTTTATTTTAATATAAAAAAAACTGAGAGGTATATTTGACTAATATATCTATAGGAGAACAAATTGCCCTGGTTATTGTTACCAAACTTAGAGACATTTTCAAGATTAGGCCTAGATTTGTTTGGCTCAGATACATTTAATAGATAATGGTCCTCAAACCTGTGAAAGATCTGATGAATATGGCATTTACATTATTTGATAAAAAGCTTACTATAGCAAACAGAGACTCTGAGCTCCCCAGCTCCTAGCAATGACTCCCAAGGTCTCCAAAAAAGATATGGAACAACGACAAGAAGATGCCACCTGAATTGTGGACAATGCTGTCCTGACACCTGTCCTGCCAACACTATGAAGACTATAGGAGCCTGGGATGATGGCAGTCTGGGTAATGGATAGTCTATGTTGTTTTTTAAATAGACTTAAAAGTCTGCACTCAGGTAAAGTTTATCCTTCTCAGATCTTTGATGACATTGATGACTGGACTAGCTATAGCTTTCTCAGCTTAGTAATTGATTGATCAATGAATTAATTAATTAAAGCTAATAAGTCTCTTTAAAAAAGATAAACAGATTTTAAATATAGACTTACAGATGCTTTTCATTGGGCCAAGGAAATTTCAGTCCAATCTATACTTGGTTCTCTAGATAAAAAAGACACTATGGATTTCAGGGCAAATTGATAATACTACGATTACTAAGACTATGGGTCTAAAAGTTCCAAATAAGTTCATAAGTTTTAACTCCTGTTCCTAGTTTATATCTGTCTCAACAGGTTTCCACTTGGCTGACAGATACATCCAAGCATCATTTGCTGGTGACAACCTACTGCAAATGACTATGAGCCCTGAACTTGCTGAAAGCTGATATGGACCAATTCAGCCGATATGCATACCATCTCTTCAGCTGGTCAATAAAACATTCCCTCTTGTCTTTGACTAACATTCTGGCTTTCCAGGGCCTTGACAACAACGTCCCAATGTCAGCAGGAAGTAATTATAGAAGAGAGAAAACATCGCCCCTGTTTCCCCCCCACCCCAGAATGTTAGATCAAAAGGGAATTTCTTGTCATAGGGAACCTGAGATAAAGTTCCAAGTTGCTTGAGGATAAGGAACTCTGTCAGCCATCACAAGGCTTTTGGCCTTGTGCTTCTGCTAATTACTGTTGGCTCTTATATCACTGATGTCTTAACTAAATGATGATTCATGTCTGGGTACCACTAAACTGAGGATGCTAGAATTCCAATATCCACCTCTGAACCCATGACACACTTGCAGATGGCAAAAACTAAATAAGGGGAAGCTCGCTTTGCCATTGATAATGGGAAAACTCTTATGTTCTGGTCCAATTAGTCTCTGATATGGAATTCTTTGAGCAGAGAGGCAGATACACTCGAGAACCTGTGTCTATGACTATTGCCCTCTTGTTAGGTATTGGGGCATCACCGCAGGAATTGGTACAGGAACTACTGCTCTCCTGCAGAGCAACCACCTTATGCAGTCACAAATGGCTATGACTACTGACCTAGAGGCCATAGAAAGATCCATTTCTGCTCTGGAGAAATCTTTAACCTCGCTCATAAGAGGTCTGGATTTACTATTTTTAAAGGAGGGGGGATTAAGTGCAGCCTTGAAGGGATAATGCTGCTTTTATGCCGACCATACTGGTATTGTCAGGGAATCGATGGAAAAATTAAGGGAAAGGCTGGCTCAAAGAAAAAGGGAGTTTGAAAATCAGCACGGGTAGTTTGACCTTTGGTCCCTGGGTCTTTCAGCGGTTGACTCAGTTTATCAAAAATCAGATTGATTCGGCCTTACCACAACACATCTCGATTCATTATCACAGAGTAGATTCCGAGGAGGCCAGCCAGGAGCCCCATCAAGGACTCAGATTCAGTGTCCTAAGGCCCTAACGTCCCCACGGTCCTGCTAGAGGGTACTCAATGACGGGAATAGTACAGGGCCCACGCCGGAGACAACAGCATACAGAGGTCACCCGAGACCGGCTCAACACGGCATGCTGCCGAGCGTGGGAAGCCCCCTGTGTAGCCTAAGACAGGGACTCTCTCGGACCACCCCGATCACATGGACTTGGTCCATTTTTGAGAAAAGAGGGGGAACTGTTGGGGACCGATTCCGGACAGCAGTGTCCTTACTTTATCAAACCTTACAAAAGCAGGAAGTTCCTGGCCTAACCGCGGGCTGTACAACTTCCTGGAGTACCTGCTAATCAGCCAGCTGCAGGGGCCTGGGACCAAAGTGACCTCACCCTCCCTTAGGAATTTTCCATCCTTCTCTCCGTGCTTCCCCTGTTCCCCCTCCCTGCCTGAAGCCCTGTTTATAAGCTTCAACACCCAGTCAATAAACGGAGACCTCGACGCAACTCAGACTGACTTTGTCTTCCTTTACGCGCCTGGTCTCCTTTCTCTCTCACCCCCATTGATCTTTCAGGAGGTGCCTCCTCGGGTCTCATCAAATAACCTGGCCCGCGGGACCGGGCACCGCACCAGGGTTTTTTTTGGGGGGGTGTGGGGTATGGGAGGAGTTGTTTTTTTAGATACAGGGGATTTGAACTCAGACTTCAAGCTTGTTCAACAAGCACTTTTACCTGATGAGCTATCTCCCCCGTTCCTAGAGTTGTCAGATTTGCCACCATGACTAGTGACAACTGGCATACTCTCGGTCTAATGTGAAGACTGCTGACAATTTCTTTGAATCCTCTCAGATTTCTCAAGCTTAGGCAGGTTCCTCACACACATATGTACCGCAGCCCTCTAGGGAAACTTAAAGGGGAGCTTCTGCAGGTCTATGGAGCTCTCTGTCGTATTCTTTCTTTTCGAAAACTCCTCTATCCAAGATCTGGCTTCCTTTATATTCTGAACTCTCATCCCGGTCTCTGCAGCCCGCCAGGCTGTGCCAGAGCTGTGCTCTCTGAATTACTTCAGTGTGTAAGGTGGGGGTGATTAGAAACTGTGTCATTTGGTTCTCATCTTTCAGGGACCCATGTCATCAATAGCTGGGGTTCAACATTTTAACAATGATTCTTCTATAATACGTTTTTATTGAGGCTGGAAGGTAAACCTGACATTAGTTCATTGTAAAAGCAGAAGTTTAATTTGTCAAAATATTTCTGCCTTATTTAGGATCCTTTTTGCCAACTCTTCATTTACCCTTTGAGCTAAAAAAAAATCTGATTAAACTAAAGTTAAAGTTACTATTCTCATCTGTTGTATTGCGCACTAGAAAGAAAAGAAACAAATCAGTTATATTTCATTTTTTATTCTGTACATTTCCACACAATTCACAATACAGAAAAAGTGTCCAAAAAGTAAGTATAACTAGTCAATTTCTTTTTCAGAGATTAATTCGTCTCCCAAATTAATTCCATTGAAAATCTCTGTAGAGCAACACAGTGATCAAGATTCTTTATATAAATAGGAAATGCGAGAAAATTAGGGAAAAATACTTTATGACTTTATTACAAAAAAACTCCATTCTTCCCTCTCCCCAACCCACCCTTCCCTCCCACCCTCCCTCCACTTCATAGTATCTGGATCCCACTTGACCTGGAAATAAAATTTCCTCCTCTACTGCCATAGCTGCTACTACCGGGGGGATCCCACCCTGCAGCTGCCAGCTTCGCAGTGGCATGGCTCTGGGATGTAATCAGACGGAATCAGAAAGCATGAACGAGCCCTTTATAACATGATTGCAACTCTTCATAATACATGTAGCCTCTGTGAGTGACCCACCCACAGCCAGGATGCTCCTCAGCATGCCCAAGGAGCCTTGTCACTCCAGAAAATCAAGTTCCATCAAACACTTCCACTCTGCTGGCAATATTAGCCACTTAATGCTTCACAGAATCACTTCCTCACTTTCAAACAGCCTTGGGCCACAGAGCACTCCTGGTTGTCCACTTAACCATCGGCAATTTGAAAAATACAGCTGAGCTAACAAATATGTAGCTGATTTGGACCCTATCTTTTCAATAAATGGTTCTCAGAATATCCTACTTCATTGTAACATTTGGCTTTTAAAAGCCCCTAGATTCATTCCCTGGGGCGGAAGCTCACTCTTCCCCAACTCACAATCAGGATGTCAGCAACCCTAGCTGCACCACAAATTCAGCATATATGTGCATGGGTTAATGCCTCAGTCAAACCAGTGAGAAGTGTGGGGGCAGATATGTGCATGGGTTAATGCCTCAGTCCAACAAGTGAGAAGTGTGGGGGCAGGGTGGGGAAGGAAAAATGTCACTGGTAACTAATAAAACCCAAAGGTAGGAGGCAAGTGGATGCATTATACAAGGTACAGCATGTATCAGATGATAAAATGTTTTAAACACTATAAATGTGAAGAATACATTTGTGAAAATTGCTCATGAGTTTAAACAAAAGACCAAGTCAATGTAGGGCTGTCATATCTTTGGGTTTTGCAATTTTGTTTTGCTTTCATTTAAGAGGAGATTACTTGTAAACAGCTCATATCTTTCATTTTTAAGAGAAAAAGGCTAGGTTTATATCCCCAAATAACAAGGTCTACTATCTGAGTAGTTAAGATGAAAGTACATTTAAGTTTGTGGATGAAATTCTTCAGGCTGATCTCTTTCTTCTCAACTTTTATTATGGGCCAACACACATCTGTGAAGGAGTCTAAACTATGGGCAGTTGAAGTCAAGTCTTAAACAATATCCATTCCTTTGGGAGTTCTACTACAAAGATCTTCCATTAGCTTTCCCCATTTCCTCACTAAATGCCACATTCAATTCAATTCTACTGAGTTGCATGAACTGAAACTCCCAGCTAAGACTCCTTGAAGCCACTCTGTACAAGTTTGTTTCTACACTGGTTTTCATGAGGATAATATTTGTTGAGTATGTATGTTACCTGTGAGTTGCCAGGAGAGCCTGTACTAATACCAGCGTCATCTTATTGTGCTATACCTGGGAATCTGTTTCAAAATTATTTTTGTCTCTTCTTATAACTCTGCTCTTGTTTTTCCTTCCCAAGGACAAGGAGTGGGGCAGGAGAGAAGAGAGAATGGGGTTGTATAAGCTCCTTCAGAGAACTCTGGATACTATACATCCCCTAATTATCTGAGCACTGACATCCCACCCTACCCCAGCCAGAAAACCCGGAAGCTAGGACTCAGGCATTAACTTTATGGGCAAAGGGAAGATGGTCAATCAAGACTATAATCTCCTTCAATAAAAACAGTATGGAAATACTAGCCTATTGATGTGAGTATATGTCTTATTTGGTCACAGAGAGGTATAGAAAAGCTTCCCTGTCTCTTTATGGCCAGAAACACACAGGCATCTTCAGCCCTTTCTCAAAGCCCCAGTCCCAAATAAAAGGGCAAGGAGAAAAAAAAACATATATACAAACATATATGTGTGTGTGTACACATATATGTGTGTGTGTGTGTGTGTGTGTGTGTGTGAGAGAGAGAGAGAGAGAGAGAGAGAGAGAGAGAGAGAGAGAGAGAGAGAGAGAGAGAGAGATTGTACAAATATTTAAAGTCACAAAATTTCTGCTTCTAATGGATTTGGGCTATATCTGTCATATTTTTCAATAATGCCTTTGATTCCCCTAAGAAGTTGCCATCTAATTGTCAGGAACCTTGGAGCAAATGGGCTCTAAGTTTTACTTCAGCCTAAAATAACAGAAACTAAGCCTGGGAAATATTACATGTTCTTTTTCTCCAAGTTCCCTCACAATTAAGAATTGACTTTCCTATGATCCCTAAGCTGACTTTTAGTCTTCACATAAGTACTAGAAGAAACAGTTGAAAAACACATTGTTTCTCGAGGAAGCCCAACTGATTTTTCTAGATGCAATGTTTAGAAATGAAAAGCCTTACATCATACAGCTACCAGTGCTTCATGCCTTTTTTGATCTGTTCTGTACTTGGTTTAGAGTCTACACAATGTTTGTCCCTTAGAACTTGGATCTGATATCACCAAGCAACTAGTCTCCTTTGGACATTTTTTTCCCCTAACCTAACATTGCCTTTTTTTTTTTGGATCAAATACCCTACTACAAATTCACCAGTCTGCCCATAGGCAATCCTTGGAGAATATGAGATCAGAATGGGAGAACATTATCTATTCTTTCCAGTTCAAGCACAGCATAGTTTCCCATATGTGTCAGAATGTCTATAGATGTGGTTGTGTAGGATGAATTTTGCACCTACACCCTCCCATAAACAGATCAATTATGCCTTGAATGATAGAGCCATTTCAACACCTTTTGGTACAGCATTCTGAAACAATATCAGCCTTCAAAGGAGGTAAAATAGCACTTTCATTTACACACAGGCACACACACACAGAGACAGAGACAGAAATAGTAAAGACAGAGAGAATGAGAATCACAAATCAATAAGTCATCAACCCTCACCTCTAGCTTCTTTGCATGGTTTACCACAGTTTCCAAATCTTTTATGTTTGAAATATGTCCACATTTGCATGCCTCTTGATAACAAAAACTCTAGAATTCTAATTTCAAGATCTTTCTTGGTTCTATTCAACTTGGCTGTAGAATCTTAGGTAGAATTTTTTCTTTTTCAATGGACAAACCTTTGTATCACGGAAATCTGAACAACAGATGTAAAACTCCACTGAAGGCAATGGTGCAAAACTATTTTCTTAAAAAGCATCTATTTAGGGTATGTTGGTATGTAAGTTCAACAGATCCCTTATCTGGTGGGAACCCTGTCACTGTGTGCAGGTGGATTACTATGCTGGAACCTAGTTTAGAACATCTTACCTGCATTATCTTCCTCATAGAATTGTATTAGATACCAAAGCTCAGAAGTGTCAAAATGCATCAACTATCAAAGCATTGACTTAAAAAAATCTTATGGAAGTTGTTAGTAAACAATATTTGAATTGTTGTTTAAATTACTTTATACTGTAAACCACATGTGTGTCTCAGTAAAGAGCTGAGAAACAAGAGAGTCCCAGTTGTTTGCACTACCAAAGGCAGACAACTTAGACACCATTGGCCTCCAGATACTGGAACACTGGAAGCAGAGAGAAAACCTGTCCCACCATTTTGTTCTGTATTTCCTCCCTTGCAATTACCAGGTTGGTACCAGAGGCCAAGGGATTCTCCATGATGCCTTTCATGTACATTTACTTAGCTCCTAAATGTCCCTGGGGCAGAATTCCCTTCTGATTAGGTTACAGTTAACTCTACGAATCTCAAATCACAGTGCTTTCTTATATTGGAAGAATGGCAGATTTCCAATAAGGCTTTACTTGAGAATGTCCAAAAATATTAATCAACACCTAAGATGTTTTCAGAAGAATTTTGAATTTTTATCTCCTTTTTTTTTTTGAGTTCTTGTATCTGTGCTCAGTTAGTTTTAATTTTTAATTTTTTTAAAAATGAGAACTAAAGACCATCCCCTCCAAGGTTTTAAAGTTCCTCATGTATAAAATGTTTTAATTAAGAAATCAAGGTCCTCATTAATTTTTAAGATCAAATGTTGCCATCAGACAAAGCCATCTTCAAAGTGATGTAAAGAAAATAACAATCTAATTTCCAGCCCCTTCAGATCACAAATCCCTGCTTGTGACATGCCTAAAGATGGTCAAATACCCTTCATTTAAGTGTTTCCAGATGTTGAAAGTTTGTAACTCTGTACAGATGCCCACTGAACTATTTGGCAACTCATACTTCATCTTCTTTATATTTAATCAAAACCCACTGAAAATTCTGCTTATTATTCCTGGTTCAGCTCTTGAGGGCTGGTATAAATAAATCTTAGCCTTTACTTAAGTAGGGTTTCTAAGTTTCATCTTAAAGCCAAAGTTTCAAATATATTTTTAAGAACATTACCAAGATTCCAGGGAAATGGAAATACAAAATAATACTATTGCATTTGCTTGCACAGAACTAAAATGTGCTAGCCAAAGAGTAATAAAAATAACAAAGATCCTGCTGAACTTTCAGGGCATGCTGAGGTTCCCTCAAGTCCAAACATATGCAATTTACATAACGTCAACTACTCAAGCTTGTCTCTGGTTCCTTGTCTGCCACTTCCTTGAAATCATTTATCCTTTGCAATCATAGATAGCTTCATATCCTTTGCAATCATATTCTTACTGAGGTGTCTGTATCACAGTGAGTGATAGATATTTTGAAAGAAATGTTGAAATACTTGCAAATACAATGGGTTTTTGAATATATTATTGGATGAGGCTGATTGAGTGTGTGTGTATATATTACTTCCTGGAGGAACACATCAACCAATATCTAAATTTCTACTGTCAAGTAATTGTTTTAATAGCTTTATGATTATTCTGTTTCCTCTTTGGGACCAGAATAATGAATTTCAATGTTCTGGGTGAGTCGATTATCCAGTGTGGTACCTTTGCTTATTTCTGTTTTTAGGTTTCTCATTAAGCTGCATTAACAGCCTAAAAAACAAAAACAAAAACAACAACAAAAAAAACAGCCCTCAAGAGTATAACCCATATATCATCTTGTTCTTTGGGTGATGTTAAAAGTACATGTCACTTACACCATTTGAAATGGAAGAAATATCTATAATTGTGACCTCTCAAGTGACTAGAACAAAAAATAAACTAAACCTCAAAGACTGCTTCTAAGAATCAACTTGTCATAATTCTATAAGACGGCTGAGGTCACTAGGCATATACGTTCCTTTGGGCAACATGCCCCAGAGGGAAATTTTATGTTGATATATTTCAATCACAACATCTGGGGAAAATTTAGGCAGCTCTGAAACAAAGTGATAGACAATAGTGCCAGAAATGTTGGCACAGCCAGAGAACCGGGGGACAGAAAATGGGCGATGGCTGGAGCATAGAAAAAGAACATTGTATCTGCTGATTGTGGAGCTCAGTGCTGAGAAGCACCAAGAGATTGAAAGGCAGTGTTTTTGAGATGTGGGCAGAAGGGAATTTATACTAAATACATATTACAGTGTGTTCAGATAGCTAATTTAATACATGGTCTTTCTTTTCCTAACACGTACATAATTTAGTTGCATAGAACAATTAGCAGTCTTAGTTGGTGGTTATGATGAGCCATTTTAACAAAGATCTATTTTTACTTTTCAAGAGCATAACTGAATAAAACACCATGCTGTGCTCAATGATTTAATTAGCTTCTCCTACTGGAAGACAAGCTGCTCCAACCCCCAGACCACACCCAAGTATCTACCCCTTCCTGACAATAGCTTGCCCTAGTTAAACAGCATCAGAAAGTCTGGGTGTTGATCTTATCAACTCAGCTTAAGCAGGGAGGGGATCAGAGAAGAAAGAATTCTCCTTTACTCCCTTGATTTCCAAAAGCAGACAAGCCACAGGGCTAATGTTGGTTTCATGCATCATGGAAGGCAACATATAAATAATCAGAAGACTCATTGGTCATGGAATTTATGATTCTGACAATCACCAATGCTGTGTGCAGCTACAGTGATGCAGGGATAGAAGTAAGGGCAGCGATGGATGAAATAACAATTAGATGAAAATTCTGTTACTGTACTGATCATCACCTAGTAGTGTTAACTATACACATAAAGACGGTTTGCATGCTTTTAAAATGTCTTTTCTTCTAAACATATGTAATATATGTATATGGCATATATGTCCATATGTATACAAATAAATACATTTCTATTTGTGGATGGATGGATATGTGTGTACATGTACAGGGATGTGTGTATATGAGCAATATATTTCTGACATAACATACAAGCAATCATGTTTGTCCACATTGACAGTGTTTCTTGCTGGGTACTGAGACACACCAGCACAGAGGATGCCTTTCTGCTGCATGTGGTACTTCCCATGGAGTTAGAACTTTTATTCAATGCATGTGCTACTTCCATAACTAAAATGTATGTTCATATAATTGCCATGTGATTAAATGAAACCACCACCTCTCATTTTCTTAGACATAAATATCCTAGGGACTCTATCAAATACATTTCAGAGATCTATTAGGCAAAGGAATCTCTACTAGGTCCCAGTAGAAAGAAACGCCCTGTTGAGCATCTCAGTACCCAGACAAATCTGACTGGGTAGCTTCTGGGAGGACAGGAAGCAGCAGGGCACAGGGGCCTCCCACCATTTCTTACTAATTTCACAGCAGTTGAATTCTGTTTTAGAACTCCCACTGGGTTTCAATCATCACCTCTATGGAGGTGACCAGAAATCTCCAGGCAAAAATCCCCAGTCACCCTGTTTAGCATTCTAGGCTAAGGAATCCTCTGCTGGTCTCTGTTGCACTAGTGAATGTGGTAGGGACAAGGGCTTGGGCTAATGTTTCATGGTCTGTGTATTACAAGGTTACAAAAATGATTACCTTTACAGCTCCAGAGCTCTGTCTTTTAATAACACTTCATTTTTCATACTTCTACCAGCCCAATTTAAAGAGGAATTCCATAGAAGACTGTTCTACAGCACAAGAGACTGGATACAGGAGAATCAGCTAGGCTTGCTCTTCCTTGTAACATAGCCCCAGCAGGATGCATAAAGATTTTTTTTTCTGCAGGTACACATTTTTATGTCTGAGAAAGGTTGCAGGGCCAGGATTGTACCATTTTCTTCTGTGCCTCCTGTTGGCTTACTAAATGTGACACTATATACTTAAGCAGAGGCAGGAACTCCTGGACCACAGAGCTTCAGCTTTCTAATGCTCAGAACTATCACACACAACAAACAATTAAAAAAAAAATCCTACGGGAGGTAGACTTAATGTTGAAATCATGAAATCTGTAGCTTCTCGGTTCACATTGTTTTTGAAATCCCAAGTTTTAGAGGTGTTGTTTTTCCAGAGACAGATCATGTATATTGTTCCTCAACTATAATGCAGAATCTATTTTTTTCTTTTCTTGGAGGGGGGGCAATTTCTACATGTACCAGGACCCTTACAGCCTTACAGTAGTCAATACTGCATCTACTTTCACGCCAGGGACTTATTTGTGTCTTGAAGTTATTGGGAACTGGCCCATAACCACCTCTATCCTAAATTTTCTCTGGGCTGTTTTGAAGCATTCTCACAGAAATGTGAGATGGTGGTTGATGAAAATATAGTCCTGCATCTCAGCAGTGGCCAGCTGGATAACCAACTGCTTGGCCAAGGGTTTGGCTCAATCTCAGAGATGGAAGGTTCCATTCAAAGCCAGGTTCCAGTCCATCCTAGGGATTATATTTGTCATCACAATATTTCCTTGACAGCCCCAACAACTAAAAAACTCCTAACAGAAACTCAGTGACTTCAGCTCCTGGAAACAATCTCGTCCAGACCCTCTGCTTTCCCTCCCTGTAAAATCCAAGAGAGAGTTGCAGTTCTGAGATGGATGACTAGAAACATATTACTCTTAGCCAACCCACTTTCCCCCAGCTAGAAACAATGCCAAGTCTGATCCTGAAATGACTGTAGGGAGTCTCTGGTAATGGAATCCCCACCTACCCAAAGCTTGCTTACACTTAATATGGTACATCATATCCGTCCTTTCAAAATGATGACATGTGATTCTGATAAATGAACTGTCCCCATTGGACTGTGAGATTAAAGGTCACATGCAGAAACACAGAGGAACATTTTCCTGTGTTCAAGGGAAAAATAGAAGGAAGCAGAAAGAAAAGCCTTCACATACACCACTTGTATTTGTGACCCACACCTAAGTCAAGGAGAAGTTTGAATAGAAATTGTTTTGCTTTTTTTTTTTTCTCCTCTTTATTACCTGATTCCTCCAGATCCACGGCATGAACAGAAGTAACAATTTCATAAAGCGTTTCTGTCACAGTGGTTTATATTAAGAAGTTTGTGACAGGAGAAAATAAAGCTGGGAAAAGAACTTAATAGACCCCCTAAACATGTGGAAAATAGGGTCATCAGACATGATCTCAGATCCTAAAAAAAATCATAGGTGAAGCACAGACTAGGAAGGGCCAGGCATCCTGAGAGTCTGGCCATGGAACTGGTGAAATGAGGCTTTGTCCCTGGCTCAAGCCTTCCTTGACATCATGAAAACTGAACTCTTAGAGAAACAAATGTGAACCCCCTTTCCCCACTGTATCCATGAGCCTGTAGTAGTGAGCCTCAGCCCAAAATGCTGAGGCTGCTTTCCTGCTGGAGTATATTGTTGTAACACACATTGCTACTTTTATTTTTGCTATTTTTTTTCAAGTCAATCAGACCACTTTCTAGTATCAATTTACAAAGCTTAGGATTTGAATGCTCCGTTTCCTATACTACTGTCCTAGACAGGTCCAACCCTGTCACTGAAACAGCACTTAGAATCACATGGCTCTGTAAACTAGCTATGGGCTTCCATTGACTCCTTGACTCATCTCTACCACAGCAAAAGGCAAAGATGGCCTCACATAGGCAGTACTGAGCTGTACAAACAGCCCAAGCTGAAACAGTCCTTCCTACCACCAACAGCACAGCTGCCTGCACTGACCCCTGGGTAACCTCTTGGAAGTCCTTCAAGCACACACAGCTCCCATGCTACTTCACCATACCTCAGAGACAGAGCACACAAGTTCACATTACCCCCATGGCACTTCCCAGCTCCTATGTGATGAAACCAGACAGGGAGGGGGCATGCAAAGCCACTAACTAGTCTTGGTATATTTAGTCTGCAAATGGAAGTGGTTTTACAGATATATTTCTGCAAGACATCCAGGAGGGTTTCAGAGACCTTCAGACAACCTTGTGGTTGGAAGACTGAAAGTAAAGAGAAGAGATAGTATATTTTCTAAATGGATGGGGGATTACAGTAGAATCCTGTGGTACAGGGGAAAGATGAACGCAGAGAGGGAGGAGGGAGCAGTGCCATTTATGTGAACATCCTCGGCATCTTTAAAATAAATTAGACAGGTGAACACAGAAGTTCATGCTACTTGCTGGAAGCAATAAGGATCAAATTTTGTGGAACGTGTACTCCACAAATCTCCAGGTAGCCTGCCTCTTTCTCAATGGGCTATCATGTCCTGTTGTACATCCCGGTAGCCCTTAAAACCTGGTAGTGTGGTCTCAGATAGATCCTTGCAGGAGAGAGGCGGATACGGATTCCATTAGCTTCTTCCAGGGGAGCTGCCCAGTGGCCAGGAGGGCATAGATGATACCCTTGCTTGAGTTCTTTTTGCCTGTCAACCAGGGTCAAACAGCAGTCTCCAAGTCCTCATGGCCAATGATCTTATAGTTCTGTCGGCTTTCTAGATAAGCAGCCAAATCTGGGTCCCCAGCCTGCTGTGCTCGTTCTTGGGGTGTCTTTCCCTGTAGATAACAGAAAAAAATAGTTGGAGTGAGATGATATCCATATATAAGAGACATGGGCTAGCCAACGATGAGAATCCTTCCGTGGCTGATGTTTCAGAGTTTACAAGATGCTTTCACATCTATTTGCTTCTGTAATCAGGGTCATATAAATGTGTGTTGGTAAATGAAAGGATGGTGGCAGAGGATGCATCTCAGTAGAACAGGAAGTCATGGAGTCTCCCCAAGACGGTGGGGAGAAACTGTGTGCCGTGAGTTTGAAAGCCAAGTGCTTTTCAGAAGGAGACAGGGAAAATGCTGAATGAAATGGGGACTCTGTTTTAGGATGGAAATAATTCAGGGTTCCTTTTCACTAAACACTGGGAACTAAGTAGCAGAGGCTGAAAGGAAGAGCGCTAACTCACACATCAGCTAGAAGGTACTTCCTTGGCTGGTTTCAACACCCATCCTCCTAAAAGTTCACTCATTTAGTTTACACCTAGTACTAAATCGTTAGCTTAAAGTTTCTATAACATGTTTACACAACTATAGTAGACCATCTTGCCTTCACTTTGATAATGATGAAGTTGACATCCCCACCTTCCAAATATAAGAAAGTGGGGTGAAGTGGACTTGAGTGGACCGGTAGTGAGTTCTTTGCTAAGAAAAATCTCCAGGGATATTGCTTCTATACTAAAAATTCCAAGAGAAGTTGCATTCACAGGTATGTTCAGCTTTGATCTAGCACCGTGTTACAGAAATGGTAAGATTAAAGGATTCTGAAAAAGGAATGAAGCACAGCTATATTACTATGTGGTAAGATCTATAGAACATACTTTTGAATGAAAAGTTAGGATGTTCAGTAGCATGTCTGGTATGACTCCAACTGAGTTTAAACATAAGATCCAAGCAGACATACCTACATGTAAATAGAGATTAAATTTTAATCATATTTTGGCCTAAGGGAGAGGATTTCAAGTGACTTGTGCTTTTCTGTACTTTTAGTTTTCTGTGTATGATCATAAAAATTAGAGTTATTTATATTTTGAAAAAAAAAAGAATGCACTTACATACTTCTTCAAAATAGGAAGAAGTCTCAAATACCTTGAGTCCATTTATCTAAGAAACTTGGAGACATCATGAGTTTCAGTTTGTTTCTCTGTTTCTTATGTCTCTTCCCTTTGTTTTTGGTATCTAAATGGTGTACAGGACCAGTCTTTGTGTGACAAGTGGGCAGCAACCATACTGTGGTCTGAATTGCCTTCACCAAGCCAGTTCTCCCAATATGGCCTACACTACTCCTGCCTACAAAGTATGAATTTCTGGATCCAGTGAAACACTGAAATATTTCAGTGAAACTTCATCTGGGAAGGATGCTACACGAAGCATTTATCTGTCATTTGAAATGTGTTGTCTGCTTAGCTAAACAGGTAACAGATTATCTAGATACCAAGATCTGGTGTGTTTGGTAAACCCAGGGAGAAGCTGAGGCTCCTAGAGAGCAGGGGTGCCAAAGGGTGCCAGGGAACTCCATGTCATGCAACTGGCTCAGAAGTGAATGAGAGGTCCGTTCATAAGGCAACTTACGTCATAGGGTTTACTGTCTTTTAAGAAAGGCCCAGGGCCCAAACTGTACATATGTAGATTTTGATCATTTAACCAAATGTAATGGAGTTTACGACGCTAATGATCAGGCTTCCAAGTTCTATGTGTATGCGCCACAGCTACAGATACTGGCTCAAAACCTGTTCCTATATAATGAAAGCCTCACCCACACTTTAAAATTTCTCTTTGAAACACAGAGATACAGTTAATGATAGTCCTTTCTTTACTGTCTGCTCAAAGTCCTTCAAAACTCCAAGTGCCTATCAGAACAGAAGATGGACTCCTATGATTGACATTCTCACTCCCTCCCCCTCCTCCCTCCTCCCTCCCCCCTCTGTCTCTCTCTGTCTCTGTCTCTCTGTTTCTTTCTGTCTCTCTCTCTCTCTTCTCCTCCCTCTCTCTTTCTCCCTCCTCTGTGTGTGTGTGTGTGTGTGTGTGTGTGTGTGTGTGTGTGTGTCTGTCTGTCTGTCTGTCTGTCTGCCTGCCTGCCTGCCTGTCTGTCTGTCTCTGGTCCTGTTTCTGTCTCTGCCCTTGGTCAACTCCCCTGAGTTACAAGACCCCCATACTCCATTCATCAACTGTCTCTTGGTGGTTCTCTGGGAATTGAATCTTCTGAGGATGGCACCAGATCTGTCTCTCCTAAGACTCTTCCTGGTGCCCTCCCTCCACCTATGACCACTTGCTGATCAAGATGGCTTACACACTCTACCAACAACCTCTGGCCTCAAGACCATTTTAATATGTTTACATATTCTGCAGATTTAGAACCTAACCTAAGAATGTAACCATGACTCAAGCCTCATTGACATAAGTATCACTGTCAGGCGAAAATCTGGGCTATTAAAATGATACAGGACAGTTAACTCTGTTACTCTTTGTTGTCACATGTCCTACTGAGGTGGTGGGATATTCTGTCCCAGATGAGGAGGGCTGAGTGGCTCAGACAGTATCAGGCTACAAGTCAACAGAGTTAATAGTGCTACAGCTATTCTTCTTCTGGCTTTCTGCTCCCATGTCTGTCAATAATAGTGTTTTTCATGCTAATTTCTATGGTTGACATTTAGGGAATAATGTAAAAAAAAAAAAACACATAGAAAGACTTTGAAAAATTAAAGGTAACTGGGGTTGGAAAGATGGCTCAGCACCTAAGAGTACTTAGTACTCTTGCAGAGACTCCAGGTTCAATTCCCAGCACCCATTTGGGAGAATCACAACCATCTGGAACTCCAGTTCCAGAGAATCTGACACCTCTTTGGGCCTCAATAGACTCTAGAACACATGGTGCGTATCCATATATTCACACACATAAACATATACACATGCACTTAAAATTAAATAGATAGATACAGAGTGGTGTGGATATACCAAGGTTACAACTGTTACCATCTCAAAGTGAAGTCCCACCACCTGGGGAGTCAGTCAGCAGGCAATCACCTTTGGTACTCATGCATGGAGCAACACAAATCATAGACTTTAAACTAGATTAGATTTGGTGCTGAAGAGGAACCCTAAACATACTTCCTAGTAGGCAGGCTAGGACATGCACTCCACCTCATCCCTATCCTCTGGCCGTGAGTCTCACTTCCCCACTCCTTGCCTGCTGGTGTTTCATGAGAACACCGCGAGTCCCATGTATAGAGGTTTATAAAGTACCCAGGCAAATGTACACCCTCCCTTTGTGCTTCTACATTTAAACTGCAGTTTCTCTAAATGAAGCACTCTATTTTTTCCTCCTTTTTCCAAAGCTCCAGGCCCTTCCATGAGCACAGAAAGGATGCCTGTGCTATGGGCACAAGTGGAGGCCACAGTGCCTGCAATCTCTCACAGTGGGAGGATGCTTGCACTCACTCATCCTGTTACCTTGGAGTCTGTCTGTCTCAGCGATGCTCCTGCGTCCACCAGAAGCTGGCACACAGCCCGGTTCCGTTGGCAGGCGGCCTTGTGCAGCGCGGTCTCACCCCTAAATCAAAGATTAAGAAACCAGGCAAGGGTTGGAGACAGATGAGGTGATGGAGGCAGCAGAAGGGTGGAGGGGCTTATCCAGCCCAGTTGCTGACACTGTGTGCTCTTTAGCCTCCTCCATGGTGAAAGGTGAGGCCTAAGCCAGCAGAATACATGCATGCTAGGGAGGTGGCTTGGGGTGTCTGCAAATTCCTCAAGTTACTCATTAACAGACCTAATATATAATTTTAACCACTTGTCTAAACTGGATGTGGCTTGGTGATAATTTTTTAAAATAACTACAACTATTGGATTTAGGACACACTCAAAGATACTGAGTAAAATGGTGCAGATCTGTCCAAACTCTTAAGGCAGAGCATGAATTGAGCTCCATGGAGCTCACACAGTCCTGCCCTTTCAATATGGTAGAAGCCATTCTGACCTTTATGAGTCTATCCTGAGAATTCAACTTTGAAGAGCCAGGCTGACTTCTTCCCTTGCTAACCAGCCAATATTGGCTTACATCTATCAAGTGGAAGGATATCTGAGAGGCTCTAGAAGACTCCAGCAGAATTCACAGGCCCAAATCCTCCCAAGTAGACAACATGCCTGAGACCAGCCCTCAGTGTGTGTGTTGGGGGAGGGGGGAGCAGACAGGCCCCCATCTGTCTGTTAGGTGGACTAGGTGAAGGAGGTACTGCCATTCTGAGTCCCAAGGTATAAAGATGCTTAATGCCAACATGTTTCATGAAAAGTCAAATGTCACCAAAAAGAAGCCAAACCAGGATGAATGGTGGCCCCACTTACAACCATGCTGACATGCCATCTCTAAGGATCAGTGGCTCGTTTCTGTGACCAGCAGCTCATAGTTCTATCCCTTCTCACTTGCCCTCTACTCCATCCATCCATTCCCATGTCTACCCCCTGATCACTAGCTCATTCCTCTCTAAACCCGCTCGCTCATCTTTATCCTTTGTTTGATCTCTTTGAAACTCCCCGGTGGTCCCCATATGGTTTTCCGAGTTAACTATTCATCTTTTTCTTATTCCTGTTAGTGAAAAAGTAGCTATTTGTATGCCAGAAGAATAAGAAAGATGAAAACAAACATTTTCAGTGTAGGGACCATCCCAGAATTATAATTGTTTGAGTAACTACGTTTCCAGTTCTCCAGGGGTGGTGTACAACTTGTTCCATCACAGACTGACTAACAGAAGTTGTGCCATTACATGCAGCAGATGTCTTAAGGCATGGATTCATCATTTTCTCACAAATCCCAGATGAGAAAAAATGTTGCATATGGTGGAGATAACTATACATGTATTTATTTATTGTCAGCAGTCCAAGTACCAGTTTAAAAGTATCTTGTTGGTAGGATGATAGGTAATGATAATGATAGCATTGACTATGTATATAATCATCACAATACAAATTATTGGGTTTTGTTGTGATGTTTTACGAAGCAGATTACCTCTGCACAATCATTAATACAGTTTAAAGTGGGTGTTTAATCAATAAAATTAAAACTGATATGCCTCATAGACTAGATATGCTTTGAATACAACTGTTCAGATTATATAATGAAAGGCAATACTCACGTTTCACTATCTGCCATATCCAATAATTCTGCAGGTCCTAAACAACAGCGACAAAAAAAGCAAGATGTTCAAAAATATATTATAAGACTAACTGTTGACAGAAAATCTATTGGTGAATAATTTAAATGATGAAGAAAGGTGAACTGAAGAGATAAATTTGGTGACAAGGTTAATAATAAGACAAAGTGGGGGTAAGAGGATTCTCTATCACCAGTTTCCCAAACTCCACCAGTCAACACGCACAGAGATGGCACAGTGGATGAGAACACCTGCTAATGAAAACAGGAGGACCTGAGTTCACACCTCCAGCACTCAAATTTTTATAAAGCTGGGCATGGCCCTGTGTGCCTGTAACCTCAGCATAGGTGGGTAGAGAAAAGTAGATTCCAGGACCTCCATGGCCAGCCAGCACAGCCAAGTTCAGTGAGAGACCCTGCCTCAAGGAAACAATACAGAGAGCTATAGGGAAAGACACCTGACATCTTCCTCTTCTGTCCAGATGAGTGACTGCACCCACATGCATATGTGGATCCACCATGCACATGACAGATACACACACACACACACACACACACACACACACACACACACACTGAAAAGGGAGATTATTTCTCAATGAAGTTGAAAAAATGAAATTAATTTGGAATAGAATAACTGAAAAATAATTGTCTCAGTAGACAGAAAGGGCCAGCTGAATGGGCTTTGGGTCTTTTTCATTCTCCAGCTACAGAAATGGGCCTTCTATAGTACAATGAAAAAAGTAAAGACACACATACATCATCTAATAGACGTGCTTTGGAGATAGGATAAAAGTCCACTTTTTGAAATTTTTCATTTTCAAAATGGAATAACTGCCATGCATACATGTCAGATTATTATAGATGCACCATTGTGTGATATTTCTTCCAAGTGTTAGGATATAAACATACAATGAGTTGG
Source organism: Peromyscus eremicus (assembly GCF_949786415.1). Taxonomy (NCBI): domain Eukaryota; kingdom Metazoa; phylum Chordata; class Mammalia; order Rodentia; family Cricetidae; genus Peromyscus; species Peromyscus eremicus. The sequence goes on from NC_081418.1 coordinate 48,154,480, forward strand.
CCTTTCTCTTTCTCAATGTCTGCTTACTAATTAATTAATTTCTTCTAGAAACATTGTTGGGGATTTTCACCGTTCTATCTCCTGATCACTTCTTCCTTCCATGAAATTCCTCACCCTGTCTACTCTGAAGGCATCAGCTAGACACATTTCTTCCATAGAGCTCCCTCTGAGCTGACTCTACTCCCTACTTACATGACACCTACCCTTTTGGTGTCGGTCCTATTTGTCATACTTAAGTACTATAAATTATCACCTATCCTAGCCAAGTAGAGACTGCTGGTCACATTATTCAACATGACACTTGTCAAACTATTTTCATGTCACCAGCTTAGTTGTATTTCTGTCCCTTGGGACTCTAATAAACCTCTGAGAGTTTTGTCCTATGCTTTTTCCACCACTGTGTCTTCCTTTGGTACTGAGCATAGAATCTGGTCCCAAGCAAATGCTTAAATGTTTGACTGAATTGATAAATAAACCTGCTTCAGAGTGCCAAACATGGCTCTGGCACTGAACAGTTTACTCTTTAGAGACATGATCCTTGTGATTTGTGACCTATGTTGGTGGAGAGCATTATCCCTGAAAATTATTCGTTATGTATAATGTGGAAGGAAATGAAGAGGGTGCACGTTTCTAACCACGATTGCCATTAGCAGGGAGATGGTCATCCTGGTCATCCAAGAGCTAAGTCACCTTGAATCTTTGTGTGAAATGCAGCTAGCATGCAGAAACCATTGCTAAAGAGACTGTTACATATCACTAAGTTTCCATACATCCCATCCAGTACTTACTCTCAAGTGTTCAGATGATGCTCAAGGCCTTCCTCATGGAACTCCCTCTCCTTAATGTGTTGGTAAGGTTCCACCTTTTCACCTAAGCTAAACTAGTGATGGCCTACCTCACTATGTATTTCTCAAGCTTTCCCCCACTCTAACAGCCTGTCTCCCAGTCTCCCTATCCATGATAGCCTTCCCTCTCCTGACCCTGTACCTAACACTGAAACCTTCCTCAAAGCCCAACTGTGGCAAGGTCCTCCAAAAAGACATCTGACAAAAGAAATCTAACCCTTCTCTAAATCCAATGATGCTCACAGGTTCCACCCTATAGTACATATTTGCTTTTCAAATATATGTCTTGCTTCCTTAAGTGAATTATTCTAAATCTCTGAAATGTAAGAATCACTTTATTGATATAAATTTTATATCAATAATTCTATGGATCAATTAATGGTAACATTTACCTTCCACCTTGAGTTTCCCTGAGTCAATACAATCTGTTTAGCAACAGTGCCTGGTACGCCATAAGTACTTCATAAAATGTAGAGTAACAACTGTAGTGCTTTTGGGCACATGGTAGCTGACCATATTAAGTCAAAACACTGTGACATCGGTGAAGGAAGGTGACATCAAAGGGCCACTAACTCCCTCTTGATTTTAAGCCACTTGTTGACTCAAATTCTAGAGATCCACACACTCCAGGCTTGTTCAACTGTTCAGTTTCTGAGAAAAGAGCCTCAACAGGGTCAGGAGCAAGAGGATCATGGCACCTGAAGTTCCACCTAAAGAGACTCTGCTATCTTCAGAGAGCCTTTTAAGCCATTTACTTAGAGAGATATTCCAGGAACACAGCAGGACAGCTTCACCTGGCAGCTGTATTCCAATCACTGCTGCTCTCTGCACAGTGACTATGGCAACAAAGGCCTTACAGCATCTTCTCCGTTACTCTTTCCTGATCTTCAGGATCCTAAGGATCTTCAGTGAGTCTCAAGACTTGCTGGGTCTAAGGCTCTGTGCTGGTAAGGAGTTCTTGCAGCATTTTGATTGGGCTAAGACAGTAACGGTTTGACAATGTAAAGATGAAGAAAAGGAAAAAAGACTTTGTTCCTCACAGTGCTGACCAGGAGCACCACAACTAGAGCCCTGAGTTATGCCACAATGCTTACCCAGTCTGATTTGGGTATGCCTCTGGCTACTCAGGGTTCCTCAGCTGTTCCTTCAATCCGCTGCAGCTGGCAGAGGTAAGAGGAAAAGCCACCAATGCTGGAAGCTGGCACGTGTGCTCTTAAATCCTATCTAAAGGGACTCCACTTCAATGAATGACTCGAAAATGATTGATACAATTAACCTAATGCCCCCGATCCTCCATCAAATAGACAGCTGAATGATTAAAGAACTTTTCCAACACTGGCAAGCAAATAGCCAGTGAAGGAGAGGGAAGGGCAGTAGCCAGATCACTCCAGGTGGGAGGAGGGAGCTATGTTGAAGAGAGCAGGCCCTGGCCTTGGGACCTTTTCCCTCCTACTGGGTTGCCTCACCCAGCCTTGATATGAGGGTTTGTGCCTAGTCTTATTGTAATTTGTTATATCATATTCAGTTGATATCTCTGGGAGGGCTGCTTTTTTTAAAAAGGGAAATGGAGGAGGAGTGGATCTGGGGGACAGGGGAGGTTGGGGGGCAGAGGGAGTGGAGGGAGGGAAATATGCAGTCAGGATGTAATGTATGAGAGGGGAAAAAAGAGTGCTGGCACATTTACTTGTCATTTTCAGAACCAGCTCTTAAAGCAGTGCTTCTCAACCTGTGGGTCACAACCCCTTCGGAGATCCCATATCAGATATCCTGCCTATCAGATATTTACATTATGATTCCTAGCAATAGCAAAATTACAGTTAGGAAGTAGTGACGAAGTAATTTTATCATTGTGGGTCATTGTGACGTGAGGAACTGTATGAAAGTGTCATACAGTTGAGAACCATTGCCCTAAGGATTATGTTCGCATGGCAAAGACTCCAGAAGACTTGATGCCAAATGCATCTGAATTCAAGTCACCATTCCTTCTTGGTTTGTACTGTGCTGATCTATGGGGAGATATGCTTTATTTAACACGGTGCTGATCTATTTAGAAACCTCAGTGTGCAGCTTGGAGAATGGGTAGCTAAAAAGATCAAAATAATCAACAAAACCCACATCAAATTCTTTTAAAAGATAAAATGAATTTTAAAATATAGCACCTAATATTTTTCATTGATCTGAGTCTCACTAATAAAGGAAAAAAGAAAGACGATAAAGAGTCAACAGAACTGTGTTTTTCTAACATGTGTCAATGGTTTAGAGTTGGACTTGGGATATATAGGTAGGTAGGTAGGTAGGCAGATAGATAGATAGATAGATAGATAGATAGATAGATAGATAGATAGATAGATAGATAGATGAATATCCCCATTATGCATGCTGTACTCTTTTCCCCATAGAATTTGAAATAAGAACATGGAACTGTCAGCAGACAATTCACAATTCTTCCCCTAAACAGAAGGACTCTGGGGTGGTGTGAATGGGAATGCCCCCCATAGTCTCAAGCATTTGAGCACCTGGTCCCCAGTTGGTGGTGATGTTTGGGTAGGTTCAGGTGGTACAGATTTACTGGAAGAAGTCACTGAGGGCAGACTTGGAGATTTAAAAAGCGTCTGCCACTTCCAGTTTGTCTTCTCTGCTCCATGCCTGCAGTTGAAGACATGAGCTCTCAGCTCCTTCTACCAGCCGCCATGGCTTCTGCATGTTGCTTCATTTCACCTCTGATGGACTTCAACCTAAAACTGTAAGCCTCAAAATTCTTTGCCTTGGTCAAGGTTTTTATCACAGCAACAGAAAAGTACTTAATACAGAATCCTTGCATCTCGAGGGTTTACTCTCACACACAGCTATCCTGCACGAGAAAGTAAGTGTTTTGAAGTCTTTATTGAAGGACTAGGGTGCAAATTTCTCTATGAAATCTTCACCTTTCTCCCAGAATCCTATGCATGTTCTCACTGGAACTTAACAGAGGACACTAGTATGCAGCTGCCATGTCTTGTGGCTTCTTACCCATGCCTGTGTTCATATCCCCTTGAATAAGGGGAGCAGAAACTATATCATACATATGCATGAGTTTGGGTACCTCATTGTGCCTCAGTTTTAACTCCCTGTCCAATGGAGATAAGAGAGTTTACTGTGTAGAATTGTAATAATTTACATTTAACATCTAGAACAATACATTTTAACAACAATGAGTCAATAATTATATAAAATTTTCAAAAGCATCTGAAACCAAAATATCATTTTTAGGTGTTTTTCTATTTCCTTCTGAGAAAGACCCATAGCTGAAACATGGATTCAAAAAGCTGCAGGATACAGGGAAATGTCTGAAAATTGAGGAACAGCGTTAGTTTCTTTTCATGTCTCTGTGGCAAAAATACATAGCAGAAGCAAAGGAGGAGAGGACCAATGTATGGGCTCACATTTCAGAGAGAACAGACCATAATGGCGGGGAAGGCACAGTGGTGGGAGTAACATGGTCCAGGGTGATGGAAGCCTGTGGCAGGTGTGTATTCCATAGAACCAGCCGGAAAGCAGAGAGCTCTGGCTGGAACAAGGCTGACCTTTCACCGTCAAGCCTCACCTCTTCAACCTCCTAAGGTTAACAGTTGCTCAAAACACCAGCACCAGCTGCAGACCACGTGTTCACACAGGTGAAAAAATGCATGAGCCTGTGAAGAACACTGTATATTCAACCCATCACTGGTACAATTCAGACTAAAATCTAGGGAAGCGTAGAATGCAGCAAAATGTCACAAATCTTTCAGTGTGAGAATGTGAATGTTGTGGTAAGGACTGGAACTTTCTGAAGTTCTACTGCCCAGCACTGCATCTGTGAGCTCTTACGTGGCCACTCCAGTTCCTGCTCAAGTGACTTCATCGTCTGCACTGCATATGCATTCTAGATGATGGGCCTTTTATAACGTGCATTCTTTAATTTGCCTCCTACCAATGCCTCCAAATCCTCTCTGCTGTTCCTTCCATTGCCCCAGACTCCCTCCCAAGACCTCTTTTCCCATCAGTCTCCCCGACGCTGCCAGCAGACCATTCCAAATCCTCCCCTGCCACAGGACAAAGGCTGCACAGATGTGGATCGAGCTGGCACTGGGAATGCTAACAGCACTGTCATCCTGTCTCAGCGGGATGGTAGTCCTTTCTCTCTGGGACCAGAGGCAGAAAAAAACTGGGGGTTTAAAAAAGAAACAGAAAAGAAAGACTGGGGTCAGAAAAAGAGAGAAGGCAAAATAACCCATTGAAATAAGTAGGAAATGCATGAGTGCAGTTTCTATCTGAGGAAACAGTAGGGGGCAGCGGGGTGGGCTCCGGGAGAAGAAAGACAAAAGAGCAAAATGCTCTGGGTAGCAAAGGGAGAAAACCACACAAAAGTCTTGGAGGGGCGAACTAGGGGGATGCGGCCAGTAAAAATGATGGTTGAAAGGAGCTGAAAGGTAGGAACCACTGAGAGTCCCTGCTGGAGTCCCTGGATCCACAGCCTCTGCCCTGTCTCTGGAATTGTTTCCTCTCTTCCTCCTCCCATTGGCTTTTCAGGCCTCAAAATGCCCAGATTCCAGCTTTTTTTTTTTTTCCTATAAAAGAAAGCAGTGTTTTGCATGTCTGAGAGAAGTCCAGAGGAAGGTGCCTCCTATGGCTTTCTCAGGACACATCCCAGTCACAGCCCATACCCCACAGCCATCTTAAAAGAGCCCTTTGAAGGAAATGGTATGGCTGGTGCTTGAGACAACTCATCTCTGGGGACTCTGGATCAGAAGGTGTCCTCCTGATTGTGGATCACTGTCCTCTCCCTAAGCACCCAACTTAGGCGGACAAAGGGACAAAGCACAGTGATGCTCAGGGCAAGAAGGATGCTGTGAGCTGAGAACCGACTCAAGGGACCATGCAGAATACGACTTAGGTACCTTGAAAAGGGCCCAGCAATACCTAATAACCACTGTCAGCAAAGGCTGAGTACAGTCAGAGGACAGGGCAAACAAGCTGTGCAGATCCCTCCATCTTGCGTTCTTGCTGAGGCCATTTCAGATTTAATTAGAATTTGATCTCCTTGATGGAGAATCTCGTGGAAAATTACTCAGCTCTATTCTAGGACCTGAGGCCAAGATGTCCCAGCTAACTTCTCAGCTTCTGTTAAACTGCTTGCCTGTACAAACCTCTTGCTGCAGTTGCTAAGATGTGGTCTTTGCCTTTAAAAGTCCCATTGGTCCAAATGTTTGGGGCTACACTTAGGTCCCAAATACCTGGGTGTAGTCCCAGCTAGCTGGAATAAAGACTTTCAGTTGGCTCTAAATTATGTCTGAGTGGTCATCCCTGGTGGGATTCCCCATATTGAAAAACCTGTGGGACTTCTATTATCTGAAGCCATGGAAGAGACTTGAGCCAAGCTAATACACACATGTACATGAATGTCAAGACATTTTCAGCATACAGAAACATTTCTGTTATTCTCCAGTACTACCGAGTCAGAAGAGATTGTGTTAGTCTGCAAAAAGTTCATGAAGTACTGAGGACGAAGCATGCCCAGGGCAATGCTTTCCATTTATCTCTCCCAGACCTCAAGAATACTGTACATAAGAGGGCTCCCCATCATTTCAGAGAGGTAAATGGTTCTGCAAAAGTAGTGTATGATTTGAAAATGCACAGGTTAGCTGGAAGTGATAGACAACACCCCTAATCCCAGTACTTGGAAAACAGAAGAGGGAAGACTGCTACAAGTTTGAGGCCAGTCTGTCCAGAGAATTCCAGGGTAGTCAGGACTGCTTAGAAAGATTCTGCCTCAAATCAGACAGCCACCTTCAGAACTTTGTACAAATCCTGAGGACTTTTTTTTTTTAAGGAAAAAGTCCCATAGCTGAGTGTGGCTTTAATTGGTGTCCATGTGCAATATTCCAAAATTTGCTTCTGCTCCTCATCAGTCTTTTTGAGAAATCACCATGTAAAACAGAATAAACCTGTGGCATATGTGTGCAGCAGAAATCATGCCACGATTTCATTTGCAAGTCTTTCCCTAAAGTGTAGCAGGTGGATGATAGGGGAGCAGAATGAATGATGCCTACAACCAACTTAAGAACCACAGTTCATCTTTCTAGGACAGGTGGGAGTGGAACTACCTGGTCTACTGGGGAAAGCCATTCTCCAGCACCCTCCTTTCTACCTTCACAGCCCTTCCTTCCATCCTTTTAACCATAATTCTGGCCAAGAGTTGAAGCAAACTCTTCACAGTGAGAAAGACGAAGGAAGGAGTCTCAAGTGATTGACAGCCTAATATCTACCTTACAAGGTCCTTCAAAGATTAAATTATGTGGTGTGCTCCATACAGGCATCTGGCATATTATATGAGGTTGAAAAATGGTAGCTGTGTTATCTGTGTGTGGCTTTATAGCAGGACCTAAAACATCCACATTCAACTGTGATGAATTGATTTGTACACTAATTGTAGGGTTTTTTTTCAGCCTGCTATTGCTTGCAAATATTGAATGTATTTTCTGTTGAGTGCATATTTGAGGGTGTCAGCCTATAGCAGGGATTCCACAAGAATTTGTTGAAAGAATAAAGGAAGAAGGGAAAGAATGAGTGGAAAAATGCAAATGTCCCCAGATGCATAAAAGGAGAGCAAAGGGATGTGAGTACTCGTTAATCTACTCACTGTCTGCAGCCTGCATGCCTGTGCAGAGGAAGTAAGCTTGAAAGGCTGGAGAGATGGCTTGGTGGGTGTGCAAAGGAAGCAGGCTCAGCATCAATGCTCCAAGAAAGTTGCCTAGGCTTTCTGTGGACCCGGGTCTCACAGACAGACTCTCACTTATTTACCCTGAAATGCCTCCAAGAGAGGCATATTTTTCCTTCTACCCCAGCCCCCTGCTCTTCTCTATTTCTAGTCACATCATAAACACGCGAAGCTGAGTGGTTTCTGTTCCTTATGTGTAATTATACTTCCACTGGGCTCTAGAGGCAGATGTTAAGCCATCAGCTCTCCATCTTCGGAATGATCTAAGACAAAGCTGGAAGGCCAGTTAGTGCACCGTCTGGAAGGTGAGGCTCGGGCAGCCACAAGGGACATGGCACCAGTTAGGACACACTCTAGGCAGTGAGGCCCGGGCAGCCACACGGGACATGGAAGCATGAATTTTTCTGGAGAATGAAGTGTGAGTTGGGAGAAAAGACAAAGGAGAGCCAAACAACAAAAACTAAGACACTAGAAAAATGGGATGGACCAAACATAGGAATCTGCAGAAGGATCAACCACAAATATAGATGGCCCCGCTGAGCCCAAACAGTTAATTTATACAAAGTTCTGCAAAATAAAGACAACTATGCCAGGCTTTATTTTGATAATAAATATTTTAATTAATTAAATAATTAAAGTCAGGGGCTAGAGAGATGGCTCAGTGGTTAAGAGCACTGGCTGCCCTTGCAGAGGACCAAGGTTCAAATCCCAGCATCCACCCAGTGGTTCACAACTGCCTGTAACTCCTGTTCCAGTGCCTTCTTCTGACTTCCAGAGGGCCCAGGCACACACGTGATAAACAGACACATGTACAAGCAAAACATTTGTAAAATAAAAATAAAGATATAAATTTTTAAAAAATTAAAATTAATAAATTTTATCTAATCATTTATTTTTGAAACAGGGTCTTACTGTGTAGCCTTGGCTGGCCTATCACTCACTCTGTAGACCAGGCTGTCCTCAAACTCATAGTAATCCACATGACTCTGCCTCCTGAATGCTGAGGTTGAAGGCATTCACCACTGCTCCAAGCAATTCAGTAATTTTCGAAAGCTTTTTTAAATTTTTTAAATTAATTACTTCCACAAAGCCTTCCCTTTTGAAATCTGGATATAAAAATGGTTTATTTTAATTGCTTGGTTAAGATGGCCTAGATGTATCAGTGGGTGTCAGAGAAACCATTGGTATTCCATTGTGAAGATCTCCTGGTTGAGTGTCAGTACAGATGATGCTGTCTAGAATCTCATGGAGAAGTGGTCCCTGGTAGGTTGTCTACTCACCATGGTCAAGGATGTACTTCACAATCTCCCCGTTGCCAGTTTTAGCTGCGTAGTGAAGGAGTGAACAGTGGTCTGGTCCCTGAATTAACAAGCTGCCTCCGTTCTTATAGCTTTCTATGAGCTGAAAGAAAGAGACACAAGGAAAGAATATCAGCAGCGTCCAGAACAGGGATAAAAGCTCCAAGGTCACACAAAAAAGTCACTTAGTAAACCACAGATGTTTTTAGCCTCAGAGGATGCAGCAAAAAGTGATGAAGCTCCAACCCTTCATCACTCACATGGATGGTCGATGTCTGACATAACTCCGGAAAAAGTCTGAGGGTATCAAATAGCTCAAGGAAACAGGAATGTGCTGAACTGGCTTTCTTCCCCTTCTTCAGAGACCCAGACTCTGAGAAAAAAACTAAAATTTCCTGAGGTTTATCCAGCTTTTGCTACAGCAGGAAGAACCTGGCTCTGGCCCTCTAGGATCCTTTCCTGTATCTTTAGCTGTTCTTTGACATGTCATGAGCACAATCACCAAATGCTTCATTTTCCTGCACACAGCGCTCATACACACATACGGGTGCACACACGTGTACATGCATACACACTTGGAGGGAAGTTTCATTCTTTTCATCCTGATACCTTTTGTGAATTAGGCAGTGTATACGCAACACGGCTAGAGATGATCATGCAATAAAGAGAAGCAAAATGTATGACGGTCATTGTTTCTATATGAGAACAGCCAACTGTAGTGGGTAGCCATTCCAGCTTTGATCTGGAAGTTCCAACCCCCATTGAGGCTTCGGCAACTGTCACGCCTACAAGGCAGGGACAAGGGAGGACCCTGGAGACCTGAGATCTGGATGGCCCAGCTCTCTGTTCCTGGACCCTGGACAGTGGAGGTTGACCGAGCAGAGCTCCAGAGAACACCACTGGACTGAGATACACCTTCCCCAGACCCTGCAACCTACCTATCCCTTCATTTGTAAGTTACCCACTAAATAAATCTTCCTTTTAATTATGTGGAGTAGCCTTAATAATTTCACCAATAGCCAACAGCCGGTGGTAGAAGCCAAGAATTTAGCCACCAGCGAGTAGGGTGGGCAAATGAAGATGCAGACCTAGTTCATGAAGTATCGGATACTCTATAAAGTATAAATGTGTCACTGTTTTCCAAACCGTGGAATGTCAGGACAAGAGGAGGCTTGGTGAAGCTTCTCATAGATTATTTGAAGACAAAGAAGAATCTATCAACAGAGCAGGTCTCAAGAATACTAACATATAAGCAACAACAACATGATTCAGTCACCAGCCTCGAAGGCATCCAAATTCCACAGGAAAAACAGAAGCGTTGATTGCAGGGAGAGATGGTATGAGGCCAGCAGAGGGACACCAGGGAAATAAGCAGAGCCAGGGAAAAGTATCTAGAAATTCGATCAAGAAGAGGGGCTGATCTGAGGTGTTGGAAGGTCGGGGGCTAAGGGAAGCTGTACCCCCAAACTTTAGGGCAAGAGAACAGGAAGAAGCAGCATGGAGAGCCAAAGGAGAATCTTGGTGTGTTCTGCCCCAATGTCTTGTGATGATACTGTTTCTTTGTGGGCAGATCCAGTGAGGATGGCAGTACAGACCGACCCAGGCCAAGTAGGGATCAGGTGTGCTGAAGTTGCCTTTTGGGAAGGTTGCATACTATGACTAAAAGTCAGCCCATTAGCAATTTAAGTTATTAAATTGTTACGTATCCCCACTCATGGGAGCCCCTGGAGTCTGCTCTTTTCTCTCTCTCTCTCTCTCTCTCTCTCTCTCTCTCTCTCTCTCTCTCTCTCCCTGTTTCATATGTAGTGTGCATCCTTCACATGAGGGAAGTAAAAGAAAATTGAGAAGGTGACAGATAAATACATACATGCACACACACACACATACACGCACGCACGCACGTACACACATATACACACACATACACACACACACACACACACAAGAGAAATGATTGAAAAAGAATACTCTTCATTGTCTGTATTTCATCTCATAGTAAATAAAGTATTACTGAGTCACTCCTCAGACATTTAGGAAATAATTATAATGTAGATTGTGCCAGGATAACCAGACAGATACAGTAATTACTTGTATTTTAATTAATTATCTGTAAATTCTCTGTATTTTTAAGTGTGTAGCAATGCATCTAGGATCTGTGGAGCTGTTTGCCTATAACAAAAGCATAAGGAAAGAGCTTCAGATTGCAAACTGGATTAGAAGTGTCCAAGGGCAGGCTTGTTCTTGCTTTCCACAGAATCCAAGGTAAGTAAGTCCTTGCAGGATTGTATACTGGTGCTGGCTAGCCCACTGAAGGGCAATGACCATGAATTTCCAGGAATCCTGTTTAGAGATGAGACTTCTCCTCTGGGTAACAATCCTCTGGGATACTACAGTGGAAAACTGTAACATCAATTGCTAAATGGTCTTAGATGGTCTTTTAATAATAAAAAAGCCCAGAGCCAGGTATTGGGGTGAAAGCTGAAAGAACAGAGAAGCAGAACAAGCCACAGCCAATCTCACCTCGCCAACTCCTCAGCCGATCCTGTTTCCACAAATCCTCAGACTGAAAGCCTCTGAGTCCTCAGCTTTGAGGGTCTCAGCTGAACTACTGCTAAAAGCCTCTAGTTCCTGGTCCTCGTGCCTTATATACTTTTCTGCTTCCTGCCATTAATTACTTCCTGGGATTAAAGGCGTGTGTGCTTCCCAAGCAAAGGCATGAGATCTCAAGTGCTGGGATTAAAGTTGTGTGCTACCACTGTCTGGCCTGTATGTCTAATCTAGTGGCTGGCTCTGTCCACTGATCCCCAGGTAAGTTTATTAGGGTACACAATATATTGGGGTACACAATATATCACCACAGAAAACAGTACAGACAGCATGGCCAGAATCATATGAGTGAGCCTGCGATTGGCCCATATGTAGGGAACCCTCTCTCTCATTCTGCTTTCTGCTAGTGACGTGCAGAAAATGTAGAACAGGCATACTTTGGTTTATTCAATGGGTATGCTTAAAAACAGTAAGGAAAGAAGAAAAGGAAAGGAAAAGGAAGAGGAAAGAGAACGGGGAACACACTAGACAGGGAAAAGAGAAGAGAAAAAAGTTAGTAATTCTCAGGCTTCCTTTTATAGCCTTTCATTTCTCAGCCTGTATTGTACATGGGCTGATGGGAAAGGTATATTTCCCACTGTGTTAGTCTGAAAGAAAATGGCCCACAAAGGGAGTGGCACTATTAGGAGGTATGACCTTGTTGGAAAAAGTGTGTCACTGTGGGGGCAGGTTTTGAGGTCTCTTTTGCTCAAACTTCCCTCAGTGTATCATTCAGTCAATTTCCTGTTGCCTACAAGATGTAGCACTCTCAGGTCCAGCACCATGTCTGTCTGCATGCCACTATGCTTCCCACCATGATGATAATGGACTGAACCTATGAACTGTAAGCCACCACCCCAATTAAATGTTTTACTTTATAAGAGTTGCTGTGGTCATTGTGCCTCTCCACAGCAATAAAAACGCAAACTAAGACACCCCTTCAGAGGTAGTCAGTGCCATTCCAGTGCCAACACACTAGCACTGCTGGAGTTACACAGAGACTCAGAGGTAGTCATGAGCCCCCAGATAAATAACCCGAGAACAGTTAGATCTTTTAGAATACTCACAGAATACATTATGACAAATAGTTTTAATAACTATGTTGTTAGAAAAAAAATTTATATAGCAAGACTAAGCCAGCTAACATTTTAGGCATTTTTCTATGCAACATGAACAGTATTGGCAGCCTTATCATATGATTGCATCCAGTCTTACAACAAACCAAGAAAGAAATAACACTGTTATCCTGTTTCACAGATACAGAAATCAAGGCACTGAGAAAATTCACTAAAGGCATAAAACCACACATAGAGTGAATGACAGAGGCAAGATCTTAAGTCAGGCAATCTACCTTCAGAACTGACATTTGCTTTCAAGGAGATGGTGACCATTTCCTTCCTTGTGAACCAAATTCACCAGAAAATACAAGCATGAGTTGAAATGCCCCAGATGGACTAGCCTGCCTTTTTTCAGTCGGCTGTGACTTCTAAAGCAGATGAGTATATCAACAGGTGCAAGCTCTGAGCTGGTACATGCATTTCTGGGGCTTACTCAGGCCATTCTTATATATGTATTCATTCACAGACACATCTGAAAAAGAAGCCTTCAGATTCTTCAAACGTTAGTCTTAGATAGCAGGGATTCTAGGCACAATGAGCATTGCATCCTGGGAATACAATCCTTTTTTTTAAGGAACCAAGGCAAGTCCAGGGAATTGTACCACACTCCTTTGCTGTTAGGAGATACAGAGCATGGTGAGGGCTCTCCTCACTCTCTCTGTTCATTCCTCCTTCTCCTCAGCCAGTGCAGGCAAGGGAAGTAGTTTATAGACTAGATCATGAAAATCTGGAGAGGCAATCACCAACATTGTGGTAGGAGAATAGCTTACCTTCATAAGGTCACCAGTTATTACTGCCTGCAAAATTGCTGTGAAAAACAAAAGAGAGATGTCTCATTAGTAGAAGACCCTTTCACTGAGAAGTTGAACTGAATGGTTCCATATGTAGGAGACGTAATCTATACCGGGGACAGGAACCAGGGATTCTTCATTAAACAGATGAAATTCCCTTCTTCAAGCCCTTTCCTACCCTAGTACCAATCATATACATGATTCTAGCACTTTCCTGACCCCCGCCCCCCATCCTGGTACTGAAAAGATGATGTGAAATGTGGAGTCACATTAGACTAAAATGTGACCTGCAGAGGTGTGGAGTGGAACACTGGACAAACCACTATTAATCCCATGAGCCTCAATTTCCACAACTGCAAAAGAGAAAGTCTAGAGCTCCTGGGCTAGCTGGAAGGGTTAATCATCATGGCTCCTCCTTTCTGTCCTTCTACGTTGTTCTCTAGAGATTCAGTACATCTCCAGCCATTTCAGCTGGGAATACTGAAGTGGCGAGTACTCACTGCCACAGATATTAGGGGGATTAGAGCTATAGAAGAGGAAATCAATGTTTCAGTTGTGTTCTGGGGAGAATAATCATGTTTGACCTTAAATTAATAGGTGGTTGGTCATGATGGAAACAAGCATAAAAGTCTTTGGTAACTTAAGTTATTTGTAAGGTATTTGTAGCTTTAGAAAGAAAAATTAAAATTTCTAATGGTTTATGCATGTAGGATATAGAAAATAAATAATAAAATTGTGTTAATAAAAGGGAAACAGTAATGCACCTCTAAAGACAATCATGGTTCCCAAAGGGAGCTACCTGCATTCTTGTAGAACCAATGCCTGTAGAAAAGGAGATGTATCAATTTGGAAAACAGTCAAACAATGGACTTAGCATTTCAAGTCATAGAGCTTTAGAAGAAAAAATAAGCTAAGTTGCTGTGGGATGGTCTGTATGTCAAGTGTGTTGCTGATTGGTCAGTAAATAAATCACTGATTGGCCATTGGCTAGGCAGGAAGTGTAGGCGGGACAAGGAAAAGAATTCTGGGAAGTGGAAGGCTGAGAGGGGGAGACTGCCAGCCGCCATCAGGACAAGGAAGATGTAAGGTACCAGTAAGCCATGAGCCATGTGGCAAAGTAAAGATTAATAGAAATGGGCTAAATATAAGAGTAAGAGCTAGACAATAACAGGCCTGAGCTAATGACCAAGCAGTTTAAATAATGTAAGAGTCTGTGTGTTTATTTTATAAGTGGGCTCTGGGACTGGCGGGACTTGGTGGCAGGAGCTGGAGAGAAATTCTCCAGCAACAAATGGTGCCCAACGGCTCGAGTTTCCACCTTAAACCTGAGAATATTTAATAACCAATTCTAAACAGAGCCAAAACCAGGTTCCTGCTTCATGTCTCATATGGACGGCTAGACGCCGCAAAATGCGGGTTTGAACTACTGGCGGGTTCCTGGCGTGTGCACTTGACCTGCAGTTTGGCGGGACTGAGACGTGTGCCAGTGGCACATTATGCTGTATGGTAGATTTACTCTTTACTAGTATATATTAAAAAAAAAAAAAAAAAAAAAAAAAAAAAAAAAGAGGTTTCTGGGCTACACGCTACTTTGATAAAAAGTGTAGACCCACTATTTCTGAGAGTTACAGCTCCCAGAGCTGGCAGAAAACGGACCACCACCATGTTGGGAAACTGAAGTGGGCGGAGCCAACAGCCACAGCACCATTTCAGTCTTAGAAGGCTGCAGTTTATTTAAATCAATAGGTTCACAATAAGACTGATTCAGATGGAATAGTTCACAATGTGTGTAAAATGTACGTAGGCTTAAAAGAGAGAAAAAACAAATATATACAGTTATATAAACAAATAGTTTTTAAAAATAAAGTCTTTAAAGAAACATTAAAGGTAATAAGCCATGTAAAGAATGGCTATCACACAGAGAATCTGGATTATGTTCTCTTTGATATTCGTAACTGCAGAAAAACATTTGATTGTAAAAGCTGTTGAGTTATGCCAAAATGTATATTTTAAAGGTACCTTGACTTCAAAATTTGGATATAAGGATATGTTGCTTTGGAAAAGAGTCTCTGCTCTTGTTTCCACAGAAAGCCAGAGACTATGGATTTGTTCCAGATTAAGATACATCAGGTTTGACCAGCCAAGACCCCCTGAAAGATCTCCAATGACACCATGGCCCAGATGATTCAACATCCAGAATGGTTTAAAGTCAACTGGCTCAGATATACAGCCTCACGGACTACTCCATGATCCTAAAATTTTCTTTCTGTCTCCAGAAGATACAGCGCCCCCCTCCAGCAGGAAGTAGTAAGAGAAGCTACGCCCAAATTCCCAAATATACCAAGCTGGCTTTAGAGATGGAATTGGCTCACTCCCCCTCTAAACCCAGACATATTGCTCAAAAAAAAAAAAAATGGTTAAGAGATTCTTGTGTCCCAAATCAGAAGAGCCCTCTGGTGTGGGACAGAGAAAAAACAATATTTTTATTTAAATCAGGTTGATTATAAATACAATCTCTTTCTAAAACAAAAAGGGGGATAGTTTAGATATGATAGGATGAAAGGGTAGATTAATGAACCTACTTTTAAAGAGTAACAACTTGTTTAAAATGTTTTACATCGCTATAGATTTTAGTTTATTGATACAAGTTTAAACTTAATTTTGTTATACTGTATATATATTTCTATTCTTGTTTGAGGTATTATGTTTATGTAACTCATTTAAAATTATAATGGATAATTAAAAAATAGATTAATAATTAGTCATCTATGATAATCATATTTGTAGCCATGTTAGTTAAGTCTTTTAGGTATACATAGTTATATTTCAGATAGATAGGTAGTCTTCAAACACTTCAAAGACCTACAGAATATGGCATTTAAAATGTTTTAAAAATTTAGACTTTCTGGACAGTGAGACATGTCTGCTCCTGACAGCACCGTTTTACTTCAGAGAGGAGGATGGGCATCGAAGACACTCCATACGGAGTTTATCTTCACCTTGACAAAAATAGCCATTTGGGCAAGAAACTGTTCTTGCCTGGACTGCTTGATCAACTGGATATGCAGGACCCATAGAAAGGTGACCACTGAACTTTGCTTGACAAAATGGTCCTTCAGGTTCCTGCTTTGCAGAGAAAACTGCCAGACATTCTACAGGACACAGAGAAAAGTGAATAAGAGACTCTAGGCCTGTGGGCTGAAGACAGATGCCCCAACTTTACAAGAGAACTTTGAATGACTGTCCAGGCTGCCAGCTGTCTCTGTCTACCCTACAAGACTCCTAAAAGTTGCTTATATCCTTCTCCATTTCTCAGGTAGTAGTATATCCTTCTGAGGTCTTTGATGTGGTTAAAGACTAGATACTTACAATTTTCCTTAGTTATAATAAAAGATAAGTTAGATATAAAACCTTAAACTTACAAATATAAGATAGATAGGATCTCTTCTTTAATATTGTAACTGTAATTCTTGCTTGATAATTGTTTTGTTATATGTAATTTTACTATGTTAAAGTTAAAACCTTCCTTTTTAAGAAAAGAAAAGGGGAAGTGCTGTGGGATGGTCTGTATGTCAAGTGTGTTGCTGATTGGTCAGTAAATAAATCACTGATTGGCCATTGGCTAGGCAGGAAGTGTAGGCGGGACAAGGAAAAGAATTCTGGGAAGTGGAAGGCTGAGAGGGGGAGACTGCCAGCCGCCATCAGGACAAGGAAGATGTAAGGTACCAGTAAGCCATGAGCCATGTGGCAAAGTAAAGATTAATAGAAATAGGCTAAATATAAGAGTAAGAGCTAGACAATAACAGGCCTGAGCTAATGGCCAAGCAGTTTAAATAATGTAAGAGTCTGTGTGTTTATTTTATAAGTGGGCTCTGGGACTGGCGGGACTTGGTGGTGGGAGCTGGAGAGAAATTCTCCAGCAACACTAAGTTTATTTTACAAAGGACCATTTTGTTCTTGTTTAATTAATGTCTCAATTTGATTAAATGAAAGTCTAGTAGCACGTATCAAGAAACAAGGACTGCAGCGCTGGCCACGGCTCACTCAGTGAAGTGCTGGCTATGCACTGAGTTTGATCCCCAAGACCCACATAAAAGAAAAGCTAGACATGGTGGCATAAGCATGTGACTCCAGCACAAGCGAGGGGAGACAATCAAATTCCTGGATCTGGTTGACTAGCAAGCCCTGCCTACCCTGCAAGTCCCAGGTTCCAGTGAAAAATCCTGCCTCAAAAACTAGGTGGATGGTCCTTGAAGAACCAAATCTGAAGTTGATCTCTGGATGTGCATACATACATCTCACACACACACACACACACACACACACACACACACACACACTACGAGAGGGAGGGAGGGAGAGAGAGAGAGAGAGAGAGAGAGAGAGAGAGAGAGAGAGAGAGTATCCTGGCTCCCACTGACTCTCTATTGCACATTTAAGAGTCCTGAGTAAACAACAGCATCCAGTACTACAAGACTGAGTACCTTCTCTTTGCCAAAGCAGAAGCTTTGAAAACCTACAGAAAAGAGGGTGGCTGTTTGAACATGGAGGGAAGGAAGAGGCAAGAAGAAGGAAGGGGGAATGTGCAGGACTGGAAAGGACTATAAAAAGCTATATAAGCAATGCACACTTAGCTTTGAGCCATTCTGTGACCCCAGTCTCCCTTCACACAACACAGGGGCTCATCAGTTAGTCTTTGAGCTGAACGAAAAGAAAGCAAGGGAAAAAACTCAGTGGGCCCCAAAGCAATTCAAAAGGACATGACTGTGGAAAGGATTAGTGGGGGGGGGGGCAACCATGGGAGGGAGAGGGAGAGGTGAGAGGAATCAGAATGCAGTGTAACATGTATGATGTTATCAAGAAAGCTATTTATAAAAAAGAAGCAAGAAGTGGAGGGGTATTGAAACAACAGGAAAAGAGTTACTATGCCTATAGAACCTATGAAAATATTGGATCTCCCTCTTTGTTTCATAAATAAGATCCTGACATTGGAAGTGAAGTGGCACTTGGGGCACAGAGCCTAGCATGGGCTGCAAGCACCATAATGCATGCTCCTACATCTAGGCCTCTGTCCACTGCTACACTGAACTCACTGTGGGTTGAGCTCGACTAGGCACCATGATACCCACAGAAGGTGGCCGAAAACACTGTTCCCAAGTTTGTAGTGCTGTGGAAACAGTGATGGATAAGGACATAATTCTGTATGATTTGCTGAACACAAACATTTTAAGCCATTTTTTTTCTCCTTGACAAAGAAGGCCAACAGTTGTAATGTTCACCTCTGTAGTGAGGGTTAAAGCTTTTAAAAGGCTTTATAAATAGATGGTAGGGGTAGTTTTTCAACACTTCTGCGACTTCACATAAATACACACACACACACACACACACACACACACACACACACACACACACACACACACACACAGAGACTATTTAGAAGGAAATTTCTGTTAAGGGTAAACCTGACCTTTGAAGTTGCTCATGGGAAGCTCTGTTAATACATCATATTTCAGGTGAGAAGGACAGATCAAGGAGCCATGAGGTGGTGTTTTCTTTCAGGACAGATCACAAGGAAGGGAAGACCGAGAAGAACTATTAGCAATTTCAGCTTGGAAAAACAAATGAGTTTGGATTGGATTTTCATACTATTGAATGCTCCCTTGGCTGCAGTGAACTGTCCTGATTGTAAAAAAAAAAAAAAAAAGGTAAACAAAACTACAAACTACAATAATAAACCTTTATACGGTCTTGAAACCCACACTCAGAAGATCAAACAACAGCTCTGCTTATGTTTTCAAGACTATATAGAACTCTTCTCAGAATGTAAGTGATCATAAAAAATAGGAGAGAGAAAGAAAGCTGTGAGAAGATGAGGTCATTATTTTTAAACGTTTATGTAAAATCATACTTGGCACATGCACCCAATAAATCAAGACAACAGAAGAAATCCCCAGGGCATATGCCATGTAAAGATGTGAACCAATCAATCAGCAGGAGAGGGTAGGTAAGACCTGTGGCTAGAAGAACAGTCAAAGAAGATTTTGTGGAGGATGGGAAATTTAAATGGACTATGCCTGAGAAGTAAAATAAATTGGTGAAGAAGATTTGGAAAGGCCTTATGAGGGAAGAATCTGAACAAAAACATGGAACTTGAAACTATAGTACTTGAGGGAAGCTGCAAAGAGTTCTGAGTGAAAGGCAGCCCCACATCACATCTACTGTAGCTTCACAGGCCACGGAAGTGAGTGCTTGTATGCCAAGATTAGGTACTTGGACTGGCACTTCTTAGGTACCCGTCACCATCTTCCAGGTGGTAAGAAGCAAACAGAAGAGTTAAAATCAGATCACAGGAGCATCCAAATGTCCTCCAGCAGGCCAGCCTGCTTCTTTTCCCCTTCTGAAATCAGAGTCATGGCTTGCTCTTAAGTCATTTACCACCAATCCTCCACGCAGGGACTCTTTCAGCTTCTACCTTATATCACTCATGAGCGATGCTGTTTGTTTCTGAGGCTCTCCAGCAGCCTCTCAGTTTGATATCCCCATTAGTATGTAGAAGATTGTATAACAGAATCATAACCACAAATACTTTCCATTGTGTTGGATATGGAAAGCATGGGCACTTATTTTAAGCCAAGGAACACACCCAAGGGTAGCTATTTGGCAAACATTTTTAGAAACAAGGCTCTCCTCTCTCCCCTGATTAATGTCCTTCCTTATGAACATTGTTGTTTAAGATCTCTCCTGCATAAAGACAGCCTGAGTCCATTAATATTCAACTCCAGGAAATAACCTTGTGAACGATCAGGCTTAAAAACAAAATAATGAGCTGTTATGATTACAGCGTTATTCTTTATTTCTTGAACTCTGAGTTTCCTCTTTGGTTTTCACATAGATCCTTCATAATGAAAATGAATGCTTCAAATTTCCAGAAGCAAAGGGAACTTCAATTTTTAATATATCACAAAGGTTACTAGGTTGATGACTAAGTTCTTTGGAAAAATAAATTGTATAAACTTACATAGTCAGATAGGAAAGGGTGGAGAGCATTTTTAGAGGTGAAATGGCTTATTTTTCTTACTATACTATGCCTTCAAGTAAATGGCTGTCCATACTCACCCCAAGATAGACTAATAAGACTGCCAGGAGGGCACTTGTCTTTCTCACAGCCATTCTTTGAGAACCTGGATTCATAAGAGCTTGGGTGCACTCAGACATCCACATAGAAGAAAAGTATGACTTCTACTACAGAGAATCTCCAAAAGGAGGAGAGGATGCCTACAATTGGAAAGTTCGTATCCCTTCAAAATTCACCTGGAAACCTTATTGACGTGGCGTAGGTGATAGGAGGTGGTGAGTCCTCCAGGGAAGTGATTAGATCATGAGCCTCTGCCTTTGTGAATGACATTGATGCCCTTATAGAAGACAGGTGAATGAGCTGCTGAGTCTCTCCATCTTCTCTGTCATGGGCAGAGGACAGAGCCCCCATTTCTGTGTTGTTCTAGCATGTCATGATGCAGAAAGTAGTTATCCCTTGGAAATAGAGAGGGAGCCTGTGCTAGACATGAATTTTCCTAGCACCTAGATCCTAGACTTCTCAAACTCTAGATCGGGAGAAATAAAATTCTCATGAAAGAAAGGATACTGTAATCTTAACAGTTCATTATGGATGCAACTTGTAGTATTTTGTTATACAGCAGAAATTGATTTAGAGTCCTTATGTTCCCCTCATGTTAGGCCTTGTTTAAGACAATGAGGATATAGTAATATAAAAGCAAAATTCATTCTCTCCTGGAATTTACAATTAACCAAAAAGTACAAACAAGATCTGACTTTATACAGGCAGGCAGATATGGTAAATATGTTGTGATTCATATTGCTCAGATATCAGTCTTATGTTCAGCTAGCTATAGCACTGGGCAAATATGCTTACCAAGATTCAGTTCTCTCATGGAAAACTGAAAATTAAAAACAGAATATTTTGAGGCTCTGTTTTGCAAATCGTGATGATTAGTCTTAAATGTCAACTCACTAGAAAGTAGAATCACTTGGGAAAAGTCTCAGCTGAGAAATTACCTAGGTAAATTTGGCCTGTGGATATGTCTGTGAGGTATTGGCTTGACTGTTAACTGACCCCGCCCACTGTGGTGGCACCATTTCATTGGCAGGACCCTAAATTATAGAAAAGTCAAGAAAGCTAGCTGAGCATATGGAGAAGGCAGCATGAATTCATGCCTCTCTACTCTTGACTGTGGATATGGTGTTCCCAGGAGTCTAAAACACACACATGGGTGACTGTCCCACAATGATGGAATTTCAAACCAAAGAAAGTCCATTTTTCCTCCCCTATGCTGCTTCTGGTCAACGTGTTTTACCACAGCAACAGAATGAAATTGGAACAGCAAGAAACTCAAGATCAGAGAATCTATTTGACAGAATACTGAGGCTTACTCATGTCTCCAACCTGGCCACAGAGAAAAACATTTTAGATAAAGGAAAATTATAACGCAAGAATTTGGTGCATGGTTACTTCTGAAGGATAAGTTTAAGTTGTTATTCTTGATTTGCCAACAAAAATGGTTAGGAATAAAAGATATAAAGAACATGGCAGGCTGGAGAGATGGTTCAGAGGTTAAGAGCACTGGCTGCTCTTTCAGAGGTCCTGAGTTCAATTCCAGGTAACCACATTGTGGCTTACAACCATCTATAATGAGATCTAGTGCTCTCTTCTGGTGGGCAGGGATACATGCAGACAGGATACTGTATACATAATAGATAAATAAATCTTTTTTAAAAAAAGAATGTTGCAAAGGCACACATATGTATGTAATTTTTTTTTTTACTTTGAACTGTGTGTCTATGTATGTTAGTATGTGCACATGAATGCAGTGCCAACAGAGGCCAGGAGATGGCATCAGATCCCGTGGAATTAGATTTACAGGTGGCTATGAACCACACAATATAGGTGCAGGAAACCAAAAATGGTTCTTTTGGAAGAGCAGCAACTACTCTCAACCTCTGAGTCATCTCTCCAGCCCTGATGTAATTCTTAACAAATCAGATGAAAGACCTGTACACTATATATGGAACAAAATCAAAACCCTCCACACAAAAATATTTTTAAGACTAATATGTAATCCCCAACTATTGTTCAGTCTTAAAAGTAACATATGATGACCTAGCTCATTATCATCTTCTCATGGTAGCAACCATCCAAATGCTTAAAAGTATTGTAGAAAAATTAAAAGGAAAAAGTATGAACAAAGAATGATGTGTGAAAATCTCAAAGATAAGTTAGTTGATTCACTGAGAGTCATAACCATGGATTTGGAAAGCTGTACATAGCTTTAAATCAACATTTCCCTGTCTAGAGCAAGGATCACAACTACCTAGTTAGCAGAAATGTTCTGTGTCTTCCACCTGTCTTTGTCTGAAATCTAACTCTTATTTCACAGATGTAAAACAAAGGACTTAGAACAGGAACTGTCATTTCCCAAGTCTCACAGACAGCAAAAGATCAAAGATACAGATGAGTTTTGTTTCCATTATTTTCCACCCCTCTCTCTCCTAAGGTCAAGTGATTTTCACCATAATGATCTGGCTGGTTTGTTCTGTACTTGGACCATGATGCCTCCAAATTAAAACAAAAGACCTATTAAACAGTAAAGTCAATATGTAGTTTTAAGCTCAACCTCTTTTTGTGTAAATGGAAACACTGAATGATGAACAGACCCAAGGCAAATGTTAGGTGCAGAGTTTGTTCAGTCTGGTGAGGACTGAAATTTTCAGACATTCCCTGGATTCTGTCACGTCTCCAGAGAGATTTCTCCACATAGCTTTCCCTGTGTTTACTTGATCAGAAACACTCGGTCCAATTTTTCTGTTTGTGAGCAGCCAGTCATCACACATGAGCAACAAACTGAAAGCTTAGCTTGCAACGATGGAATTTAGTATAATCATCAAACACGGCAAAGGTAATCTAACACGCGCTTAATGGTATGGACAGCCACTGTGAATTATGCTAATTAGGCATAAATGGGAAGCAGCTCAGGAAAATGATTGCAATTAATATTATTTTACATAGATGCACTGAACAAGTCCAAGATGGGGTGAGGAAAAGGAGAAATCAGATATCTCTAAAGAACCTCTGCATTTTAATCTGGGCCTAAGGGAATATCTGACAATCGGAACAGGATAGGAGACAAGTGATTTTCTTTTTTTTTAATAGTAAGAGCTAAAGTACAGGAGTTGCACTGAGAAAAACAGATCTACTGAAGAGATTCACGGCTGTTCTTATAATAACACACAGGCCTGCATCAGCTGTTACTGCACAGCGGGCGATCTCAGAACACCATGGTTTAGGACACAGCTGTTTATTTGGTTCAAATCCATGTGCTGTGTGTGCTGTGGACAGAGGTGTTCAGAGCAAGTTTGTCTCTGTCCCACTGGACGCCGCCGATCTGTCCACTGTCAGTGTGTCCACACACAGGGCTCTGACAACGTGGAGCTGGCTTTATTGGAGCCTATGGTTGATCTCACTTGTCCTCACAGAGGCTGTTCCAGCTTCCTTGGGAAATGATGGCTGGTTCCAAAAGCCACCGTGGCAGGGAGCCCATGGGAGGAAGCTCCCCATACCTTGGGAGTCCTGAACCATTCTTCATGCTGAAATTCTGGTTTAGTCATAATCAAGGAGGGCAGACTCGAGTTCACTGGACGTAGTCACCCCGCAAGATGCATGCACAAATGCAGGTGATGCTGACTGTGTTTGTTATCCCACATTTTCACCTCAGAGACCAGGACTGTGATATGCTTGACTTGGAATGCTGATTTAGACTTTTAACTAATATTGAGAAGTGACTCTGACCTTTGTGGCCCGTGTCACTTGTGGGGACATATTACACATCTAATGTCATGTGTTTTATCATGTGTGCTTCGGCAGAAATAAAGTTTAAAAGGCCAATAAATGCATATTTGAAGGAGTACCTTCTGGAGAGGAAGAAAGAATGGCAATAACTGACAGATTTACTTTCCAAAAGTGGTATGAGAACATCTCTCTTCCTGCACATACATCTTGCAATGTGGTTTTGACACTCTTCCTAGTGAGATCTGGGGGTTTGTGTCACCCTTCTCTTGAATATGGGCAAGCCAGAATTTCAGTGAAAAGAATGGTTCAGAACCCCTAAGGTATGGGGAGCTTCCTCCCATGGGCTCCCTGCCACGGTGGTTTTTGAGACCAGCCATCATTTCCCAAGGAAGCTGGAACAGCCTCTGTGAGGACAAGTGAGATCAACCATAGGCTCCAATAAAGCCAGCTCCACGTTGTCAGAGCCCTGTGTGTGGACACACTGACAGTGGACAGATCGGCGGCGTCCAGTGGGACAGAGACAAACTTGCTCTGAACACCTCTGTCCACAGCACACACAGCACATGGATTTGAACCAAATAAACAGCTGTGTCCTAAACCATGGTGTTCTGAGATCGCCCGCTGTGCAGTAACAGCTGATGCAGGCCTGTGTGTTATTATAAGAACAGCCATGAATCTCTTCAGTAGATCTGTTTTTCTCAGTGCAACTTCTGTACTTTAGCTCTTACTATTAAAAAAAAGAAAATCACTTGTCTCCTATCCTGTTCTGATTGTCAGACATTCCCTTAGGCCCAGATTAAAATGCAGAGGTTCTTTAGAGATATCTGATTTCTCCTTTTCCTCACCCCATCTTGGACTTGTTCAGTGCATCTATGTAAAATAATATTAATTGCAATCATTTTCCTGAGCTGCTTCCCATTTATGCCTAATTAGCATAATTCACAGTGGCTGTCCATACCATTAAGCGCGTGTTAGATTACCTTTGCCGTGTTTGATGATTATACTAAATTCCATCGTTGCAAGCTAAGCTTTCAGTTTGTTGCTCATGTGTGATGACTGGCTGCACACAAACAGAAAAATTGGACCGAGTGTTTCTGATCAAGTAAACACAGGGAAAGCTATGTGGAGAAATCTCTCTGGGGCAGCAGATGGTACAAACTTCCCATTGGCCAAGCAGGATGTCATACTGATTGACTAAGGAGACAGTGTGACCTATACTTGTGAACCGATTGAGTCAAGTGTGAACGCAGCATTTGTTTTGAGTTTATCAATCATTCAGTGTTTTCACTGACACAAAAGGAATTGGACCCTTAAACTGTATATTAACTTTTCTTAACTTTATGTTTTGTCATTTCAAGCAGGATAAATTAGTGTACTTGTTGGTTGACTTATAAATTTAGTTCAAGATATGTTCTGGCCCCAGTGTCTTCTTAGTTACCAGTGTGAGATAGAACTTCTCTGATTTCCCCCTTTTTCCTCCACCAAAATTTCCATTCATTATAGTATAATTCAGTGATTTTCAACTTTCTTAATTCTGTGACCTTTTAATACAGTTCCTCAGGTTGTGGTGACCCCAACCATAAAAGTATTTTTGTTGCTACTTCAGAACTCTAATTTTGCTACTGTTATGAATTATAATGTAAAAATCTATGTTTTCTAATGGTCTTAGGTGATCCCTAGGAAAGGGTCATTCAACCCCCAAGGGGTCACAACCCACAGGTGGAGAACAGTCCTTGAGTTATATTACCGCTGTGTCCTCCAGTCGAAGAAATACCGTCTAAAATATGCAAGCACATATTTCATGTCACTCATCATCATTTTCATTATAGGGACTAAACATTAGCAGCATCTAATACTTCAGTGATCTTATATCCAAAGCATGGCCTGTGCCATATCTACTTCAGAGTGTATAACCATTTATGGGAGACAGACAGGCTTCGTTTCCCTCTAATGATAGACCTAATCCTCAAATTCAATTAGCTCCTAGTAATTGCATGCATGAGTGTATATGGGTTCTTTCCATCTGCTGTTGCAATCCTTTTGAAACCCCTATGAGAATGGAAGAAGTTTTCTGTTTGAACAAAAATAGAAATGCAACCATCTAGTGTTCCCTCCAGCAGAAAAACTCTACCTTGCTGCCAGGGGACCAGAATGTGCCCTCTTTGGAAGTCCATTCACCCCTTTTATTCACCACTGGAATTGGCTGTAAACAGTGCAGCGACCAGATGTTTCCTAGCAGCATCTCATTTGGTATTTTGTTGTTGTGAAAGTGTTAGTTGTTCTGTGTGTTTAATTCCCAGCACTGCAGTTAAGCCAAAGGTATGCAGAACGTGCTTTTATACCCCCTTACTTTAATGATGCTACAGCTTTCTCTGAAAACTTTATGGTATGAGAAATTAATAAAGTACTGAGTGTATATATGGTTGATCCCATAGCCAGTGGTCCACCTGGTTATCACTTCTCTTGGTTTCTAACTAGGGATTGTGGGAGACATTAAAGGGAGTAAAAGAAAGGCCTCCTGGGCTGGAATTCAATTCAGTGTTAGTGTCCATGCTTAACATGTACAAAGCCCTGGGTTTGAGCCTCAGTACCACAAAGGAAAAGAGAAAAGGAGAGAGGGAGGAAGGGAGGGAGGGAGGAAGGGAACATCCTCCACTGGCATCTGATTTTACCTGCAAGTCAATTTCCCAGTCGCAGAGATTTTCTACATCCCTTTGAAAATTTAATTGTGCTTATTTGGTGTATCCAAAGATTCCAAGACCAGAAATACCTATATTAGAAGTCAAATCAGAACTCTATATGAAGTCATGATGCATGTTATTTTGTTAAAACATGGGGAGTAAGCCTTGGATATCTGGATTAAATCCAAATACACAGGCTACCTAATTTGCTTTGAGAGCTGATTCACAAAATTCTCCATAGGTTAAGGGGCCATTGGAGCACACACCCTTCATCACTCACTGTGTGTTAGCTTCAGTGAGCTGTGTAAAATACGTCACAGCAATCACAAGAGGGATCAGCAGGGCTCTTGGAAATACCCTCTGGCCGACCTCTACAACTCAACTAGCATGTGAATTGAATACTTTCTCTAGTGGTAAATTAATGGCATCATGCTCGGGTATAATGGTCACTACATTTTTTTCTTCTGTACCACCATCTGATACAATGCCCAACTACCCCTCAACTAGAAGAGAACATCCACTCATGGCATCAATATCACAGAGTCCCATTAACTCTTCTGTGCAGTTAATTATAAACTTGTACAAACAGGGAGGGGTTTTGTTTTTTGTTTTTGTATTTTTAAAGGGCTTAACCTGATTATAATACCTTACTTAACTCCTGAACCCCAAGTAATTACAGTAGACAATAACACTCTTTTCTTTCTTAACATTTGAATGAAGTAATGCAAATTAAGATGCTGAGCATATTGCAAACCGATTTGGATAAGATATGCAACAAGAATGCCAGTATTCTCTGAAGTTCCTATCTCCTCCTATAATGTTGAGAGGATTTCATTTAAATTGGCTCACTTTGTTTATTTTTGCTTCTCAATCATTTGGATGAGAAAGCTATAATCCTGAGAGTGAGAGTATTAACATAAAGCCCTGCTCAGCCTCACTAATGAGTGGAAGGTACCACATAGCAGGCGAGGCTGTGCTGACCCACAGCTCCTCTTGGCTTTTACAGAGCTGACAGAAAGCAGAACGGGGGCTCCGGCTTCACCCCTTCCCTCAGGCTGGCATGCCTTCTGTGATTCGCCTCTGTGAGTTTATTTGCTCTATTTTAACAGTGCCCTTCAGGACCTCTAGAAGGAATTCAAGTTGAGAAAAGTATACAAGCAGTGCATTCAGAACTAACTGCTGATGGGGCCTGAAAAGGAGGATGGTTTTTGGCTTTGACCATACATCAACACTGCAGGGGAAAGGAAATGGGATTTAAGGCCAGGATTCAAGTAAGAGTGTGTTCTAGAGTTCTGGAAGATTATAGGTTTATGGGTCAAATGGCTATCAGGTTGGACACTAAGCACCTTATCAGTCTCTAACACAACTGGCCACTCTCTCTAAAATGAAGCATTTTTAATAAAAAAATAAAAATAAAAAAAACAGTACTAAAACATCTCTCATTGGAACCAAAATGAAGCCAAGGAGGAGTAAATACAGCAAGAGTTACTTTCAGAAACAGATGTCGGCAAAATATATATAAAAAATGTGCAAATTTTGAAAAACAGTAAGGTAAGGACAGATGAGGTAATCAGTGCTGGCAACTGCTATAAAGAAATATATATATTTATATATATATTAAAGATTTAGAATATCTAACCCTAGAAAAGTAAAAATTAATTGTTAACTTTCATTACCTACTAAGCTGTCTAAGCAACAATATGCCTAAGAAACAAGAGTAGTGTGACAAATGGTGAGTTCTGAGCATGCTCACGAGAGAAATGTCAGCTAGATTTTAGTATAGCAGGAAGTCATCAGTGACACTCATGAAGGGCTAGATTTTATGGCCCAGTTGTCATAAAGTGAAATAAAGACTAGACCTTCACAGGAATTCAAACATTCTTCAGAAAGAAAAGACAAGGGAGAAAGTTAACCCCTGGATTCCCACACAGCCAGATGTGTCCACAGAGCATTAAAGGACCAGCCATGTAGGGCAGAGCCGCCTGGCAGGATGAAGAAGTTGTGCAGGAGAGGAAAGTTTTCTCCAGCAGAAAAGATGGGAGAGGGTGGCTAGCACAGAAGCGTGGAGGAAGTGCATCACCTGACAAAGGAGAGGGAGGGCAAGAAAGGGAGCGAGCAAACAGTGTGCAAGGGATGAAGACAGGACACTTAATCAAGTGAGAGGTTGGAGCCCAAAGTCTCTTCTTCCACCCCACCACCACCATGTAGAGCTCCCCCAGGAATTTCATTTTCATAATATAATCTTGGCCAAGAATACCACCTTCTTCCTAAAAGTTAAAAACATACAAAGTATATTAAAATATCTAAGTCTGAAAGGTGCCTGGTTAATCGGAGTGCTGAGGAAGAGTAGCATCGTAGGAGGTCCATCCTTTCTGAGGACGGGAAGGCAGAGTGGTGTGAGATGAGGAAGGTAATGTGGTGATAGATTGTGTATCCTAATAAAGCTTGCCTGAGGATCAGAGATCAGAATAAGCCACTAGATTAAACATAGAGGCCAGGCAGTGGTGGCACAAACCTTTAATCCTAGCACTCAGGAGACAGAGATCTGTCTGGATTTCTGTGAGTTCAAAGCTACTCTGGACTACATGAGATTGACTCAGTCTAGGAGAGAACACAGAGTCAGGCAGTGGTGGCACACACCTTTAGTCCCAGTACTGGGAAGCACACACACCTTTTAATCCCAGGAAGTGATAGCTGGGCGGAGAAAGGTATATAAGGTGTAAGGAGACAGGAACTAAAGGCTGAAGCGTCCCTTTCAGCTAAAGGCTTTTTCGGCTGGACCCCTTTTGGCTGAGGAATCAGAGGATTTCAGTCAGAGGATTCGTGGAATTGGTGAGGTGAGATGTGGCAGTGGTTTGCTCCTTTGTCTCTCTGATCTTTCAGCATTTACCCCAATATCTAGTTCTGGGTTTTTTATTAAGACCATTTAAGAATTCGTGTTACAAGTTCTGATGATTGGAGGGACACACAGGAAGACAGTTCAGTTAACAGGGACACTGGTGGTATAAGATTCTTTGTGCATTCTGATACAACTTTTGGCCCAATGGCCCAAACAATTTCCTTCACTTGCTAGGATGAGAGGTAACAGACATGTCTATCAGTAGATGAGAAGTGAGCAGACTCTATTGGATTATAAACTATCCTTTTAAAAATGAACAGGTTTTACTTTGTCTCAAGAAGGAATGGATATTGCTAACTTGCAGGGGAAACAACCAGTGGGAAGCCCCCTAGAGTGTTTACACACTGGCAAAGCCGGTTGCCTCTCCGTGGTGAAGTGCTGCAGTGGCATCCTGGCTTGCTATCATCAGCCCAGGCATCACCCTGGCACCTGTATGCAGAAATCCACACACGTGGCTTAGGGGCCAGCACACAGGTGTCTACACAACACTTCTTCAAAGTGTAGGTGTCCTGTTTGCTTTTCCCTCAGGTGTTACATCACTGACATTCTTCCCTAGCTCAGAGCCAAACACACACACACACACACACACACACACACACACACACACACACACACACACAGCTGAACGGGACTTTCAAGGCAGCCAGTGCAGCCTGATCCATGGATAAATTAAGAACAAAGAGGAATGCTTTGTTAAGGGTTACCCAGCCTATGGAGGGCTCTTCCCTCTTCAGACCATGATACTTATCCTGGCCTGGCCTACCTTCAAAGTGGCTAGCCATTACTTACAATGACAGAAGTCACCCTCTGCCTATTGGGCTGTCACCTGAAAGAAATGTCTAGTCCTGGGAAATCTGCAAAATAACAGGTTTACTAATTAATGTTGAAAGCCCATGTAAGTAGAACATAGGGGTTATACTTACAGAAGAGTGTATTCTGATTTGGCTATTAAACATTGATTGCCTCTCTCATATTTTTAAAATTTTCTTTCTTTCAATATTTGCAAGCATTTTATTTGTTAGGCTTAGATTTAGAAGGTTCACCTTTATTACCTAATCTAGTGCTCACTAAGCCTATCATATATACACATAATTATTATCCTCCCAGTTTCCAAGATGGCGCCATAACATTAAACATGTTCAAGGTCACATAGCTAATTTGGAATAAAATCAGGGTCTATACCCAGGCTAGGAGAGTTTTATTAGACAGCCTAGCTCCCTAGTGAGGCAATACTCTACTTCCCTTACCTGGCTGCAGAGAGTGCCAAGTATCACTACAGTATTGTTAGGTGATGACACCCAGTCCTCCTAAACAGACATTTTCATGATTGGTCCAAGAAGTTAAAGCTTCAGTAGCTTCCTCACACCAAGTTTTTGGTTCTTGTGTGGCAAATGCAGAGAATCAAATTGCCTTTCTGAGGTAAAAAAGACACATAATGACGAACTATTCCAGCACAGTGATACTGACTGGCCAGGGAACGCTTTAGGATGCCAAGAAAAAAATCGTAAAATATACAACACCCAAACCTACCCAGAGAGGACCTGCAGGAGCATTGTGGAAAACCATTCAAGAAGCATTTAGTTGATATTATGATTTTATCGCAGGTCTGGACAGATGAATCTATCTCTAACCAAAATGGTCCAAGGCTAAATAGTTATAACAGACCACACAGGCAAGAAAAACATCCACTGATTAAACAAACAAACAAACAAACAATGCTTCCAAGGCTGTGGTGTTACATACATACAATCCCAGCACTTAGGTGCTGTGGGATGGTCTGTATGTCAAGTGTGTTGCTGATTGGTCAGTAAATAAATCACTGATTGGCCATTGGCTAGGCAGGAAGTATAGGCGGGACTAACAGAGAGGAGAATTGAGAGAACAGGAAGCTGGGTGAAGGAGACACTGCCAGCCGCCACCATGACAAGCCGCATGGGAAGATCCCAGTAAGCCACGAGCCATGTGGCAAGGTATAGATGAATAGAAATGGATTAATTTAAGATATAAGAACAGTTAGCAAGAAGCCTGCCACGGCCATACAGTTTGTAACTAATATAAGTCTCTATGTTTACATGATCGGGTCTGAGTGGCTGTGGGACTGGCGGATGAAAGAGATTTGCCCTGACCATGGGCCAGGCAGGAAAACTCTAGCTACAAATGGCATCCAACGTGTTGGCAAGAGTTTCCACCTAAAACCTGAATAAAAAGATTCTAAAATGGAGCTAAAAACAGCTCCTAGTTGTCTCTTTCAAGCTAGCGGCAGCCTGCGTGTTTGAGCTACTATGGCAGGTTCCTGGCGTGCATGCTCGACCTGCAGTATGGCGGGAATGAGGCCTCTGCAAGTGGCACATTAAGCTGTGTGGTGGATTTAGCCTTTGCTAGTACAAAAAAAAAAAAAAGAGGTTTATGGGCTACACGCTACTTTGATAGAAGCATAGACCCACTATTTCTGAGAGTTGATGGCTCCCAGAGCTGGTGGAAAACGTACTACCACCATGTTGGGAAGCTGAAGTGGGCGGAGCCAGCAGCCATAGCGCCAGCGCCATTTCAGGCTTAGAAGGCTACAGTTTAAAGCAATAGGCTCAAGCTAATATAAAAAAATAAGCCACGTAAAGATGGCTACCACACAGAGAATTTGGATTATGTTCTCTTTGATATTCGTAACTGAAGAAAAACATTTGATTACAAAAGCTGTTGAGTTATGCCAAAATGTGTATTTTAAAGGTACCTTGACTTCAAAGTTTGGATGTAAGGATATGTTGCTTTGGAAAAGAGTCTCTTTTGTTTCCACAGAAAGCCAGAGGCTATGGATTTGTTCCAGATTAAGATACATCCAGTTTGACCAGCCAAGACCCCCTGAAAGGTCTCCGATGACCCCATGGCTGAGATGATCCAACATCCAGAATGGTTTGAAGGCAACTGGCTCAGACGATACACTCTCATGGACTATTCCATAATCCTAAAAATTTTCTTTGTATCCCCATAAGATACAGCGCCCCCCTCCAGCAGGAAGTAATAAGAGAAGCTACGCCCAAATTCCCAAATATACCAAGCTGACTTTGGAGATATATAAAGGTTAAAACCTTCCTTTTTAAGAAAAGAAAAGGGGAAGTGCTGTGGGATGGTCTGTATGTCAAGTGTGTTGCTGATTGGTCAGTAAATAAATCACTGATTGGCCATTGGCTAGGCAGGAAGTATAGGCGGGACTAACAGAGAGGAGAATTGAGAGAACAGGAAGCTGGGTGAAGGAGACACTGCCAGCCGCCACCATGACAAGCCGCATGGGAAGATCCCAGTAAGCCACGAGCCATGTGGCAAGGTATAGATGAATAGAAATGGATTAATTTAAGATATAAGAACAGTTAGCAAGAAGCCTGCCACGGCCATACAGTTTGTAACTAATATAAGTCTCTATGTTTACTTGATCGGGTCTGAGTGGCTGTGGGACTGGCGGATGAAAGAGATTTGCCCTGACCATGGGCCAGGCAGGAAAACTCTAGCTACACTTAGGAGGCAGAAGCAGGAGGATCCGGAGTAGAAAGTCCTTCATAGCTACATAGCTAGTCACAGGATAGCCTGGGCTACATATGGGACTCTCTATCAAAACAAAACGAATGCTTCCAAAGTACTAGAGCATACTGGTTAAGGTGACACATCTATGAATGACCTATTAGGGACTGACTGAAACAGTGTTATGCCTTCAAATATGTTGCAAGTGATTACTGTTAGGTTTCAAACCTGGCAGGAATGGCTGAGCTGCCTATTTAACATATCAAAGCAGACTCTGGCCTCCAGGTCCCCCCGCATTCCTCAGTCCCTACCTGTTACAGGGCCCTCTTGGCTGGCTGGCATACTCCGCCCCATACCGTACTGTGAACTCTCCAGCCCAGGGGGCTAGGCTGTCCATCGCTATATAATCCAACCTGTAGCTGGAGAGCTTCTTTCCAGGTCCCTCCAAGCCCCCACAGCCCACTTATAAAATAAACACACAGACTCTTATATTATTTAAATTGTTTGGCCTAATGGCTCAGGCTTTTAGCTATCTAGTTCTTACATCTTAAATTAAGCCATTTCTGTTCATCTATATGTTGGCACGTATTCCGTGGCTTTACCTGCTGCCTTTACATGCTGCTCCCTGGACGGCAGGCTGGCGTCTTCTGACTCAGCCTTCCTGTTCCCAGAATTCTCTTCTCTGCTTGTCCCGCCTATACTTCCTACCTGGCTACTGGCCAATCAGCATTTTATTTATACAGAGTGATATCCACAGCATCAACCATTTTGGGTTATGCACTCTTTTTGTATCTTTGGGCCTCCTGGCTGCTGCACCTGCTTCCCCTATCTCCTCTCCCTCCACCCTCTCTCCTCACATGGCACAGCAAAGTCTGCCCCTGTCCACTCTGGACTCTCCCAGATGTCTCTGCCTCTGATTAGAATACACTATAATATCTATATTTATAATAAACTTTCTTCTCCACCATACCTGGGATCAGTCATGTCCTTTCCTTTCCTTTTTCTTTCTTTTTTTTTTTTCATTCAATTATCATAATGATTCAGGGAACATAACCATTGCAAGAGGAATGAGTAAATCAGCTTTAGGTAGAGCACACTGGAGTTTTCATGGAGTAGGATTGAAATCACAAGGAAGAACAGAAATGGAATGACAATTATCCTCATTGAGGAACACATGACAAAAACTGCCACTGTGTCAACCCAGCACCATGGCTATACTGGATATTAATATGTCAAATCACATGTTTTCATACAATAAAAACCTTAAGCAAATGGCTAGCTTCAATAAATAACCACACTTTAATTCTCCATTTCTTTTCTCATAAATGCGTAGATAGAATCCAAGGCTCAGAGCACGCATGATTTCTTTTCAAAAGGCAGATTCATTTTTCTATGGGAGTAGAAGACTCTATGGTAACCATTTGTGCCAGGCATCAGGTCATGTGATGATCTTTGATCTTATCCTTCCATGTAAACACAATCAGGAGGTTAACTCTGCCCTTCCAAACTCTCCATTTCCCTGCTACTTTCTTAGTTTTCAGTATTTTCAAATCATTCCTTTAACTGTTCTCTGCGCCAGAAGGCAATCCACAGCACTGTTGTGAGTCAATCTTAGTAGAAAGCACTCCCCTCCCACAGCACACTCAACAATCAGCCTTCACAGATAGTTAGATAATTATCACCAACAAAGCACTCCAAAGAAACCCAAAGGTTCAAAAGGATCATATGCTTACAATCAAGGGAGGGGGAAGAGCATACTAGGGTCAGAACACATACAAAATAACATTAACCAGATTTTGGGAACCCTAGTGGGGAGCTGTTTTGTTCCCTTGCTTTATTTTTAACCAGAAGCGGATAATCTATTTTCCAGGGATTTGGGAAGGAAGACTAATAGGGTGGGTGCGCTGTTATTTCTATTTCTTCCTTTTCACACAGTCTTTGGGGAGTGCCCATTCAAACTACTGCAAAAGGCCATCTTCTCAGTACATTAGTAACTGAATCTCTTTGGAAAAGGACCAGGACTGACCTATCTTCTACCACAGGGAACAGCATTAATGAGGCTGCCATGGGATTCAAAGATGTGCCCTGGAAGTTTCTGTTTGCCAACACCACGGAGTGCAGCAAATGTAACAGTACGGCATGAATAGAGGAATTCAATTCTGTGCCAGGGCATGGCAGAGAACAGGGCAATGTCTCTATTCATTGGGCTTAGAGTCAATTAAGAGCAACACCGCTCAAGAGGAAGTATTTTTTAAAGGAATACATTTTTAAAAATCAGTAAAAGAATAACGAAGGAGAAAGCCTGAGCATTGAAGTTGCCAGGGAAATTCATCTTCGTTTGTGCTTAGGCTCCTGGAGGTGGCTCCAACACACAGGAATTAATAAAGTGCGGAGGAGGGTGTAGAATAAAAGACAGAGAAAGAAGGTGGTCTGCCAGAGGGACAGTAGGAGGTGACGGAAGCTATATGGCTGAATGAGCCCCAGGGAATCGGGACCCAGAGGGTTTCTGCAAGCAAAGGAGCAGAAATTACTCACAGAAGCAGCAGAAACTGAACGGGCATCAGCCCTAATTGCAAGCTCTAAAAAGTCTGAACCTAATTAGAAAACCAACGGGGGATTAAAGGGTAAGAAACTGGATATGGGGGAAAATATCCTCTAGCAACTTGGCATTAGCTAGCCCCAAGT
Organism: Peromyscus eremicus; assembly: GCF_949786415.1. NCBI lineage: Eukaryota > Metazoa > Chordata > Mammalia > Rodentia > Cricetidae > Peromyscus > Peromyscus eremicus. The sequence goes on from NC_081418.1 coordinate 48,190,490, forward strand.
CATTGCAAGGTAGCATACGGTGGAGGCCAGTATTGTAAGCTAATTCCTAGCAGGCAATTAAAGGCTGCAGATGTTTCTGTCTCTCTCTCCACTCACCACGTTTTACTAATAAGCAAGCAGATTACAGGAAAGGGGAAAGCACCTTCCTTCCTCAGCTTATTCCACTCTTCTAGTCATGAGGATGCCTCCTTGGTTGTACTAGTTCCTGAAGGAAAAGCTACATGTCAACAATTTCAAGGGCTACTGGCAGGACATGGCGCTCCTATTTCCCTAATTATGAAGTAAGGGAATGGGAAAAAATGGATTTTCTTCAAGGCCAAGGGCCATGAAAATGAGCACTTCTTCATCTTTAAAGTTCAGTTCCCACCAAACATGAACTTTAATGCCTCAATTTTAGAGAAACAGAATCGTGATGATGCAAGCACAAGAGAGATGACATGCTGCTGAGCCACTGGACAGAGGGTGGATTCAGAGTCAGTCCTGGATCCTGATGGCCTGAGTCTGCATCCTTGTTCTAACCCTCATGAACTACTTCTGGGATCTCGGACAATCCACTCACTAGGTTTTGGTCTTAGTTTCCTTATCTGTGACATACAAATAGGAGGACAAGTCAGGTCTCCCACCAACAGATGGCTCAAGGGTTTGGTGAAGTATCTCAGAGGTTAGAAAAAGAGAATGCATTTTTCATTCATTTGATGGAACAGGGAGTAGCATATAGTCACTGATAAACAGAAATAGAAAAAATGAAAAGAAATTAAAAGGCCAATCATACCCATGAACACAGATGTCAGATAAATTATTAGTAAATGACATCTAGCACTATGTGAAGGAGACAAATGTGATAACCAATTTGAGTTCTTCTCATGAATATGATACTGGTTTCCACTGGAAAAATCAATTACTGAGATGCATTATAGTAACAGGTAAAGGAGAATAAATAAGATGAAGAAAAGAATACTGAATGAAATCCAATGTATGTCAAATTTGAAAATGAAGATGAAAGAAAAGACTTAAAATATCTACAGTCAATTGCCGAGCATTAAAGTGTCAACTTAACAGAAATTGTAGATGACATTCATCTTGGCACCATGAGATCAGCAGTGATGCTCACTGTACCGACATCTATTCAGTTCTGCATCCATGTGAATAGGAACAGAGAAGAATATGCATAATAAGAGGAGAGAGTAAAGTGAAGTCCTCAGTATTTGTTGATGATGTTACCTATACAGAATTATTTCTCCAGAGAAAGGCCCTTCGTGTAAAGTTTATGAAGTTAAAGGTTAACCGGAATCTTGATACAAACACAAGCTTTTAAAAGTCAACCTCACTGCAGTATGCCAGCAAAAAAAAAACAAAAAAAAAACAACAAAAAAAAACACACTTAGAAAACGTAATTTTAAAATCACAACACATGAAGTGTCATCATTAATGACATAAAATGCCTAGAAATATGCTGAACAGAAGATGATAAAACTATAAAATACTATTGATACCCAATTCATGAAAAAAATTTAAGATTTATTTGTATTTGTACGTGTGATTTGTGTGCAGGTGACTGTGAAAGCCAGAAGAAGATGGATCTCCTGGGGCTAAAGTTGCATGCAGTGTGATCCAGGTGATGTGGAGGGTGGGATCCTAGCTCAGGTCCTCTTAAAGAGCAGCACTCACTCCTAACTACCGAGCCAAGCCATCTCTCCAGACTATTCATGAAATTTTAATACAGAATATGACAAACTGCTTTTAAATTTTATATAAACAGAAAAGGCTACTATGACTAAGTCACTCTGAACAAATCTGTAAGTTTATCCTCTATCAGACTTTAAGATCTTTAACAGTGTCAGAACAATTAAAACAGTGTGGTTTTGGTATAAGAACAGTTGTGCTGGGGTTGGAGGGATGACACAGCAGTTAAGAGTGCTGAGGACCCAGGTTCAGTTCCCAGCACCCACCTGGCAACTCACAAGTGTCTAACTCCAGTTCCACAGGATCAGACATCCTCTGTTGTCCTCTGACAGGCACTGGGCTCGCATGTAGTGTGCATAAATACATGAAGACAAAATACTCATGTAAATAATATAAATAAGCCTTATAAAAAGTAACAGACATATTGCTCAATAAAACAAATGAGAAAATCTATTACAATATTGGCATTTATTTCCTGTGATTAACCAACAGCTATCTAATTAGACTTAAGATCTATGAAATAGGAAGAAATCCATGCCTGGTACTGTAAACCTAGCCAATTACCTGTGGCTGGTGAGATCATGGACCCTAGAAGAGAACATATTACTGCTATGTTCTCAAACCAGTATAATATCTAAATTTATTCTTTTTTTAAAGATTTATTTATTTTTATTATGTATACAGTGTTCTGCCTGCATGTATGCTTGCATGCCGGATGAGGGTACCAGATCTCATTACAGATAGTTGTGAACTACCATGTGGTTGCTGGGAATTGAACTCAGGACCTTTGAAAGAGCAGCCAATGATCTTAACCTCTGAGCCATTTCTCCAGCCCCTCTAAATGCATTCTTAATACAGATAAGTTTATTAAGGTACACAATATTTTGGAGAACACAATACCACCACATTTCCTCTCTTTTTGTCTAAAATTAACTTTATACCCACAGTTGAGTTTAGCTCTCATTCTTCACCAAAGAAACTTCTCTTTACAACAGATGGAGACCATTCCAAAAAATCCACAACTGGTCAAAATGCATAGAACAACTGACTATGGAGTGCTCAATCCCCATTGATCTATCCACAACTCAACCCCTAAAGCTAAGGAAATATCACAGAAAGGACAGAAAGATTGTAAGAACTAGAGGACTAGGCCATCTTTTGTGAGATACAATGTCTCCTGCACCCACAAAAATTTCGATGATACAGTCTCCTAAGACCCACACAATGACAGCACTCACTGATGTGCCAACATGGATGGGGGAACTCTACAAAGCCCTACTCCTAGGTGAAGACAATTAGTGATTAGTGAAGGCAATTAGTAGATGCTGAGAGATTCAGTCTTCTACAAGGATGAGTCACTTGATAGGTTATCTCACCCTAAGCAGTCAGCTATAAACACATACAAATAATAGACTCAGCAGGTTGTATTTATATTATATGTGTATGTATATACATATATACAATGTGTGTATTTATACACACAGATACACACATATATAACAACAATTAAAGAAAGAAGAGGTTATAAATTTGAGAGGGAGTGGGATGGGATGGGGAGGATTTGGGGAGAAGGAGGGATAAAAATGATGTAAATATAGTACACATGCATGAAATAACCAACAAAATGAAAAAAAATGATTTAAGATAGTAATAATAATTTCTCTGTGACCAGCTGAAAAGTATTCTATGATAACTGAGCCCTTTGATTATAATGATGTACATAACTTTTTGTTCATATAATTTTATGTCATCTTACCAATCCTATATTTATGTGGTTTGGTTTATAATTTCATCTTTGAATTTTCCATAATTTTTATTTTAGAGATGTATTTAAACTGTATGTGTGCTTATAATTTTGCTATGTAAATTATTCTATATCTAATAAAAATCATTCTACTTTTAAAAAGCAGGTACGAAAATGTAAATTAAAAATTAAAAAAGGACAAACAAGAAGACAGAACAGACTTTATAAAACAGTGAAGGAAGTAGATAATAAACGAAATAGGTGTTCTGACCCATGAACCCCTCCCCTGATAGGCTACCCACGCTCCAGTAAAGGGATATGAACACACTGACGGCACTAAGTGGACCCCATGGACTTTAAAGTGAATACATGAATGTCTGAGAGAAAAATGGTGGTAGGGTACTGGAAGAATTGGAAAGAGGGGGTGAGTTTGATCAAAACACACTATATGCTTATATGAATTCTCAAGCAATAAAAAAAGCAAAATGCATCTTTCTTACCAAACCACAAAATCAATAAAGAATGCAGCTATGCTTTTTTCTTATTTTAGAATGTAATAAGGATTTCAACTTTGTGTTATACAAGTTTTTAAAACATCCCAAAGACATCAACTACAGGAAAATACTAATAATTTGAAATATTTTAAAATAATAAACATCTGTCTATTGGATGAAACCCAAAGGAACTTTCAAATGTAACCCACAAGCCGAAGAAAATTTATAACAGAGAGAAGGAAAACTGTATCCATAGCATACAAAAATATGTTTTTGGAATCATTAAGATACAGAATACCCAAAGGGAGAGCAGTTGGGCCAATAACAAAATGAAGCATTTCATAGATGAATAAACACAAGTGGCCTATAAAATACATGAAAAGATGTTCCACAAATGTGTAAATACTGAACACAAATGTGTTCTATCACAAGTTACAAGGTCACACCACCATCAGACTGGCAACCAGTTTTTAATCCACTAGCATCAAGTATCAGCTGGGTAGAGCAATGGAGGATCTTCTCCACTGTAGATGGGAGTGCATGTTTGAAGGACGGCTTACACTATTTACCTGAAAAGCTGGAGATGTGTATAGCCTACCACCCAACTAAGCCACTGCCATGGAGAGGCTTAAACATTAGAGTAATTCTCACACAAGGACACCAGAAGAAGCTGCGGAAAAGGACATCCATAGTGGCAGTATTTTCCCAAACTAAAACTCTGTAGTCTGTATAAGCATTTATCATTCCAATTTTAGTATATGTGCTGCCAAAGTGAGCACCTGTATAAGCATTTATCAATGGCAGATTATACTTACAAATTGCTATGTGTTCATATGGTAGAACATTATACCACATGACAAATGAACAAGATAAATATGACACTCATCAAAGGTAAATCACAAAAGCGTATACAACCTAATTCAACTTATAAAACCCATGACTGGGAGATTATAGAGCCCTGGGGGGTAATCTATTCCTACTGTCTTGTTAAGTGGTCATGTCTTCTACATATTTATGTTTGTTCTCACAGATTCGGCTGCTCACAACTTTGCTGAGAGAAGTTTCTTCTTGCAGTTGGTAGTGGTATATAGAGTCAAGCTGCTGAGTATGAGTGACCATGAGTGCTCACTTGTGGATGGATCATCTCTATCAACCTTCTTCCTTCTTTCTAAGCCTCAGGAGACATTTTGGAAGAAGGGGCAGAAAGAGTGTAAGAGCTGGAGGATGGGAAAGAGAGCCTGGAAATGTATTGTTCTAGAGACCACATGGAGGCTGCACATAGCAGCTGTGGTTGCCTACACAAAGCCTGCACAAGATCCAGCCAATAAACATACTATCCTTGATAGGGGAGGGGCTCCAGGAACCCCACCCTTAGCCCTTTAGCAGAGAAGCTGTCCTCAGTTGATGGCATCCTCTGAGGGAGGGAGAGCATGGCTGCTGTTGTATTGTCCATTGCTCACTGGATGGCCACACACCTACACACCCATGGCCAGCACTAATTAACTGCACTCAGGATTATTAATTATATTAATAACAATATAAAGGAAAAGGACATGAAGCTGGGAGGGGAATAGTGGAGAGTACTAAGAAGAGCTGGAAGGAGGTAGTGGTAAGTGGGTATGCTCAAAACACACTATATAAGTGCACGAAAATTTCAAAGAGCAAATAAAATATTTTTTAAAACGCAAAGGTTCAAACCAAATCACAGAAAAATATACAGCCTGATGGATCTTGTAAAGATTTAAAATGGGCAAAACTGTATTATACATGTATGTATATACAATTACACATAAATTCACATGTGGGGTACGCTTATCTGTAGTAAAACAAAAAAGCAATGATATGACTGACAAGGAGGAAAACAGAATTACTCTGAAAGGTTGGGGAAGTTAATATAGTCAGAAAGGCAGACAACCTGAAGCTCTCAAGTTATATATGTTTTATTTTTGATCTGGGAAATGGCTCACAATAGTTGCTTTAGTTATTATTTGAAGTAAGCGGCTAGATTTTATATATGTTAACTATTTTAGTATATAAACCTATGTTTATATTCATGTTAGAAAAATGGTCAAGCCTAATAGCACAGTCCTGGAATCCTAGTTGCTCAGTAGGCTGAGACAGGAGGACTGCAGTTTCATGCCTACCTGGACTAATAGAGTCAGTTCAATGCCAACTTGGGCAAAATAGGATGTATAAACAGAGGGCAGGGAATACAGTTTGTGGTGGGGTACTTCCCTAGAACACATAGAGGCCCTGTGTTCATTCACAGTACCACACATACAAAGAAAAGAGAACTGAGTTACGGACTCATGAGATGGTTTAGCAGGTAGAGACACCCATGGTCCAGCCTGACAACCTGAGTTCAACCCCTGAAACCCACAGAGTAGAAGAAAAGAACTGACTCCTGCAAGTTGTTCTCTGGCCTCCATGTGTGCCTTGCAGCATGCAGATATGCACACATGCATACAGGCGTATACACACACACACACACACACACACACACACACACACACACACATACACACACAAATAATAAGTGTAAAATTGTAAACAAAAATCAAAACCCAGAAAAATGAGTTAACAAGGGATAGGTTTTGATATCTCAAAGAGTTTTGTACCATACAACAATGTGTGTTATTGGTAATACTATGAAGGACAGTCAACTCCAAGCCTGGCCCACATATCTGATACTTATGACCATAGTCACCACATTTTACAGATTGGTCACTGCCATCCTTGTCTGCTGTTTACTGTAGCAGCACAAAAGTGACCACAGGGACTCTGTGTGTGTGTGTGTGTGTGTGTGTGTGTGTGTGTGTGTGTGTGTGTGTGTAAAAGGGGTGGCCACTCAGATGCTACTGTGGAATCAAGTAGCTTATTGGTGTTCTTTTAAGAATCTAGTGATACTTTTTATGGTGTACCACTTTTTTTTTTCTTCTTTTGTGAATTCTCTGTTCAGGTCCCAGGTCCATTTTTTGAATGAGTAATTTCTTTCTTTTAAAAATTCTCTGATCCTCTTTTTAGTTCTTTATATATTCTGGATATTAATCCGCTGTCAGATGTAGAGCTGGCAAAGATTCTCCCCTATTCCGTACCAGGACAGACATGCATTGGAAAGTGCCCTTCAGTATGCTCACAGGGGTAGTGGCTCAAAGAACAGCATTCTAAGAGGCTTGGAAAATCAACATGTGCAACCTCTGTGTGGCCTCCAGAAAATCAACATGCGAAAAGAGCAGAAAAAGGACCCAAGAGCTTAGGGCTTGAGAAGCTGCCTGGACTGGAGGAGGTGACTCTGGCAGCAACTGAAATGATGAAGTGTGAGGCACTAAACGGAGAGGAAACTCAGAGGACAGGACCATCAATCACTGCCAGGCTTATCTTCTGACGGACTGGGACTCCAGCTTCCAGATGTTGCATTAAAATGTAATGTTCCCCCTGGGATTCACATGGCAGGCTTCCCCGAAGCAGCAGTTTCACTCAGCTAACTAATTATGAGAAAATGTGACATCGGTATTTCACTTTTTCTACAGGGACAAATCATTCCCAGCAGGAGGGAGAAGTTGTTATTTTTTATTCAGTTTTCTTTTGTCATTAAAAAGAAATTACTTACACCGCAGTAAATAAACTCTTGTTAGGGGGAAGGGACTTTCCTCCCTTCTCAATAACTCTGTCAATTTACCTTAATGCTGACAATCATTTCTTTGTTTTCCCAGAAATGTAGTGAAGTTAAAGAAAAAAAAAAGGGTATTTTGGACATTGAATCTGGGTTTAAATTAACTCTCCCACTTAGTGGCTATGTGATATCAAGCCAGTTATTTAAAGACTTGTGTCCCCAGCCATAAAGTTAGGATGATGCATGCCCTGTAGGTTGTTAACTATTAATAATGAAATGGGATAATGCAGTTAAAGTGTGTTAGCAGAGTTCTGAGTAAGTGTGCAATACATTTTTTCTTCTGTTCTTGAAGACCCTGATACTGTGTTATGAACATAAAAATTATGTATGTGTCATCTATGCTTGATGTTGGCGATCTTACATGACCACTCATCCAATCCCAACCTCTTCTTTACTTGAAGACTACAAGTCAAATTATGTTTTAACATTTTGTTCTTCCTTGGTCTGATATAAAAATAAAGGTTTCCAGTGAAAAGTTAATGTTTATAGATAGAGTTAAAAGAAGCAGATTTCTCTCTGATGACCACTATATTTTTAAACTTTGCTTGTATTTTGTTGTTGTTGTTGTTTGTTTGTTTGTTTTGACAAAAAACTCATTAAACTTTCTGTGCTGGCCCCCAAATTGTAACTTTCCTGCTTCTGCCTCCTGAGTAGCTGGGGTTGTGTGCATATGCCAACACGCTTAACCTCCATGCTATGTGGAGCAAATATCAGCCAATCTACATTTCCTCTCACACTTCCTGGATGGAGGAACATGACAACATGGTGTTTGGGTGTCTGTAACAAACTGAAAGGTCATTTCTGCAGAAGATGCATAGAGCAGATACGAAGAGCCCCAGCGCACAGACAAGCAGACCACAGAGGAGAGAAGTAGCTGCACCCACATGGTCTCTGAAGGGCACCTGTAAGGATGGGAAATAGCAGAGCTAGGGGACTTTCTAAGTTAGATTTCTCCAAGAATGAATTCTGTTTCAGAAATAGCTGAAGGGAGCAGCTGCTGCTGAAGGAAGTGGGATTACTGGTGGACAGGGAACAAAAGAGAACAGTGAGAGGCACAGGCTTTTATATTCTGGTTTCACAATCCATTTGCCAATGTGCCTCTATTCTTTTAGAATAAACTGGGAAAACCTGATTCACCTCTCTTACAGATGCATTGCAATGTCATTCCAGCAGACAAATGTTAC